>NW_022109767.1:18905181-18925227 GCF_000313985.2 Echinops telfairi
CAAGGGCTCATGAGGGAGGGGGGAGCGGGGAGGGAGGGAGAAAATGAGGAGCTTATTTCAGGAGCTCAGGTGGAAAGAGAATGTTTTGAGAATGATGAAGGCAACAAATGTACAAATGTGCTTGACACAATGGATGGATGGATGGATTGTGATAAGAATTGTACCAGCCCCCAATAAAATGATTTAAAAAAATTATACATCCAGCTTTCTTATTTTCGATTATCCAAAATCCTTGTGCTAACAAGCCACCTAAAGAATTGTCTTATTATTCTTCAACCTTCTGACATCATCAAAATGAATTAAATCACAAATTTCTAACCAAAATCTAAATAATTAGACAGGGAGGGCAGGTCATCTTTTGTGAACTACTCACTGTAGTGGAAGTGAGCCTACTCACAGGGACGGCAAAGAAAGAACGGCCCCTCTCGTGTCCTAGACTGACAGTCCTCACAGAATCAGACTGCAGCCACGGCCCTGCTGCTTTCTGATTCCACGGTGAGCACTTTCACTACGGTGTCACCAGGATTCTAGCACTTCTGGAGGAGACATACATACACATACTTTGTCTATGGATAAAATATAACTAAGCAGAAACTATGAACAATGAGTGTACAACAATTGAGACATTTACTCTTGCTCACACATTCTTGTGTTTGCACACACTTCTGTATAATAGAGAGATAAAAACAAAATAAGAATTTGAAATTCCTGAATTACATCAAAAATTGATTTAATTTACATACATTTTGGAGCCTCTTTATAACCAATGTTTTTTCAAAACTTTAACCTAAAATGCTAATCGATTTAGATATCATATATGTGCCCAGTTTTAAAATTCGTAGCAAATAAATTAAGGATTTATTTGCTGACACTGTCCATATCTGCCACCTCCATCAATGAAAAGATAGTACCAATCAGGGAAAACAAAGCAGCACTAATCAAAAGAGAGATTACATGTTCCTGATCCGTGAATTTACAATCAAAGAGAGAGCAAAGGAGGCCTATAATCCTAGAAAAAGGAAAACTCGCATTACATAATTACATGAACTTCATATTAATATACATATTTAAAGTTGATAACACAATATTATGAAGTCTATTCCAATCCCAGGACAAAAGACTGTCTACTCTGACATAAAGCAGGGAGGCGGCCAGGACCCAGTGCTGCTCTCTACTACAAGGTTTCATGATTTAATTTTCATGTTGTTTTTTTGTTTTTTTTATTTCATGCAGGCATGCCCATCCTACCACTTATGAAGGAACTGAAATTAGGTTCAATGATTTTCTGACAATTTACCCCTTAAACCAGGTTATATAAAGCACATAAGTGATTTATACTTAATATCTCTTTGAGAGTTCAATTGTAGTCAGTTTCAAATCATTTGCTCCAAAGCTCTTGAAATAATCTGTGAGAAGTATTCACATTCTAAAATTAAAACTTAGTAATTTTCTGATGATCTAACTTGATTAATATACAGCACCGAACGAAAGTAATAAAATGTCATATGACCTATTAATTAAAAAACTATGAATTCATAATACATGTTCTAAAGGTTAGTATAAGAAATAACCACATGAAGATGCATATGTACCCTTAATATTTTTGTTGTCGAAGCTATTGCCCCACATTAAATCAGTGGCCCTTATATTTAAACACAGATTATCCTTCTTGTTTTACTCTTCTACTCATTCATTTGTTCATATAGCTCATCTCCTTAGGAAGGCATTCATGACCTGCTAGTTGTCGGTGGGTGCTATGGAGTGTGTTCTGACCCACCATAGCTTTCTGCACGACAGACCAAAATACTGCCCCGTCCTGGCCATCATCACGCCTGAGGCCACTGTTGCAGCCAACGTGGCAATCCAGCTCCTTGAGGACGTATTGCTAGACGTACTGCCAAATGTTTTACCAAAACACATTTAATTTTTAAAGATGCTCATAAAAATAAATACCTAAAGCAAGACACCTGGCACAAAATGAAGACTAAAAACGTTAACTGTAAGCATTATGAATATTATTAACAGCTATTATCATAACTTTGAAAATAGGAGTACTTTCTATTGACAACAATCCTTTTCTGCTTTTGCAAAAAAAAGCTACCTAGAAGTTTCAAATGATAACATAATAATGTTAACATTAATTAACATAAAACGTTAATTTTATAAGTCCTTCCAAAGATATTTTAAAACATTTTCTTTTTTTCCACTAGATATCGAGCACTGTGTTCAATCTAGATATATAGAAATCAACACAATACATTCTTAGAAACATCTGAGATTTCTATACAAATTCCACTGTCCATAGATAAATACTTTGACTAATAAAGGCAAGCGTCTCCTATGGACAAACACTATAATAGCTAATTGTTAAGATGTTCTGCACTGAATTTAATGGCTACCAAAGAGGTTCAGTTATCAATTCGTTTGGGTATATAAGTACTCATTTGTTCATTTATCGTTATTCCTTAAGGGCTTAAAAAAGCACGGATGCAGCAAAGTTTCATTCTATTGTACAGAGTCGCTCTGCATCTCTGTGTTGAAACCTTCTAGACAGCACCTCATAACAACAACAGAGACATAAACAGGCTGACTTCAGGGAGCAATTTAAGCAAGAAAGTAATTGGCAAGAACTAGGAAGACAAGAACAAACAAAATGATAAATTTCTGAAAGCCTAAGTGGTGGCTTGTTCCAAGTATGAGGAAAGGCTGTGGAATTTGAGTCGGAGGAGAATCTTAAAGAATGGGTAGCCTTTAGGTAGCAGGTGATGCAAGAGAACCCACAACCACTGAGTTGATTTGGACTCCTTATGGAAGGAGAGCCTCCGCTTTCTCACAGGAAGTGACTGGTAGGTTCAAATTGCTGATCTGTAAGTTAGCACCCACTTCACCACCAGGGCTCTATGTAAGAGAAAGGCAGGCTTAAAGAAACAGGAAGCGACTGTTTCTTTAGTACGTTCTTCAACAGTGCAAAAGAATTACATTAAATATCAGGATAAAGAAAATGGTAGAATTAGTTGAAGTCGTCACTGAAAAGGAGGCCTAGGGAAGGTGCAAATGCTTAGAAGTGGTAAGTGGTGAAATGGGAATTCAATCAAGACCACCGAAGAGGCCCTCCAGAGTTATGGCTGGAGAAGAGCAGAGGCCAGACACAATCCTAGCGAGGGGAAGCAGTGACCTGAAGGCTGAGAAACGGAAGTCAAGTCCCAGCGATGGGATTCCCCCAAATCAAAGGTCAAAAGGATGTTGAGATAGTCAACAGTATCCATAGCCACATAGGACTGAGTCTGATCAAAATGCTTTTGGTTACTGCAGAAACCATGGAAAAACCATAAGCTTTTGTTGTAAAAGGGCACGTCAAAATCAAGATCTCAAAAGATGAAGGAGTCAACAGAGAGCAACAGTTTTGTTAGGTGTAACATATTAAAAATGAGAAAACAACAACCACAAAGAATGAGAATACTACAATACATCTCGAACACAGTGTTTCTGAAAAATAAATGAGGTGTTATATGTAAAATTCACGAACAATACCAGGTAATAAAAAATGCTAAGCAGGTATTTGGCTTTATGTCATTGGCTTGTATTTCTTTAAAATGATTATAATATAAATTCATGTGACTTTGCTTTTTTTAAAGTTCTGCATGCACCATAGTTCATTCTGTTGGATTTGCATTATGTTAAACAATGCATTTCTAGGTCACAAATCTTGAAGCAGTGCCAGCACACTTTTATTTTTAGCTTCTTATTAACTCATCTTTTCCTTTCTCTTGCACTACATAAACTCAATGAGCCACACAAGTGTCCAAAGTCTGCTGTATTTTCTTAAAAATGAAATTCAATCGGAATTACGAGTATATACTGAGTCGCTATGAGTTGTAATCCACTTGGGTTTATCAGGGTAAAAGGGATCATTATGTCTTATTAGTTCATGAGTGCTAGGGCTTTGAGGATTGCTTTTCTGTTATTTGTCAATACATGTTAATGTATTATGATGATATCATAAAATTGCAGCAAACATACATCTTGTAATTAAAGAATGTTTTTAAATTTTGCAATTCAAATTAATATTTCCATTTCAATATTCATTAAAAGATAAAAGCCCATTAATTAACATGCTCTCATTTATGAGTGTTTCTAAGTAATAGCTAATTATTGGATTTTCCAATGTTCTATATTAAGATTACTATCTTTGAACCCCATTTATTTTCATTTTCAATTGCAATAATTATAACCCTGTCTTTTATTTTGCAAGGAGCAAATCCTATCTCAAACAGACTTCTTTTTATCAGTGGGAAATTACTTAATTGTCTTTAACATACTTGGTGACTAATACTACTCATTATTCATTCCAAAAGCACACTATTAGTCATTATTTGGAAAATGGATGGTCTCCAAAACTTTTAGTAACAAGGAAGGTTCAAATTTAATTATTCAATAAAACATTTCACAACAAGACATTACCACCAGTTAAGTTCTATTGGTGATATTTTCAAATTAAGAGCTTCATATCAAACCTTATAATGTTGTCAGGATAGCTCTAACAGTTAAACCTATGGAATATTTTACCTAACAGTTACACCTATGGAATATTATGTTCATTTGTTTTTACATTATGATTATTCTAAGAATTAGCATGCAAGGAAATAAAGTAACTCAGTTCTCATAGCATACGGTAGCATTGCAATTAAGGTTCTGTCAGCAGTGCTATTATAAGCCTGTAAAAGATTTTATAACTTAGCCTTAAGTGAGGTTAGCAAATTTTTGTAAGAATTGTAAATAAACAACAGTAACCAAAGTAAAAGCAAAAAACAAAAGCTCCTGGGTTGTATTTTATATATTTCTCCCAATATGTCATTAAAAAGACTTAAATATTGTTAAGAACACCATATGGATATTTAAATGTTACTAGACCCATCCCTCTGTATTATTAGTCCATTTCATGAGAAATATATGCTATGTTGTACCATGTACTTCTTATCAAATTCTATCTTTTTTTTAAGTCCTTTTATTGGGGGCTTGTACAACTCATCACAATCCACACATACATCCATTGTGTGTCAAGCACGTTTGTACATTTGTTGCCCTCATCATTCTCAAAACATTTGCTTTCTACTTGAGCCCTTAGTATCAGCTCCTCATTTTCCCCTCCCTCTCTTATCCCCCCTCCCTCATGAACCCTTAATAATTTATAAATTGCTATTATTTTGTCATATCTCACACTGTCCAACATCTCCCTTCCCCCACTTTTCTCTTGTCCGTCCCCCAGGAGGACATTACATGTAGATCCTTGTAATCGGTTCCCTCTTTCTACCCCACCTTCCCTCCACCCTCCCATTAAATTCTATCTTAATATTGCTTTAAGTAATTATTTAACTATCTACTTTCACTAAGGAGCCTTAGACGTGCCGTGGTTTAAGCATTGGGCTATTCATCAAAATCTTGGCTGTTGAAATCCACTGGCCTCTCCATGGGAGGAAAATGAGGCTGTCTGCTCCTATAAAGACTCACAGTATCAGAAACCCTGAAACAATTCTACTACTTCCTATAATGTGGCTATCACTTGGGATCATTGATATCGTAAACAAGAAGATCCAGAGATTAATAAATTAAGCTACGTTTTAATAAAGAGATTCCAAATCTATAGATAAGATTGCTTTAAAACAACACAGATCAATAATTATGAAGAACTAGCATTGGGCTCTTTAGCTGATAAGTACTGTTAATTCATTATCTTTGACCCCAGCACAGAGATATTCTCCGAAAGGAGTTTTTGTCTATTATTAAGACAGCCGAAAAAGGTCATGGAGCAGAAAGCCATAGCCTAACAGACAGGATCTTGAATTGTATGAAATAGTAATTCAATATAATTATGAAGCATGCCTGAACCAAAGGGGAAAATGGGTTGTATAAAGAAGCTTTTATTTTCATAAGGGAGCTCTGATGTAATTCTGATGAGGCGAAATGACTGTGTATAGGTCATAACAATAAACCATAATATCTACTTTCCTCCCTGAGTGTAAGAGTTCACATTTTCAGTTATGAAAATCCACTAGATTTAAGCCAAGGACAGACAGGGAATGAGAAAACATCAGCAACGATAAGCATCATGGAAAAACGGAAGACCTCGGGCCTCCAGCCATTTCTCTCACCTTGTCGCAAGTTCTCATTTCAGATGCCACACGCAGCAGCCTTCAAACTACCAAACTATTTAGGTAAAATTAGAAGGCACCGGTCCAGCAGCTTGAAATTAGGATGATTGTATTTCTTTGGCAATTTTGGTGATCCTTCCATTGATGTCAGTAAATATGACTTATCCTATCAATAATAACACCTTACAAAAATGTAAGAGCAGAATGCAAAGGAGTACACAGATATATAGCAAGGGGCCATCAAGCTGTAAAACAAGCTGAAAGAATGGATATATACCTACTGCGCTGTAGAGGAGTTTAGGCAATATTCATACGGCTATAATTTTCTTCAATGAAGCAAGTTTAGCTACTAATATTTACCGTCATGAAAAAGCAAGAAGTAATGTTTTCCGAATAGAACTGGTTTAGTGTCTTGGCCACTAAATATTGTCATGATGCTAATGCCAATGATTGCAACTGCTTCTCCATCTGGTATTCAGTGTTTTACACCAAAAGAACGAGTTGCCTGCTCCCTCCAAAACCGCCTGTCCTCTGTCTGCCACATGACTCCCAGCTAGTGCGATTGTATCTGTCTTCAGGCTCTGTGCTCTACTGTGTGCTCTGTGCTTTCTGGAATAGGCAGCTGCTAGTGTAGAGGCCTCAAATGGGGGGGAGGGGGACATGGAGAAAGTGTTGAACATTGTTCAATCTTCTAAAACTTTTAGACTGCCGTTATTCCAGCACATTCCTGCAGGGTAAAGTTCCAGGAAGCTCATCATCCACAAAATCATAATATTAATAAACTTACAAATGTGTCATTTTTAACCATGATTTTCTAATGTAAAAAAAGTCCATATTTCAGATATTATATTAGACTGAAAATACACAGCACAACTCAATACAATTAAGTAACTGCTGGTGAGACCTACAGAAGTTTATATGTCAACTATTTGGAAGGCATTTCATATTAACTATGCTAGGAAGTGTGTGTGACCTTTATTTAAATGAAATAATAATAATTTTAAAAAGCTCTGCCATCAAGATGAGTCTAACTCAAAGCAACCCTACATGGGGGGTTCTAAGGCTGTAAATCTTTCAGGGTGCGGATAACTTCATCTTTCCCTGGAGCATAGCTGGTGAGTTTGAACCACCAACCATGCACTTAGTAGGCCAATGCCAATGCAATATCACCATCAGGATTCCTTTATTTTAACAAAGGAAATCAAAGAAAATTCTATTAGTTGACCCAAAACTCTCTGAGATTGAGGTCAGTTAACAGAGGGCATTGAAAGCAAAAAAAGAATGGCAGTATTTCCACCATCTTGAATGGCAGTATTTCCACCATCTTGAATGGCAGTATTTCCACCATCTTGAACGGCAGTATTTCCACCATCTTGAACGGCAGTATTTCCACCATCTTGATGGAGAGCTCTTCGGGGAGACAGTACTGGGGTTTCCAAACTGTCACAGCCTTGAACACACTACAGAAAAGCTGTACTTTGCACACATATGTTCACCATGAGTTGGAATCCACATGACGACAATTAGCAACAACAACATATCTACTAAAGAGCAGTCTTCTGGTAATCTATATGACATAAATAGCACGTAGATAGATTAAGAGGTCATTAGCAATGGGTAAGCCACAAATCTTTCTTTAGAATATTCACTAAAAATACTGTGTACTGACTAGAAAAACTTGCATTGTTCCACACATACATATATCTGCAATATACACAGACTTGGCACAGACTTGATTACTGAACGCCACAAGGATTAGATCAAAGACTACAGTTTTCAGTATGGATTCCAATTCAATAGAAAGAAAGTAAAAATCCTCACAACTGGACCAATACGCCACAACAGGATAAGTAAAGAAAAGATTGGAAATGTCAAGGATTTAATTTTCATTGGATCCCCAATCAACGTCCCTCCAAGCAGCAATTGAAAAATCAAGTGACACGGCACTCAACCAACCTGTTACAGAAGACCTTTTCAAAGTGTTAATGAAAAGATGTCAACTTGAGGGTCACAAAAGTATTGATGCATTGGAATTACGGTGTTGGTGAAGAGTATTGAATTTACCATGTACTTCCAGAAGAGCTAACAAATCTGTCTTGGAAGAAGTCAAGCCACAATAGTGCTTAGATATGAGCATGGCGGAATTTCATTTCACAGGCTTAGGACATGCTATCATGAGGGACCAGGCCGTGGGGAAGGATATATCCTGCTTGGTAAAGTAGGGCATTAGCCAAAAGAGAGAAAAAGCTTCCATGCGATGGGCTGACACGTTGGCTTCCAACCATGGAATCGAGCGTAGCAATGATTGTGAGGATGGTCTCCGATTGAATCGTATTCCAATTTGTTGTATCTATGGTTACTGTTAGTCAAAACTGACAAGATGACACCTAACAACGTCCATCCATCTATATAATAACAATTGAACCTCCTCGCCAAGAGTGGATTCTCACTCACATACATACATACAATTTAATAATGTGATTATATATATGATGAAATGAATGCAAGAATATTCTCATCACAATTAGATATAAAGACACCAAAACCAAACGTGTTGCCGTTGAGTCAATACTGACTCATAGTGATCCCTGTGGGTTTCCGAGAGTGTAACGGTTTACAGGAGTAGAAAGCCCAGCCTTTGTCCCAAGGAACTGCTAGTGGTTTCAAACTGTCGGCCATGTGAATTGCAGCCTAATGCATAACCACTGCACCACCAGGACTCTTACGTATAAAGAAGCATGTCAAAAATTAAACATACTGTACAGTTGCATTTATAATACACTATGCTGCTACTAGAGACAAAACCACAAATATTTTGAGAAATTATACTGTGCTATTAAAGTTTTTGCTAGCATTTTACTTAATCTACACATCTACTTAATACAAATGCGTTTTAAAATAGCAAACAAATTTTTAAAATTGGGTCTTCTTTCTCCAACTTGAAATATCATTTCAGTATGTGGCTTGTCCAAAAGGGTTCAAATCTAATATTGTAGCAAGTTAATTTTATTGAATATCTTTTGGAGAAGCTGAGAAAGGTAATTAATATCATAGGTCGCTCATGTAATTTACTGACAGTTTATAAGGTGTACAAAGTGATACATAGGATCTGCTAAGTGGCTGTGTTAGTCTGGGTGCTTTAGAGAAACAAATCCACAGAAACTCATGTATAAGAGAGAGTTTTATATAAAGGTTAAGTGCACATCAAGAAAACATTCCCAACCCAGTGTTGCCCAAGCCCACAAGTCCAACATTAACCCATATGTCCGACACCAATCCACAAAGTCCTTCTCCATCTCACAAAACACATGCAATGGCACTGACTGCAGGAGGAAAGGCAAATCAGTGAATGTGTAAGCATCTCAGCGCTGGCAGGGGTCTCCACACGGCTGCTCCAGCACCCAGGGCTGCATCAGGGTAGGTCCATGTGACGTCTCCTTGAGGATGTTTTGCAGGAAGTGAACCTTGCCAGCTGAAGCAGGGAACTGGCCAACGCAACTGCACCCTGGTCCGACCATCACAAAGCAAGAGACCCGAGAACTCAAAAGACGAAGGTCACCGAGCCATTTATCCCTCTGACCTTCAATTAACCCCCGCATGTGTTTATCGGCCAGGTTGGAACAATAAACTAACTACCTCTGTGGCACAAGTTGCAAAGTATTCAATTACGAACTGAAAATTTGGCAGTTCAAACCCAATCAGAAGTACTTTGGAAGAAAGTTATGGTGATTGACATCCTAAAGGACACAGCCTTGTAAAAAAACCAAAAAAAACTTGCTTTTCACAGTTCTCTGTTCCTCATATCACAGAGTTAGCATGACACAGAATATAGAGCATCTCCTCGGGAAATTGAAAGAAGAGAAAAAATGTGAATATTTGAACATTTTGAATGCCCATACACATGAACATATTAGGGGGGGAAAAAGTCTTTAAGAGTTCTCACTATAAATATTTCCCCTGGGTAATATCCAATTAGATGCTTAAATGCAATACATTACTTCTTATAAAATTGTAAGTTTCAATGTATAATTAATATTAAATTCAAATTGAGAAATTATATATACACCACAGAGCATTGATTTTATACAATCTTAAAATTGAGGTACTTTGTATGTGGAGAGCACGAGCTAATGATTATTTTTCAGTTTTAATGTTATCTTTGATACCTTGGCATTGAACTATTTTGAAAACTGAAAATATTAAATTAATTGCAATCTTACCATTGTTGTCTCTTGAATAGACCCAAAACTGTTAATAAATATGTTGACAACAACATCAACCGGGATGCCTAAAAGTAAAAATTACAGAATATATACAGTAGCAGTAAGAACCATGATCAAGCCATGTACATTGCTATATCTTATATGTTTATTTGCTATGCTTTTCACGATACACATTGAGTGTAAAATTCTAAACTATGGCCTCAGTATGCCATTTTAACCATTGCTATTGATATATTTCTCTATTCAGAAATGTTTTTAAACTGTAGAAACTTGCTAATAATAAGTTTGCTTTTCAAAGTATGTTAAGTTGTACTGATGCATCTATTTCTACCTTCATCAAAAAATGTAAGCTATTCTTTTAAAAAGATACTTCAGACAGATTTTTTTTCTCCTTGCATTTCTCTGATCAGGCTTTAAAATCTTTTGTTGGTAAAACTGCATTCAATAAATTTTACTTAACAGTACTCTAGGACATTATATTTTTATTTTGAGTTCGTGAAAATGCAAGTTGATCAAACATATAACAGGATCATTATAAAGGTTTTCCCTGACCCTTTGGAAAATATTTCGAAAGTTCATGGAGTGAGAATTAATGTATAATGTTGCAAATTTCTTTCTTTAATTCATTGTGGGCTGCTTGCTGGGGCAACAAAGAGAAAAATGTGAAGTTAGCCTTTTAGCCACATAACCACTGACTGATGAAAAACAGGTGGTGAATCAATCTATGGTCGACATGTGACAGCCCAGAGGACGGCTGTTGTTGAAAGTAACTGAATAGGTTCTGGTAATGAACAAAAACCTCTGTTTTTACAACATAGTTGTATAACTTTAGTTGACTAGAAGCAGCTGCAGACCTCTTTTTCTGTAAAGAAAAAAAAAAATCCAGCCTGTTAATCTGATAGACATTAATACCTGTCTTTGAACCATGCAGCCGCGATTACAGTTTTCCACAGGAGAACTTTCAGAGAGCTTTTCTAACTCACCAAGAAGGAAGGGGGCAGGGAGCTATACGCAATCTGCTTTGTGGCTTTTATTTTATTGCAAGTATGGTTTGGATTCTTAAAGGTATGATAAATGGTGAAATTTTATTGGGGCAGAAACAATCTATATCACAGAAAACATGGTTGCTTTTATTTGCAAAGTTAACATGGTTTTAAAAACCATGTGGCTATGGGTTTGCTTGTTTTTTTCTTTCTTTTTTTCAGTGTGTGGAAGGAAATGTTTGTTAATGTGAAATGCTAAAATGAAGTTGAAAAAAAATCTAGGACATATCCCCACAGTTCTTTATCCTTAAACGAGTAAATGGCTGTTTATCTGCAAATGGTAACATGTTTTGCCTATGAATGAAAGTCAGATATGCCTACTTTTTAAACGACTAAGTTTAAGAATGCCTGGTATGTACAACACCCATCACAGAGCTTAGCCCATTAATTCATAGAAGATCCTTTCATTTTAAAACTGGGAACCATATCAGTCTTGGAATTGGTATTTTGTCATTGAATATTTTGGACATTTGATTAGTTCACAGCAATTTAAACTGAAGAGCAATATAATATGATTATATATCAATCTGAATTGCTATTTATCTCTTTTGGTTTATAATATCAATAAGAAATTATTTTAAACAGATAAAATTAGTTTTTAAACCTCAAAGGATGAAGCTATTAGGGAGGAGAGGAAAACAAACCTTTGAAATTTGGTCTTATCCTAGGATCATAACTGACCAATAGCCGATTCAAAATATTGCTGGTGGAGTTGGCAGGTACCCGAGCAAGATCCTCTGCTGACTGCTGGCTATAAGAGAAAAAGAAAGCTTGTGAAGTACATAGAAAAGAAATGAGTCATTTCCATTGTTAGGGGGGAAAAAAATTCATTGCCATCGAGGTCATACTGACTCATAGTGATGCTATCGGACCGGGCAGAACTGCCTCTGTGAGTTTCTGAAGCTATAATCATGTATGCTAGTAGAAAGCTCCATCTTTCTCCCATGGAACACCTGGTGGTTTCAAACTGCCAAACTTTGAGATCACAGCCCAACGCATAACCACTATGCCATCAGGATCCCATTGTTGGGATGACAAACACACAATTTTATAAAAGTATTTCCAAATAGAATTAAATGAAAAAAATTTAATTTTTTCAGACAGTCTGAAGCCTAAAAGATAGTTATCATTAAAAAAACAAATACAGACACACAAAAGTGGTCTTTTAGCACTTAAATTTTACCAAATGGAAGAAAGAAACATGGTCCAAAATAGTCCGCATACATTTAGTTTAGATAAAACTAAGAACAAATAAAACTATTTATTATTTCTTTTGAATAAAACTAAATTGTCCTGAAACAGCTTGCATTGGAAGCTTAAACTATTAGAGGGTTTGATTAGTATTTTAAAGTGTTGAATACAAAATAAATTATATTAAATTTAAATCCTCACCTAATTTCAATGAAAAATTGTTATATAGAGATATATAAATATATCTATATGAAAGCCTATATAAGTGGAAAAGAATGCAGACAGAGATGAAAAAAGCTAGGATCATTATTTGAATAATGGATGTGTGTATGATGTTAACATTGTGCAAAGGAGTGTGTAGACACTAAATGAAATGGCCTGAGAGCCTAAGAATCCATACAATTAGACTGATATTTATAGAATGATGCCCCCCGCCCCCCAAGAGACATCGTTGAATTCCCTCCACATTTAGAAGAAAAATTAAGACGGGGGCGGCAGGGATTTAAAGAAAAGAAAGCATTTCTCTAAATAGATGAATTACACAAATAAAATTCCTTAGCAAAAAATAAAGATAAAAAACAGTTTAAAAACTTTTTCAGTATATACAAAACTCACTGGCATTGAATCAGTTCTGACTCATAGTCACCCTATGGGAAAAGTAGAACTGCCTGTTTGAGTTTCTGAGCCTTTCAAATGTGTATGAGAGCCGACAGCCTCAAGTTTCGGATGCAGAGCAATTGGCACACTGGAACCACTGATCTTGGAGTTCGTTTGCTGTACCACCAGAACACCTTCAGCAGACACAAAAGGGCCAGAAAAAAGCCCCAAAACAAACAAGCAAAATCAAAACCCTTATCTTTTCATTCCATTTCCCCACAAGTGTTTAAAGCCCTTTTATATTTGTTAAAGGAGCCCTGGGGCCATCATGGCTAGTCTCTGGGCTGCCAACCCAAGCTCAGCAGTTCGAAACCACCACATGCTCCATGCTAGAAATCACGGCTTGTTACCCCTGTGAAGAGTTCCAGTTTCGAAAACTCACAAGGGCAGTCTACCCTTTTCTATACGGTCGCTATGAGTTGGCATCTACTTGGTAGCAGTGAGTTGGTTTTTAGTTTTTTTAAATACGTATTTGTTGTAATTTTTTATCAACAAAATGAAAATCTGCCATGTTTCATTGTATTTGATGTTGAATAATGAATTTTGACTACGGTGGTAGTTGGTTAAGAGGTTTATTGTATTTCTAGAAAGGCACTTTTTGAAAGTTGAATCAACACATGTTCTCATCTTTTGTTTGCTTGCTTTGGCTTAGTTTATTTTATTATGTATGAAGTCTTATCAATAATTATTTTCTGGAATATTAAACAAAAATCCATCACAATTACAAAGAACACTAAAAGTACACATAAGCCCTTAGTCAAGGACTATCTATTATGCATCCATGTGGGAAAAGTCCCCATTTCATAAATATTAATTGAATACACAGGAAATTTAGATGGAGCAGGCTAGGAACCACAGTGCACTCAACTCTCGTCTACTAGTCAATGTGTTTCGAGTTAAGCATCATACATTCTTGATAGAACACAGCTGTAAGATATGTTCAAGAGTGAGAAGTTCAAGGAAAAAAATTTAAATAGTCTGAATTGATACTGAACCCCTTTCAAATAGAAATCAGTTGTGGTAGTCACATAATCTGTTGTCGATTTGAGATTTAAGAGTGAAGGGGTGGAGTTTAGCTTGTCAATCAGGTTGCAGTTTGACGACCTCATTTGGAGTCGCTAAAGTGATTAATAGCTTGCTGGAGGCAGGACACTAGCTGACTCCTTGCCAGACATTAGTGATGATAAGCCTGATGAAGCCACACGGGTGCAGCCAGAGGCATACAGCTGGAGGAACCACGTGGAGCCCCCTGACAGTGTTGAGATGTTTCCACTGCCACTGGATCCATAAGCCTTTCCATCTATGGGCCTGTGATCTTCAAAGACTCCGCATCATTGCATATGTTTCATGAGTCTGAAGAGAAATTTATAGACAGGTATCGAACATATGGGCTAATATCAGACTTATGGACTTGATCTGGACTGGGCTGGAATGTTTTCTCAGTATTCAATTGCTCTTCTATAAAAAGTTCTTTCTTATACACATATGAGTATCTATGGATTTGTTTCTCTCGTCAACCTGGACTAACACATCAGTCAACGTCAAGGACATTAAAGAACAAAATGAAAATCAATCCGTTGAATCTTCCTCAGGCGCAGAAGATGGTGTAGATTTTGAAAATTGTTTCTCCTGAGACTATCAGCTCTAAGATCACAGCTGCAGACATTTGCAGAATGCTCATGAGATTTTTCGCTCTCATTTCAGGTGAAATTGTGGCCTCCCTAGAGCCCATTCTTATTCCTTTCAAAAGATGATAATCACTAAGATGACTACCCATAAATGGGATAATTTAATCACTAGGATGAAAAATAGTGTTTAAACCTATCACAATATTTTTTGTTTAAGTGAAGAAAGTAGAATTGAATGATTAGAAACCACACTTTCTTGGATCAATTAAGAACTCCCATTGCTGTGTGTCTTGAGAGAGACTACAAGTATATTCTCTTCAATGCATTTGAATTATGGTGCTGGTGAAAAATATGGAAAGTATCATGGATGGGCTGAAAAAAGAACACCCAAATACATCTTGAATCAGTAGAATCCCAATGTTTCTTAGAAGCAATAATGGCGAGATTTTGTCTCATGTACTTTGGAATATTATCAGGAGAGACCAGTCCCTGGAGAAGGACATCATGCTTCGGAATGCAGCAAGGTAGCAAAAGAAAGGAAAAAAAGGAGAACTTCAGTAAGATGGATGGCCATGGTGCTTCAACCATGAGCTTGAACATAACAATTGTGCTAATGGCAGAGGATCAGCAGTGTGTGGTTCTGTTCTACATAAGGTTGCTATGAGTCAGAACCAAATTGATGAGACACAACAACAACAAGCAACAGAATAAGAACACAAGGACAGTTAGCACTAATTGTTGTCATTTCTCTCTTTTAACCCTGAGAGATGTCAGTCAAACCAGTCTTCTATATTTCAAACCAAATTTTGTAAAAACTTCAGCCAGTGAAATATTCTTTTTTTTTTTTAGAATTACTGATTTTAATATTCATACACTGTTAAATATTTTGAGATTTTTATGAAAAATAACACATTTGGTAAATGAAAACTAGAGTACAGAACAGGTTTATTTTATATCAATATACTTACTAATTTATATTTTACTATAATTCACATTTTCTTTTTTTTCTTTTTTAACATTTTATTAGGGGCTCATGCAACTCTTATCCCAATCCTATTCTAATGTTCACATCTCATTCTACTATTTGAAACCCAACCTGTCCTTTAAAATTTTATTTAAAGCTTATCTTCTGTCACAAATATTGTCTCAAAAACTCCACCTTACTCTAATGAACACAAGCTAGTAAATGCAGTTTGGAAACTATTTTATATTTATATTTATGTGTATATTTCCAACAAAGTGAATGTAGATGGCATGATTCTTTAGGGAATAATACCTTCTGTTTTATTGAGGGTCCTAATAACTTGTGTATAATTAAATACATATTGCTTCAAGTATATTCCATTGGACTGCTCGTCTAAGTGAATTACAGTCTCATGCTGCCTGTGTTATGGTGGCAACAGTTCCATGAATCATTTCTAATGGAAAGAAGAGTACATGAGAGGAATTTCAGATTTGTTTACCCCTCAAACGTTTCTCAGTGTTAGCAATTGCAGAATAAATTACTTGCAAGAAGGAATAAACTATCATTATTTCCCCAAGTAGTACTAATCAGTTTGTCGCCCTGGAGTGACCTGCCGGTTTCAAAGACCAGCAGTGTCTCACCTGCAGAGAACAGATGCAGCAGTGCTTCCAGAACTAAAAGCAGGAGAGGAAGAAGGAATCGACTGTCTCGTTTGCCTGGATTAACCATTGAAAAGATGATGAGATGTCAGATAGAATGCCAAAAGACGAGCCCTGCAGGGTGGAATGCGTTCAAAAAACAAGAGAAGAACCATCTCTTCAAAACACAGTCCACTGTGATAGCCCAGACAGATGGAGCTAAGCTTTTGGGACATTCACGTGCCGGTGGGCGTGATTCAAAGACAGGGAGGGGAGCTGAAAATATCTATCAATAATTAAAACATTGAATAGGCTAAGTATCCATCCAGGAAATGTTTAAAGTCATCAAAAATGAAATAGAATCCATGAAAATCAATATCATAGGCATCAATGAACTGAAATGGCCTGGCTTTGGCCATTGGGAACCAGACAATCGTAGGTTTTACTATTCTAGGAATGAAAAATTCACAAGGAATGAATCATAGTCATGGTCAAAAACCATTTCAATATCTATCTCTAAGTATAATGTTATCTGTGATAGAATAATATCTATCCTACTATTATAGTAAGGAAGTCTAGTTAATGGAACTATTATTCAATGTTTCTACCAACCACAAAAGTTAGTGATGAAGAAATTGAAGAATTATACCAATGTCTTCAGTGCAATATATCAAACATGTCATTTAGATCCACTGATCGTGATGAGAGATTGGAACTAGAGAGCTGGCAAAGAAGATGAAGGATCCATAATTGGAAAATACAACCTAGATGATGGAAAAACAGTTGGGTATCACTTTGCAAGACTACACCTTCATCACCACACCTTTTCATCAGCATAAATGGTGACTATCTAGCCGGAGAGATCTAATAGAAAACAGGAACCAAATTAACTACATCTGTGTGAAGAGATGATGAAGTTCACTATCATCACCAAAAACTAGGTCAGGGGTAACTGTAGAACAGGCTAACAATTGTGCATATGTCAATTAAGGTTGAAGTTTCAGTAAACCACATCGAAATTTATAGAACATCTCAAGAACAGATCTAATGCATTTAACACTACATGACAGAAGATCTATAAAACTGCTATGACATTAAGAACAGCATATATGAAGAAAAAATTGTGTTTTATATAATTTTTCTTTCAACAAGCTGATACAGCACTGAAAGCAATCACAATTTCATGCCAAGAAATTTGAAACACAGAAAACTGGCCACCCAACAACCATATATGTACCCAATCCAAAGAAAGGTAATCCACTAAAATTTGGAAATATTCTAACGATATAATTAGTATCACATGTAAGCAAATTTTTATTAAAGATAATTAAAGAAAATGGATGCATCGGATCATCAACAGGGAACTACCAGAAATTCAAGCTGGATTCTGAAGTGGTTGTTGAACAAGGAATATCATTACTGACTCAGAGGATACTGGAAAGATGGTAATTTGTGTTTTATTGTCTATTTCCCACAGGTATGGCAGGGGAGGTTGGGGGAAATGGGGAGCTAGCAACAAGTACGAGAGAGAATAAAATGCTGATATTGATTGTGGTGCATTTGACTGTGTGTATCCTAAAACACCATGGATAACATTGAGAAGAATGAGAACTTTCGAACACTTCACCATGCTCATGCAGAAACTAAAGGAAACAGACCACAAGGCTATCATTCGAACAGAATAAGGGGATATTCATCTCACTGCCTCAGGTCCATTCGGACTCATGGTGACTCTATGGACAGAGTCAAACTACCCCTCGGGGTTTGCAAAGCTATAGATCTTTACAGGAGCAGAGACCATCGTCTTTCTCCCAAGGAGTGGCAGGTGAATTCGAACTGCTGATCTTGTGGCTTGCAGTCCAACATAGGTTCAAAATCAGAAATGTGTCAGCGATATATCTATTTTTCCATACTTATTCAATCTGTAAGCTGGACAAATAACCCAATGAGTTGAACTTTTGAGGAAAATATAACATCAGGGTTGAGAGAAGGCTTGTAATTAATCTGCAACTTGCAGACGGTACAAATTTGCTTGATGAAAGCAGGGAGGACTTGAAGGGTTTATTAAAGAATATCAAAGACTCGTATGGATTGCACCTCAATACAATGAAAAAATGTCACAGCTAAATCAATAAGCAACAACATGACAAATGTAGAAAAGATTTGTTATCAAAAATTTCATTTTACTCGGATCCATTAATATCACATCTTAATGTATAATATTAATGCTCATGGAAGCAGCAGTCAAGATATCAATGGATGTATCATTGCATTGGACAAATCGACTGCAAAAAAATCTTTTGAAAGTGACACAGAGCTCACTTTGAGGCTGAGATACCCCTGACCCAGGTCATGGTCATTTCAACTGTATGATAGGAATACAAAACTTGGAAAAGGAAAAGGAAGATCAAAGAAGAAGGAATACATTTGAATTATGACAGTAGCAAAGAATACTGACTATACCACTGGTAGGCAAACTGCAGCTCTTGAACAACATGCACTTTGAACATACATGTGGCTCTAAAGTGAAATTGAAAAAATTTAAGGATATTGTTCAGGTAATTGTGATGTCATTTGTTTTTAAAAATGTATTTATGTCTCTGAAATCATTTTTAAATTGTTGCAAAGGACATGATTGGCTAAAAAGTTTGGTGACCCCTCAACTGTAACATTAATCGCTAGAAAACCAAAAAAACAAACATCCTCTCTTGCAAAAAGAATTGCCAGAATGCCCCTTAGAAGTGAGGGTGGTGAGATTCATGCCATGGACGTTGGATCGATTATTAGAAAGGACCAGTCCCTGGGAAAGGACATCATTCTTGCTAAGGTAGGCTGTCATCAAAGATCAGGAAGCCAATAAGATGGATTGGCTGCAACAATGAGCTCCACTATAGCAGTGACTGTGAACTTAGTGTATGACCAGATAGTGTTTGATTCTGTCGTACATAGGATTACTATGAATTGTAACTGAATGAATAGCACAAAGCAAAAACAAGTGTCCTCTAACCATGTCCACATTGTTCTTTCTTTCTGTAGTTAAAAAAAAGTATAGAGATCTAAATACAGGCATGTATATATGCAAATGTGTTTATATATAATGATAGGGGAATAGATCTATGTACATATATTTATTTATAAAGTATTATTGCAGCAGATGGACTTTGAGTCTCCACCCAAGTACTACCTCAATTCAAGACACGGCTCTCTGTGATGTTCCCCTCCCCTGACATGAGCACTGAAGACAAAATGGGTGCATAAGCAAATGTGGTGAGCATGGTGCCCAGCTATCAAAATATATAGTGTCTGGGGTCTTAAACGCTTGAAGATAAATAAGCATCCATTTAGCTAAGAAGCAACTAAGCCCACATGGAAGAAGCACACCAGCCTGTGTGATCACAAGGTGTCATTGGGATCAGCTATCAGGCATCAAAGACCCAAAACAAAACAAACAAAGAAAAAATCACATCAATGGGAATAAGAGGAAGAGCAGAGTGGAGACCCAAAGCCCATCAATAGTCAATTGGACACCCCATGTCAGAAGAACCACATGCAA
>NW_022109767.1:18925551-18927423 GCF_000313985.2 Echinops telfairi
AAGGGGACATGGGGGGGGGAAGGGAGGGAGCAGGGAGGGAAATGAGGAGCTGATACCAAGGGCTCAAGCAGAAAAAAAATGTTTTGAAAAAGATGATGACAACCTATGTACAGATGTATTTGACACAATGGGTATATGTATGGATTGTGATAAGACCTGTAAGAGCCCCCAGTTTAAAAAAAGTCCTTGTTAATAATAAGAAGCACCGTGTGATTATGGCAAAAAGCACGGGAAAAGCACACAGAAGTTGGGGAAGACAGCCTTATTTCAGCTTTTATTTGTTTCAAGAGGTCGTTTTATGTCCACCCTGCAGATGACCTGATATAAGTATCTGATTGATGGCTCATGTTTATTTTATGGGGGATTCAGAGACCTTGAAAACTTTAATAACACTCTACATAGTGTCTGCCCATATGGTAGAAACTAAAAGATTTTCGCACCAAAAATATATAGCTTAGCTCATTTGATTTACATTAAAATATATTTTAAACTTAGAGTCGCTTTGTTTCAAAGAACTAAAACAATTAACATGTAGCATGTTTTTCTATATCTGTACTGTATAATATATAACTTTACTATTAAAAAAATAAAAATAATAAATAAATAGAATAACTTTACTATTTAGAAGGAGAATTATTTCTACAAAGTAAGGATCAGAAAGTTTATATGGTGTTAATTAGATCAAGCACTTAATGTCAGGATCAATATTAGATATTTTCTATGTTGAATCTCTTCAAGGTTCTATATATTTTATTATGCTATTTTTGGTTCCAGAAAGCTATCAGCAATTCAAATACCCGACAAAATAGGATTTATTTCTTGGAAATATGAAACTAAGAAAATAACTCACTCAACTTAGGCCTAGTGATCTAATGACATGATAGTGTTTTATATCAAAAGGTTTTTACAACTAGTTCTCTTTTGTTCACTTGCCTAGACTTGAACCAATGTCATTACTAATATGTGAAGTTATGCAAGGAACGTAGCAGTCTGTATAGCTGGATGATGTAATGTTTTTCAGCACTAAAAGAAAAATCCAGAAATGTCTCAGTTTTCCATTCATCGTAAGATATATTTTTTACTTTTACATGAACCTTTAGAGACCACACTGTCGGAATAAGGACAGCGAGTTCCACTGTAAAACTATTTAAAAATATCATCTTACTCACCTCCTTTGAATCAGGAATCTGTGTCCAAAGGGATTGTTTATTTTTCACAAAGTTGAAAATGCAAGAAAAATGGTCAAAAGTCTTCTCAGACCTGAACGCCATTTGTTACACGCCAACATGTGTAATCCAGGTGTGGGGGCAGTACAGCATTGAGCTGTACACAAATTGAGGCAAATATTAAGGACCAGGCACGATGGAAGAGCAAGATATGTAAAGTGTGCAGATTACCTATTTCTTTTGTCTCTATGGCAATAATTATTTTAAAAGTTCTAGGGGACACAGGGGTAAAGAGCTCTGCTGGTAAACAAAAAGTCAGTGGGCCAAATTTACCAACCACTCCGAGGGAGAAAGCCCTGGCAGTCAGCTATGTAAACATTATAGCCGTGGAAACCCTATGGGGTAGTTCTACTCTGTCCTACAGGGTAGCTGTATGACAATATATGAACTGATATTAACTATACAGCCATGGCTTTTGATTTTTAGTGATTATCCCTCTCAAATTATGTGTATAGCTGAGAATTTGACAAAAGTTATGAACATCCTTCCATGAAAAGTACACATTATAGATCTATTTCCCCATCCTCATATAAATATATAAATGTAGGCTCATAGATCTATTTCCCCATCCTCATATAAATATATTTGCATATGTACATGTCTTTATCTAGACATTTATAGGTTTAGTATTAAGGTAGCAGAAGGA
>NW_022109767.1:18928268-18933146 GCF_000313985.2 Echinops telfairi
GGAGAGAAAATGTTTTGAAAATGATGTACAAATGTGCTTTACACAATTGATGTGTGTATGGATTGCGATAACAGTTGTATGAGCCCCTAATAAAAGGTTTTAAAAAAAAGAAAAAAGAAAAATACACATTATTTAAAATTTTGAGTCTTCCTGGAGCTGTCCACTTCAGGTTAAGAAAGTTGTCTTCAGAAAAGCAAATGCAAACACTTTTCGTACTAGAACAAAAAGTTTGGACACTGCAGTGCTTTGATTACTGATACTTTTCCCTTACAGATATAACCAAGATACAAGAAAAAAAACAAATAAAATAAAGGACCAGTGTTTGTGCAACAGGTTCGCTTCAAAGGAATCCTGGAGAAGGAACATGGCATGAGGTTAAAAACGACAGAAACACAAGGAGCCAGCAAACTGTAGGTCATATTAATGCATCCATCTCAGTTCAAATATGACAAGCAAGAGGAAGTAAGATGCTAATGAGAAAGGGTATACTGCATGGTTTAAAATCAGGAAAAGTTGTATCAAGATTTTGCATCAAGGTTGTTCCTTGTCAACATACTTGATCAGGTTGCATGCTGAGAGAATAATCAGAAAATCTGGCTTATATGAAGAAGAGTGTGGCGTCAAGATTAGAAGGCTTATTAACAACCTGGGATACACAGAAGACACCACCTTGCTTGCTCAAAGTGAGGAAGATTTGAAGCACTTGCTAATGAATATCAAAGAATACAGTCTTTAGTACGAATTACAACTCGGTGTAAGGAAGACCCGAATCCTCACAATTGGACCAATTGGTAACATCATGATAAATAGAGAAACGGTTGAAGTTGTAAAATCCAAGATATAAGGATTTTGTCTAGCTTGGTTCTACAATCTAGGCTCATGGAACCAGCAATAAAGAGATCAAAGATGTTCTTTTGCATTAGATAAGTCTGCGGCACAGATCTCTTGATGAGGGGGTACACCACCACCACCCTCAATGAAGGAAAAACTGCTGGGCAGAACGTTCATAGTACGCATTTGCTTGCTAGTAAGTGCACCAAGTGGCATCGCTTGAGAAGTCTGGACACAGTGAATTTTTTCATGAAAGCAGTTTTGCTTGAGCCTCGTTTTTTGTGTGATGGTTGATCTAAGACAACAGCATGCAGCTGTGAAATTTTGTTTCCTGCTCAGGAAAAATGCTGCAGAAACTGTTGTGATGTTGAACACAACTTGCAAGGACAGCACGATGGGGAAAACTCGAGTGTACCAATGGTTTTCTCGTTTCAAAAGAAGGTGCAATGTCAATTGAGGACAAAGCTTGTTCTGGATGTCCATCAACTTCCCGAACAGATGTAAATGTCCACTTGCAGTGCATTTGGAGTTGGTTCTACCAGGTCAGACTGTTAATCAAGTTTTCTATTTAGAGGTTCTAAAAAGATAGTGTTACAGTGTACAACAAAAAAGGCCTGATTTATGGCAGACGGGACTGGTTTTGCCACCACGACAATGCACCTGCTCATGCAGCCATTTCAGTGTGCCAGATTTTGGCCAAAAAACAGCATGCCTCTCTTATCCCATGCACCTTACTCACCTGCCCTTGCTCTGTGAGACTTCTTTTTGTTCCTGCGAATGAAGAAAGACACGCAAGGACAGTGATTTGACGGCATAGAAGAGGTGAAGAAAAAAACAAGGAAGGCGTTGTGAGCCATCCAAAAAGATGAGCTTGAAAAATGTTTCCAAGAATACAATTGCAGACAAATATGTAATGAAGAGTACTTTGAAAGTGATACGGTTGTTTTGTAAAAAAAAATTAAGTACATAGCTTTAAAAAAAATTGGGTTTTGGAGGGCACCCCTTCATCGAGTATTGAAAAGCAGAGATGTTCATTTGAGGACTAAGTTGTGCCTGAGCCAAGCCATGGTATTTTCAATTGCCTCATATTCATATGCATGTGAACGTTAGACACTGAATAAGGAAGACCAAAAAAGAGTTGATGCATTTGAATTGCGATGCTGGGGAAGAATATTGAAAGTACGTGGACTACCACAAGGACCAACAAATCTGTCTTGGAAGAAGAACAGCCAAAGGACTCCTCAGAGGCGAGGATGGCAAAATGTACATTGCATAATTCTGACATATTTTCAGGAGAGGCCAGATCCTGGAAAAGGACATCATGCTTGGTACAGTGGAAGGGCAGCGGAAGAGAGGAAGGTCCCCAAGGAGGTGGATTGATGCTGTGACTGCAGCAACAGGCTCAGGCGTCAGAACAATTACAAAGATGGCACAGGGCCCTGAAGTGTTTCCTTCTGTTGTTCGTCGAATGACTATGGGGCAGAAGAGACTCATTTTCAAGTAACAGCAGCCTAACCAGCAATGATAAAAGTAGGTATAAGGTATGCAGGGAAACCTGAACTAGCACTGCAATTTTTCTGTAAATATAAAATTGTTCCAAAATAAAACAGTCCCTCCAAACACAGAGAGGAGGAGGAAAGAAGGGTGAAAGAATCATAAAAAATCATACTCTTCTCGTTCTAAAGCCCATTGCTTGAAGTAGAAGCAAACTGCAGATGCTGGTGCCAAGTCAACCACTTGGTTATATGCCAAGGCTATGGCTTGTGAGAAAACACTGCCACAAGTCTATACATATCAACTTATTAACAATGTAGCCTCCCTGTCCATGTGCATAGAATAAGTAAATAATCATACAGATTGTTCAGAGAGAGAAATAGCTAAACAAATACACTTTGTTTTAAAGTAACAAATCAAATCAGAAGTTTTTTATAAGTTCAGGTAAGTATGAGGGATCGATGGGTTATTTAGGAGTCCCAGGGGTGTGTGACTGCTTAAAGCACTCGACTACTAAGCTCAAGTTTGCTAGTTTGAATCCAATTAGAGGTACCTCTGAAGAAAGGTCTGCTGATCTACTTCAGAAAAGCACAGTGTCGAACACCCTAGTTCTGCTGCAATATGTGGATCAACCAGAGTTACAATCGACCCAGAGTAATGGGCAAGGGGTCTTTTTATTTGTTTCATGTTTTTAAGCAACCGTTCAATTTATTACCACCTTTTGACAGTTTCTGTATTTATTTTCCATCTGTGTTTTTACAGACGAAACCGTGAACAGAGGGTTTATGAACACAGACAGTGTTGCCTTTTGCATGATTAGTTGAACTTAATTAGTTTATACTTCCTTGAAAAGAATGCATTCATAGGCATCTAGGTGTGTGTGTGGCAAAGTCTGCCGTGTAAGTATGGGCCAAGAATCATAATTAAGAACAACGTTCCAAACGTTCATTTTATTTAGCCTCTCAATTGGGCATAAGGAACTGTTGGAGTCTGTGGCAATATTTGAAATCTTGTCTATCGCAAGTTATGTGGTTGCATCATTCATAGCTGAGAGAAAAATATTTTTCTCAAAGTGGGAGCATCTACTTGAAGAGGTCTTGGGATTTATATACCAGTGATTTTTCAAATCCTTTCAAAGCATGGTCACTTTTAACTTTGTACCACAGGTGTGAGCATTCATTCTTTTTGCACACTATTAGTGTATGCTATTTTTGATCTTGTTTTCAAACAGGGTAAAGCACACGTTCTCATTCTTATTTTGTTTATGAATGAAATAAAACCCACATGATGTAAGAATTTAAGCTTAGACTTCAATACAATCATAATATTTATTGCACAATTACTTTCCGTACTATGCAGAACTGAGATTCCAATCTTGGTAATACCTGGGACTCTGCTAACCACAGCAACCGGAACATTGCTAAGCTTTTCTCAATTTTTTAAAATATTTAATCATACAGCACTTAATGTTTATGAACCATTCTGTGAAGTAGGATCTTACATGCTAGTATACATGACAGAAAGATTTCCAGAGAAAATAAAACATCTTTAACATATTACACTAACAACAATAACAATAATGTTATAATAAATTTTACAAAATAGTACCCATTTTTTTACTACAAACCATTGAGTATGTACCGTAAACTTTTAATGCAGTTGTCTTTACAGTGGTAGAGATCAAAGGCATAAATGGGCTTCATAAATTTCATGGAAAAATGGAATGAAAAGATAATGAATTTTTTGTTGGTGAATGTTTTGAAGTCCTTTAGTGTATGGGATCAGATGTTGCCCAGACAGACATTATGCAAGCCATGAATATGTTATAAATATAACAATTTCCCATCATGCCTAATAGAACTGATGATAGACGACCAATGTTGTTGCCTTGCACTGTGGAGCGGCTGTATGGCAGCTCCCGGAGTTACAGGGTAGAGTTGCTCTACTGAGTTCAGGGAAGAGGATTGCCTGGCCTTGTCTTTTTCCCACAGTGGCTTTGGGTAGTTTTCTCTCACAGAGCTGACAGTGGTTTCAAACAGCTAACTTTTCTGAGAGCAGCTGAGCAGTTAACTACTGCATCACCAAGACACCTTGACCATAGTAATCCAAATGCCAAACTCCCTGCCATTGGGCCGGTTCTGACTCATGAGGACCATATGGAACCGAGTAGATCTGCCCTTGTCAGTTTACCGATGCTGTACATTTTTATAGGAGTAAAAGTGAAATGTCCCATCTTCCTCCCACAGAGCAGTTGGTAGGTTCGAACTACTGAGCTTTCAGTCATCAGTCCAATGCATAACCCACTCTACCACCAGGGATCCTTAGCCAAGATAATCGTTGGTGTTAGGTGCCATAAACTCGGTTGTGATTCATAGCAACCTTGCCCACAAAAGAACAAATCACTGCGCGGTCCTGCCCCATCCTCACAAGTATTCTTATGCTGGAGTTCATTGTTGTAGCCACTGTGTCAATCCATCTTGCAGAAGGCTTCCTCTTTTTTTTGTTTTTCCCTTCAATATCCATCCACTTTGCACAGCGTGATGCCCTGCTCCA
>NW_022109767.1:18934623-18937283 GCF_000313985.2 Echinops telfairi
TTTCTCCCCATTCCAATAAGCTGTTCATTTGTGATTCGGAAGAAATAGAGAGTACATTTCAGACAGTATGTCAGAAGGAATTCAGGTCACTGATCTATAAAAATACATTTTTCCTTTGTAATAAATCTCTCATTTAATTCTATTTGATTTAGTCAGCATAAGTGGAACTCATGCTTATTCAAAGAGTTTAAAAGAAGGATATAGATTATGCATGTTTAATTAATCCGAAATATTTACTTTTTTTCTAGAGTTATCATTTCCTATATGGTTTAACTAGAAAGCAAAAGACATCAAGTAGCAAAACATCCAATCTGGACCATAAAGGATTTGGGGAAACCCAAAAGATGATGTTAACTAAACACATACTAATAAAATCTTGGGGGTAGAAAGGACTTTTAAATTAGCCAGTTCCCACTGATGCTTAAATTCTTTCTAAAAATCTTTAGTCAAGCCAGTTCAAACACTTTGGTGACAGAGAATTTACCAAGAAAGTGTGTTTTCTCTGAAAAATTCTATGATAGCCTTTACGTTTGAACCTGCCTTACCCAACATTTCCTGGTCTTGGTTCTATGCTTTGGAGTTTAAAGACTACTTTAGACAAAGAAAGGCTAGTCCACTTTGTTTCACAACCCTTCGCTGATTACTCTTCTGTTCTTCAAAGAAAACAACCACAATGCCATCAATCAAAGAATACGTGACTGCTTTTTAAGTTCCTTTAAATCATGTTCATGATTCTCTGACCAAACTCTGTCATGAACTAGAACTGCCAGCATTTAACAAGATGCCCCAAGTACAGCATACCCAACATGAGACCAAGTCTTTTCTTCTTTCTCAACATTGTATTGTTATCAATGTCCAAGACCTTAATGTTTTCAACAGTGACAGCATACTATTTGTTCATATTGCTCTTATTCTCAACTGACATTTCTATTTTTTTTTAAGTTCATAAAATGAAACCTGAAGGTCTGGCAAAATCTGCAGAGATTATTCACATAAGAAGTTACAGTCTTGGAAATCCACAGGGACAGTTGGACTCTGTCCTACTGGGTTGCTATGCATCAGATTTAACTCGATGGCCATGTTTTGGTTTGGTTTTTGGAAGCATGAATAATAGAAATAGAAATTTAAGCGAAGAACAGATCAGCATTTCTAAAAAAAGGGAATAGTTTCAAATAAGGTTTGAAATCAGAGATAGAACATAATCAGGGAGAACCTTCAAATTTAGGGCAAAGAGTTTGCAATGAGTCATTGCAGATTCTTCAACATGAGTATGTGAAACGACTGGAAACTGCATGTTAAAATGGATTTCAATGACTCTGGGAAAATTGTGAATAATTAGGAAACCATTATAACAGGTATGCTGGAAGTGATGGTAAAAGGGAATGCAAATGAAGAGAAACTTGAATATGACAGTAGAGGAGATTATTTTAACAGAGAGAAAGGCAGATTCCATTTAAGCTTTATGCCTGAGTAACTGTTAAAATGAGGTTGTCAATTTCAAAATTGTGAAATTATTTGGAGAGGAAAGATCATGAATTCAATACATTGCAAAATAAAAGCATGCCATTAAAGGAGAATGTTCTATGAAATTTTAATTAGAAAATACCAGACTAAAGGTCAATGTTAGATCTGAATATGTTACATTAATAATAGAGACAACTTTCAATTGTATCCATTTTATAGACTATCCATATCCTTTTCCAATAAACCATTCATCTTTGGTTTAGCGTTGTCATGAATATTTCCACAAGGAAGAAAGTTACTGATATGAAACTAAAATCAATCCACCCCATTAGTTATTAGTAGGTATAAGAGACAGAATTGGAATAAGATGTTTAAAATAATCATTAAAGATGTTCTTGTAAATATTGAATTATTACATTATAAAATTACTAAGTTACATTAGGTTATTGTAGTATTGCAACCCTTCTTACCATACTAAACGACATGCAGAAATGCTATCATTAAATAGTATATCTCTCTCAAGAAGACAAAATGATTTTTTCATAAGAGATAACAAGCATATTCATACATAAGTTTTGGCATTAGCAAAATAACTAGTAAGAAGTCATACTGAGAAGATTTTGTTTGAAAAACTCATTCTCTGGGTTGTTCTGCTACTGGACAATCATAAAGCTATAATCATATGTAATGGATTAAAAACTCCTAAAAATCTCTCGGCTTAAAATGACCTTAAAAATCACCATCTGGTCTAACCACATATCCTACACTCAAAATTTTTCTAAAATACATCTGCCAAGCAATTATCCCGCATGCCTGAATGCCTCCAGTTAGAGAGCTCCACTACCTCTTTTCAACCAATTATGCACAGGCAGATGCTATTAGAAAGCTTTTCCTAAATTGGCACAAAAAATATTCCTCTCCATAGCTACTACTCATTAGTCCTGATTTTAATTCTTTTTTTTTTTAAACATCATTTTATTAGGGGCTCTTAATGCTTGAGTTAGTTAGTTTATTGTGCCAACCTGGCTGATAAACACATGTGGGATTAATTGAAGGGCGGAGGGATAAATGGCTCAGTGAGCCTCGCTTTTTGAGTTCTCAGGTCTCTTGCTTTGTGATGGTCGCACCAGGGTGCAGATGCCTTAGCAGTTCCCAGCTTGCAAGACTGACTTCCTGCAAGACATCCCGGAGGAGAA
>NW_022109767.1:18938731-18940186 GCF_000313985.2 Echinops telfairi
CTCTTAGTAATTCCTGTCAGCTAGATTGCTGTTGTTCTAACACCCCCAGGATCTCTACGTTCTCCTCATTGTTGCTTTCAATCCCCTAACTGTGTCCCTGTCTATGGCATTCTTTGCTTACTGCTCCCTTCCCCCGCCTCATCCTCCCCACTGAACCATCTTTGAGTTTGCTTCCTTGCCTATCTTATATAGGGAGGCAAAACTAACAATAACGGAGACATGCCCAGTAACAATGTATACTTTCTCATCTACATCACAGTCATTCACAAATGTTAAGACAGTTCTCAAATACCTTAGTTCCTTCACCTCTGCCTGATATAACATGATCTCAGTTCCCTCGACTCTCCTTATCCTCTTGCTGAAACAGTACTGCATAGTGTAGGAGATTATAGAAATCCCTGTAGCCCTTGCCTTAAATAATAGAGTTGACAGATAATTAGTAAAATAAAAATACTTATTTTGTTCTTAGGTAATTATCATATCTCTATTCAACCCTATCATGAATCTAATACCCTCTAATATTTTTTATTATATTTACTGTCTAACATTTTATAAATGTACTTCTGACAAGTTATACATCTTTTATCTAGTAATCATTTGCACACTTGATTTCTGGGGAAAAAATGCAATTTAAGATTTAACTTTGTTAGATTCTATCATTCATGTTAGCCCTTCAAGATGATATTGGATCCTAAGTCAGTCTCGTCTACTCATATCTGTTCACAATATCACATTGTTCACAATTTGGGCTCCTACCTCTTCTGTCTTACCTCAGTTATTGATAGAATGTCAGACATGATGAGGCCAAAATCTCACAGGAATCATCATCTAAGTCAAAAATATTCTGATAATGACCCAGTAGCTAATTAGCTTAGTTTTCCTTTTACAGCAATCATTATTTCTGAATACTCTCCATAGAGACCATGGAAGCTACTTTTCATTTAAAACTCCACACAGTATGACTTCTAGGAGCCCCCAATTCTTGGGTTTTATCATTTATACAAATTTGTATCATATGTATATCTTATACCAAGCATTATGCTGAACCTTGGTGATTGAGTCAAATACGACATTTCTCTTAAAAAGTTTACAATCCATTAAGTATAAGAAACCATTACCATTGAGGATTATTCCACGGTGTTATCATGAAAGGGAACTGGGAGGGGAACCAGGAGGGCACAGAATGTGATTACTTAAGCCAGATTGCATGATTAGGAGAAATTTCTCAAAGGAGAGAACATGTAGTGGAATCTGTGAGGGCCAGAATTCAACGGGGCTGCATTGTTTTTTCAGATAACACAAGTGTTCTGCTTTTGACAATGTGTGGTCTCACATTTTTCTATCACTTATTTTAATGGAAAATATGTTCATTTTCCTTTTCTGACAGGTTTCCAGCTTAAACAAGTTCTGACTTTTGCAGGTTTTATTGTAATAAAGTTTAAGTTGCATTTTGGG
>NW_022109767.1:18941682-18944075 GCF_000313985.2 Echinops telfairi
TGGATTCATTCGGAATCAGAAGTAGCATGATGACATCCATACACAGCAATGAGAGTGAGTGTGGCAGCTGTGGGTGTTGACCAGAGCACTCACACAGAATGTATACAAATTCTGTAAATGACTCACAAATTAAGGTGAAACGTTAAATTCAAGCTATAAAATAATAATAATAATAACTATACCCATGGACTTTTTAATGATACTTCTCCTAATTTAAATATTATTTCTTATTTACTAGTGCATGTTAAATTTTAAGACTAAATTTTGTATAGTTTATCAGCTTGCTGTCATGGCTTCATACAAATGCCACTAAAAATAGTACAAATACAACCAATTTAAAATTTATAATTTTCCAGAATGTCAAAACAATGTGGATTGCTTATACTTTTTTAAAAGTATAAGCCAGGAACTTTTATGATATGACTCAAGTTGAACATAAAAATTATACCCTTGAATAGTAAGCTTTTTTTCCCCGCTTACTTTTAAAATCATTTAAAACTTTTTATATCTATGCAACAGACTGAGTGAATACGTCACTGGTGGACGGAACTCCAGACCACAGACTCAAAATACACCAAGGTCAATGGTCACAACATCAGCCACAAAGACAATGTTCTACGTCCTACTCTAGTGAGTAGCCACTGGGTCTTAGAAGCTGCTGAGCAACTATTAGTCTCTCTCTATGCACAGCAAAGAAAAGTGAAGAGACTTAAGTGTATATAGATACAGTCCAATGGACTGACAGGCCATGTGAACATCAGTGTTGATGATCCTGAGACTAAAAGAGCAAGATGGCATGTGGTTACCACTGTGATCAACTCATAGGTTAGGTTACTAATCTTAAGGTCATACTTTCAAACCCATTATCCATATGCAGGAGAAGATGGGGCTTTCTACTCCTGAAAGCAATTACAAGCTTGGCATCTCACAGGGGCTGTTCTATTCTGTCCTATAGGGTCACTATGAGCTGGAGTCAACTTAATGCAGTGAATTTGAGTGTTGAGATTTGACCAACAGCTTTGAATAGGATCACAGAAAGTTCTGGATAGAGTAGGTAAAAAAATGTGCAAAAAACCCTCAAAATCATAAAACGAACAAAAAGAAGCTTTCTAGTCAGAGTGAGGCTGGTGGAACCCGTAACATTAGAGCTGTTAGTCGCCCTTCAGATCTGGAAATGAACTCACTCTGTGGACTAATTTTCAGGCAAAGACAGACCTTTAAAGAGAACAATAACACTAAAGAGGTACCAACTCTTTAGCCTTATCAACCATGTAAGATAAAAATGACTACATTTACCCCTAGACAAAATTGAAAAGGGTTAGGAATGAAGGGAAATTGGAAATACGTAGAGGAAGTAGGAGAGGTAGAGCAACATTGTGGGGATTGCAAAAAAAGACAAGAAACAAAATATGTACAAACTATTGAATGGAAAATTAATTTGCTCAGTACACCTTCACCCAATTCACAATAAGAAGTTTAAAAAAATAGCATCAAAACCCATAATGTTTAAGGGGGTGGGGCTAGGAAATATTAGAACAGTAAAATTTGGTGATTTTATTTATATTTGCTGCATAATAACTTCATATGACTATATAACCCCCATTGACCTCTCAAGGCTACCAAAATAAATAAAAAGCTTAAACATCAAAATACCACTAATCTAGATTTTTACCATATTTGAGAATATCAATTATTCCTCTTAGTGAAAAAATTTTATACTTAATCAGCTTATACAACATAAACAATCCAGAAGAGGTAAGAAGACAGAGTCCAGTTAGGTTTACCCTCCATTAGCTCCTGCTGCCAGACCAGAAAATTGGGAGATAAGGTGAAGGAGACTGGGAGACAGTCCTGAAATTAGAATCAGGGTACTAGGGTCTGTCCTGAACCCTGGTTTTAAAAAAATTTTTCACTCACAAAGCAAACTAAGAACGCACTGAAATGCGCTAGGTTCACTGAGCTGGCCTTGTGGGCTCTGGACAAAGCAGCTACCAGCGCTCCAGTCCAGCAGCGAGTAGTGATTTCCCCGGGCTGATGCACAAAAGGGGTCATAATCCCAGACTCCAGGAGAACCAACGAAAGCTAGTCACAGGACCCCGCACTTGTTAGCTGCCTTAAGCTTGTTGCCTGGGGGACAGGGTCAGCGCAGGTAGCCATAGATTTGGAGCTATTGAAAAGACATCAGGAAACTGACCTGAGCGAGAGGGTGGTGTGGCAGGGCCAGGGCATAAATGGGTAGCCATAGCCTGGGGGGCAAATTCAGTTCCAGTTGGCCGAGAAGAAAACCTCTCTGATAGCTAGAGCTCCTCCTCTGGGGTCAGCATGAGAGCCCCCAAATCAGGGCACCCCATAAGCCCAATATAAAAAAAGGGAAAACATTTTCTCAGTAAAAA
>NW_022109767.1:18946066-18947038 GCF_000313985.2 Echinops telfairi
GGAGGGTATTGTTTATATCTCCACAGGAGAGGGAGAGAGACAGACCAGGTTTCAACCTGATGCGGCAAGTACCAGGTTTGTGGGGCCTGCCCTAATCCCAACTATGTGGACACCCCTACCCCCTCAGAAGATGCACTTCAGAGGACAGCACTGGGGCTACAGTGTAGAGAGAAGGGCGCATCTTATAAGAGCACGTGGGAGAAACAAAAAGGGATGGAGAGGGAGGGAAGGACATCCTGGCCCACCAAGCCCCAAAGATGATATTATTGCTCAGAGCAGACAACGCACAGAGAGGACCACAGGGCTGGCCCCACCATGAGACATGATGTCCCTCCCTAAACCATAGCACTTCAGGGGACAGCACTGGAGACACAGTGCGGGAATGTGTCCAATCTGACCCCATCACACTGAGGCAAAACACTAAGGGCATGCAATAGAGCAAGGGGAGCAAAGTGATGAAATCCTCAGGGAATACAAAAAATAGAATTTTGAGACAGAGTGTGGCACCCCATCAGACTCAGCTGGAAAACACTCGTAAAGACCAACAAACAGACCTTGAACTATTTATAGGCCTTTCCATTTTTGTCAATGACTTTCTTTTTGTTGTTGTTGCTATTGCTTTGTTGGTCTTGACTTCCTTTGTTGTTTTATTTGCTTTTGCAGGTTTTTTGTACTTATTAATGCATCTGAATGTCTATTTAGATAAGGTAGGTGGGATACATAATTCAGAGATGCAAAGGATGGGACCAATGTTTCTGGGGGGGATACGGGAGAAGGGGAGGTTGGAGAAAGGATGTGGGAGGGGGGTGAAACCAATCCAGGGACAAGGGAACAACAAGTGATCTAAAATCAATGGAGAGAAGGGTGTAGGATGCCTAGTGGGGCTTAATCAAGGGCAATGTAGCAGTGAGGAATTACTAAACCTGAATGAAGGCTGAACATGATGGTGGGACAAGAGGAAAGGAAAAGGAA
>NW_022109767.1:18947227-18953282 GCF_000313985.2 Echinops telfairi
ATATATAACAAGAGGGGAATAGAACTATGTACTCATATCTATAGGTTAAGAATTAAGGTTGCAGATGATGGACATTGGGCCTCAACTTAAGTATGTCCCTCAACACAAGAACACTTTATTCTAATAATCTGGCATTCTCTGATGCTCACCTACCCAACACGATCGCTGAAGACAAAATGGGGGCATAAGCAAATGTGGTAAATAAAGCTGATCGTGCCCAGCTACTGAAAGATATAGCATCTGGGGTCTTAAAGGCTTTGAAGATAAACAAGTGGCCATCTAGCTGAGAAGGAACAAAGCCCACATGGAAGAAGCACACCAGCCTGTGTGATCATGCGGTGTCAAAGGTATCAGGTACCAGGCATCTAAAATCATACCCAAGGTTAATGGGGTGGTGGAGGCATGGAGTGGAGACCCAATGCCCATCTGTAGACAATAAGACATCCCCCTACAGAGGGGCCACAGGGAAGAAATGAGCCAGTCAGGGTGCAGTATATCACTGTTGAAAAATACAGCTTTCCTCTAGTTCGTTGATGCTTCCTTCCCCCCACTATCATGACCTTGATTCTACCTTACAAGTTGGATTAGACCAGAATATGCACACTGCTGCAGATAAGAGCCCACAACACAAGGAATAGATAAACCCCACAGGGCCAAGAATGAGAGTAGAGATACCAGGAGGATTAGAGGAGGCTGGGGGGAGAAAGGGGGAGTCAATCACAAGAATCAACCTATAACCCCCTCTCAGGGGGAAGAACAACGGAAAAGTCGGTGAGGGGCGACGGAGGATGGTGTAAGATATGAAAACAATAATCTATAACTTATCAAGGTTTTGTGGGCAGGCGGGGAAGGAGGAGGAAGAAATGGAGAGCTGATATCAGGGTCTCAAGTGGGAAGAGCATGCTTTGAAAATGATGATGGTGGCATATGTGCAAATGTGCTTGACACACTGGATGACTGTATGGATTGTGATAAGAGATGTAAGAGCCCCCAATAAAAGTATTTAATAATAATAATCAAAAAGATAAACCACCTGGGTTATTTTCTAGGATGCAAATAATTTGCATATTTGTTCATGGTACATATGATAACAGTACATTACTGTGTATTATCCCAAGAAAAACTGATACAAGGGTCCAATATCAGATATGGATAAACTTAGTTCATAACTCAGTGATGATCATAAAAATTATTACTCAATTTCTGATTTTATTAATATTTATAATATATACAGATTTGTTCATATTACTTGTGAAAATAAAATTAGAAATAAAATCTAGATTTTTAGCAACATCATCATTGAAAATATTAATATTGATCAGGTATCAAGCATCAGGAGACCCAGAACAAACAATCATATCTATGTGAATGAAGGGGTTGGATGGAGTGTAGACCCTAAGGCCATCTGTAGACAATTGAGCATCCCCTCACAGAAGGGTCACAAGGAAGAGACAAGCCAGTCAGGGTGCAGTATAGCACTGACAAAATATACAACTTTCCGGGGAGGAGATGAGCCAGTCAAGGTGCAGTACAGCAAAGATGAAACATACAATTTTCCTCTAGTTCCTAAATGTTCCCTCCCCTCCCAACCACGCCCACTATCATGATCCCAATTCTACCTTACAAATTTGGCTAGACCAGAGGATGTACACTGGTACAGATAGCAACTGGAAACCCAGGGAATTAAGAACAGATGATCCCTTCACGACCAGTGGTGACAGTGGCGATACCTGGAAGGTAGAGGGAAGGTGGGGTAGAAAGTGGGAATTGATTGCAGGGATCTATATATAACCTCCTCCCTGGGGGACGGACAACAGAGGAGTGGGTGAGGGGAGACATTGGACTGTGTAAGATGTGACAAAGTAATAATTTATAAATTATCAAGGGTTCATGAGGGAGAGTGGAGTAGGGAGGGTGGGGAAAAAGTGGGGAGCTGATGCCAGGGGCTTACATGGAGAGCAAATGTTTTGAGAATGATGAGGGTAGCGAATGTGCAGGTGTGCTCTACACAATTGATGTATGTATAGATTGTGAATCCAGGACAGATAACCCCTGAGGAACAATAATGGGAGTAGTGATACCATGAGGATAGGGAGAGGTGTGGGGAAAAAGGGGGAATCAATCACAATGATCTATGTATAGCTATTCTCCCCTCCCCCCAATGGGGACAAGCAACAGAAACGTGGGTGAAATGAGGTAGCAGACAGTGTAAGATATGAAAAAAATAATAATAATTTATAAATTATCAGGGGTTCATGAGGGAGAAAGGGAGAGGAAGTGATGGAAAAAATGAGGAGCTGATACCATGGGCTCACATAGAAAGAAAAGGTTTTGAAATGGATTATGGAAAAATATTAATATTTTGAAAAAAGAGAATTGTGTAAGTTTGGGTCACATACATAAATATAAAAATAAAATTGATAAACTTTCATAGACAATTTTATTAATAAAATTGTAATGAACTACTCAGCGTATCTAAAATGCTATATATTGTTAAGCAATATATTTATTTCTGTCATCAAGATTTTCTTAGTCACCAAGAGAACTTTATTGTTTCATTTGTTATCTATCAAATTTCACTAAAAATAGTCTTAGGTAACTATAGATATTGCAAGTGTCTTACATATTCACTATGTTCTGTTTCATGTATTGACTGTATGTCAGAAATAGTTTGTATATAGGGCAATCTTAGAATGTTGTAAAAAGTGATAGAAAATCCCCTAAAAAACCACACTCACTGCCATCAAGTTGATCTGAGTCATGGCAATCTTTTAGGCCAGGGTAGAACTGCCCCTGTGGGTTTCTAAGCTTGTATGGGAGTAGAAAGCCTCATCCTTTCCCCCCACTTAGCAGTTTTGAACTTCCGACCTTGTGGATGACAGCCCAATGTGTAATCACTGTGCCACCCGGGCTCGTTGTAAAAGGACAGAAGAGTTCTTGAAAAGACGCTTCTGTAATATAGTGTAGTTATCAGATTTGCTGTTCTCATTTTCAGAATACTTTAATTCATGAAAGTTGAGGAGGAAAAGAAGAAGCGCACGAGCACTCTGGGCATCCTTATGTAGTGAACCTGGCTGCCTGGAGCTGGCTTGATTTTCTCAGATAGAATAAGTACCATAATTATACAATCTATATACTGGCTATAGTTAAAACATGAAAATGTGTCTGTTTTCTAGGGAAGAGTTAGGTCTTCACAATGTCTGTGTTACTAACAGTGCAGCTCTCCAAGTTAGAACACAAAAGCTGTAACATTGCCGGTTAGTGGAACGTGCAGATGGTGGTTGTCCCTAATGGGACGACGGCCAACAAGGCCGCATGAATATCATGCAGGGAAAGCACCACAAGCACTCCGAAATTTGACTTTGACCTTGGATTGTGAAACACAGGGAGATGTAAGATCATTCAAGCTGGACATCAGGAGCTATCCTTTACCACTGAGTTTCATTTAATGCTGGACTTTATATGTATCAAGGTGCAGCTTCATATTTTCATACAAATACCCAATCCAAAATTCCAATTCCAAAATGAACTTTCTTTACAAGATAGACTTCTCAAGACAGCTTTACAAGTAGGGTAACCTACATTCAAATTATGGTGATATTTGGAATAATATCACATTCATTGCCAATATGACGTTTATGTAAGTTTTAGTAACAAAATGTTGTATAGTAGCAACTTAACTTTTATTCCACCGTCACTGCACACGTTGCATTACTAGCCAAAAGCCCCTTGTATTTTGTGAAAGTTATTATTGACATACTGGACAATTGCTCTACTTATAGGATATTATTTATGACATCATTTACCAGTAATATCAAACTTTCCTATAAAATATAAAGCATCCAGTAACAAAACATTTTTTCTTATTTGCTTTTTGTTTTCATTTTTGGTGTGATGTGGGAAAATGAGACTTTAGAATTTCCCACAACAAACCCTTTGACAATATATATATGTATATATTTTTCCATATATCTATTCTCATATATATGGAAATTTGATCCACGATATGAATTATCTTTTGACATGCATTAATATCAGCTAATTAAATCTAGGTCATGGTATGCCTATCTTACCTTTTAGGGATTCTTATTTTCAGTGCTCAGTTGCTGAAGGTCAATTCTTTGAACTGTCAGGATTTACTCAAACCATGGAATCTCACTATCCAAATAAAGTTGCACACTTATAATAAACAAAAACAGTAACTTCGTTTTCATATTTACAAATGAATGGTAAAAATCACTTTAGCCCACACTATGAACAAAACTTTACAAAGCTTTATAAAACTTTACCTTTAAAACTAGGAACTATCTGATTCTGCACTATCCTTCATCCTGTGCTTTCCTACTTACAAAACAGATGGAGCTTATTTGAATATGAAAAGTCTTACTGCTCTATTCCGTAAAAAGCACCTTACTTTATTGATTATGAAAAGTCTTACTGCTCTATTCCGTAAAAAGGACCTTACTTTATTGATTATGAAAAGTCTTACTGCTCTATTCCGTAAAAAGGACCTTACTTTATTGATTAAAATGCAAAAATCTCTTGCCCGATATAGGAGTATAAGACACAAAGAACGTACGATGGGCACAGGTAGCGCTTCTTTGTCCCCTTCCCTTTCTTTGAAGACTTCTCTTTAGAACAGGCTTCTTCAACCCACCAGGAAAGCAAAATGAAAAAGACCATCGCCAAGATGAACTTCATCTTGATCAATTAAATGGATCTACAACAGAGAAAAAATAATTACATCCATGAGACAATTGATAATTATATGATTATTCCTTTAAGAAGTATGATCACTACAACCCATCAGGGAAGAACCAGTGTATCAAATCTTCATTGTCAACACTACATGGTGACATTTCAACAACGTAAGGTGTTGGGGTTTTTTTTGCCTATGATAGATTAGAAATGAAAGTTAGTTTAAACAGTGCTTCATAAAAATTAAGATCCAAATGAGTATGAAAGGTAACTAGACAGCATTTCAAATATATAAAACTGCCGACTGACATAGGACTGCAGTCAGCCCACCTGCCTAGAAGGATGTTTAAATTAGCTTACAAATGGTTATCTCTGGCTAGCACATTTGAATATTTTTGTTTTCTTTATTTCCAATTCTCTACGGTTTAAGTTTTGCATGCATATTTTTCTAATGCAATAAAATTATTTTAAGGGAAAAACATGTTCAAGTAGTGAAACATGAAATTCATCATGTTTTTAATTGCACATATTAAATTTGCAAGCTATCTTTTGCTCAAAGGGGGTGAAGAGTAATTTGTTAGCTTTTTAGTATCCCTATTTATGTGGTGTGAGCATTTATCATCAAAAAGATTACTCCAGAAACCCAAGGTAACAGTATGTGAAATAATCAGCAAGCTTGGCCGTACTCTGAAATAATCTTCTTAGCCCCATTTTAATAACATCTCCCATGCTCAAAGGAGAATTATATTCTTGCCACAATCTCCTGCGTCAAAAGAACAAAACCATCAGTTAAAAAAAATAAAAGAAGAACTTTATGTGTCTACTACCCAAGGGATAGTTAAACCACTTCTGAATCCCTCATCGCTAACCTATGAATTGTTTCTCCCCCGTTGTTTTTGGCAGGACAAGTCATCTGTCATATTCCTCAATACGAACTTAATTCCCACTTAACCCTTCTTTATTAATTTGCATCTCCGGTGTCGTTTTCCTGGGATTTCTTTTTCCTTCTTAGCTTTCCTTCACGGAAGGCAGGTCAGAAAGAAGGGCTCCTTCCTTAGCTCTTCAATGTAAAAGTTGGGGTGGGGTGGTGGGTGCTGAGGCACCGAGGAAATGGACGCAGTGCACCCCAAGCAATAGTAGGAGGGTCTCCCTTACACCCTTGCACGCTCCCCTCCCCCACCGTGTGCAGGCACTTGTGTGCACACCCCTCTGTCCAAGGGGGGATTTCTCCCGCCTCCACCTCCTTCCCCAAGGACACAGGGGGTCGTCCTGAAGGTTGGCCCGAGGCAAGACATCCGAGGCTCCGCTCTGTCTTCATCCCCGGCTTTTCAAAAGGACCGCAGCCCTCCGCATCCCC
>NW_022109767.1:18953586-18957938 GCF_000313985.2 Echinops telfairi
CGACCACGGGGCTCGGCTGACGCGCCTGCTCCGGCCGCGGAGCCTGCGCCGTGGCGCGTCGCTGCCCGAGTCCTGGCCGGAGTCGGGCCGCTGCAGGGACCGGGCCAGGCCGACCCGGGAACCGAGGGAGCAGGGACGGACAGACGTCACACGTCCCCTCCGGGCACAGAGGTGTTTCCGAGCAGAGGAAATGCCATCTCCTGTCCCTCCCCTCCCCAGCCCCGACCCCTACCCCCTCACTTGCACACACTCTAAAGGTGAGCTTATAGACAACAGTAACACAGAAGAAAAACCTTTCAAGGAGCCTGACTTCAGGGACAGCGTTGGACGACTACCAACGAAAGCACAAAAAGCAACATATGACCTCCTTGCACCAAACCAAACCATAATACCGTTTCTCTGTGTTCGCCATTTGCCAAGCTACTGAGTTCAGCTCTGATTTTACTTATCAGTTTCTAACACGTAACCTTCCTAAGGAAGAGTAAATTGGTTAAAATGATTAAAACCATAAAGCCATGCTGGCAATATGATTAAAGCATTTGTTACATGATTAACATTTATACAAGAATTTAAGTTATTTAAAGCCATTATGTGCATTCGTTCTGTCCAGCGCTTACAAAAAGCCTTTGGGAAATGTTCTGTCATAATCCCATTTCACAGATGAAGAAATGGAAGCTGAGAGATACTGTAGTTTATTAGGATAACGAATCCAGGAGGGGATTTTTCAAAGACAAAGAACAAGTCAGTGATTGCACACGTGTAAATTAGATTTGGTCTCTGCCTTCTCATGACAGCATGCTGTCTTCTATGCAGCTCTTCATATGTACACACAGCTCTTGCATAGCCTTAAGCCTGAACTTATATCTGGTTGACTTTTTATATAAACAAGCATTTGGAGTTTTCATGATTCCCAGCTTAGAAACATTTAACATTGTGATGTGGAGCTGCATTTGGATCAATTCAAATCTTTCCCCACCCATACAATATGGGAATGAGAGGCATGTCTTATTCAGAGCCCCCAAATAGATCTGCTATGACTGATCAAAGTGGGTATCAGAACATACCCAGAGTCTTGCTCTTAATCATGTGGAAGAGAAGTTGAAGTCCAAGTGCTGAAGAGAAAATTGCAAAGGGCAGTTCTAGAAGACCAAGTAAGATAATATAATGAAACATGCAGAGACCCAGAGTTAGGAAACCTCACTCAGCATACCTTAGCTTAAAAGAACTCAAGAAAAAATTCAAGCCTCAATTTGCAATATTGTAAGATTCTATGGACAACATGTTGATCGATGCAGGAAGCCACCAAAGAAGAGAGAACAAATTCAGAGTCACTGTACAAAAAAGGACTCGGTGGCATTCAAGCATCTCAAGAGGTAGCATGTGAACAAGGACCAGAGATACTCAAGGAAGAAGTCCAAAGTTCAATGAAAACTAGATTCAACGAGCTAATAAAGTAGTACAGGAGCACTCGCTCATCTATGCCAAGAAGAGCCCCATAACTATCCCCCTTGCAAAGAAAAGTGACCCAACAGAATGTTCAATTACAGGACAGTATCATTTCAACTCTGTAGACAATATCATTGATATCATGTGCAAGTATTTTTGATTAATCCATTTATTGGGGGGTTCTTAGAAATCTTGTAACCATCCATCAGTAATTTGTTTCCTAAAGATCACCCGGCAACGGTGATCTTGCTAACCTTGACAGTTAGCAGCCAGATGTTCAGGCCAGATGCAGAAGATGTGGAACAAGGGACATCATTGCTGATGGCACAAGGATAAAAGCAGAGATGACCAGAAAAGTTGTTACTTGTGTTTTATTTACAGTGCAAGCACATCAGACGGCATGGATCCTAAAAAACTATGGATAGCCTTGAGAAGAATGGGAATTCCAGAACACCTCATCGGACTCCAGGGGAACCTGTCCATGGATCAAGAGGCAGTTGTGAGAAGAGAGTAAGACTGTGACTGGTGGATCTAACCAACTATCACAGCTGCAAACCCATCGGCTTAGACTGAAGGGGAAAGAGATAAGATGAAAGGAAAGATTTCTATCTGCCTCTTGGAATTCAACAGCTAGAAAATCGACCAAAGGGATTAGATCCATTATCCTGAAACATAGAGCTGAGCACCATGATGGGGATCTCCCCATCGGCCCCCAACACTGAAACCAGAGAATGTGGCCAACCGAACTTGCTGTTAAGAACCTTCTTCAGTTGAGAAAGACTTCCCCTACATTCATCTCCATGAATTCAGATCCTCACCTTACTAAACAATGAGTGGCCATACAAGCATTTCAAGAGGTGACATATGATTTAAAACTAGTGGTGCTGAAGGAAAAAGGCTAAGCTGCTTTGAAAGCATTCGCCCAAAACTAAGTTCCATGAATTGATGGAATCTGCAGGGTAAGCCCTTTGCTCAGATGGCCCCAAAGTCTAGAAAGCTAGTGTGCATTGTTCTGTTACGGACTTCCTTGGTAACTATTTTCCCTTCTTTGCCGCAGATTTCTCCCATCTGTAATGTCCACCATTGTAATTTCGGGATAACACAAACCACACTCACTGCCATTAAGTCGATGCTGACTCATGGTGACACTATGGGACAGGATAGAACTGCCCTTGAGTGTTGCTAAGACTGTAACTGTCTACAAGAGTAGAAAGCCTGATCTTTTCCTCTAGGAGCCGGTGGTTTTGAACTGTTGATCTTGTGATTGTAGCCCAAGATGGAACAGCTAATCAATCTTTTGTATTCACATTTTCAAAGAGTTGTTGATGAAAAGGAATTTTGCCCATGGCTGGAATCCACATGTGAAATCCCACTCATGTTTGATTTAGATGATTCCAAAGGTTTACTTTTGGACGTGGAGTATATTTTAGATTTTGTGATTGTGGGATAGAATTAATGCATTTTGTATGTAAGAAAGACATGAATTTGTAGGAATCAGAAGGTTGAATGTTATGGATTAAATTGTTTTCCAAAGTTTTAGGCTTATAATTATGGTTATAATTTAATTGGGGAGTGAGTTTCCTTTGGTATCTTAATGATGTGGGATTACAGTAAGTATGCTTTTAATACATTTCTCTTAAAATATAGAAGAAGAGTAGAAGGACAGATATGCAAACAAAAATTGGGGTGGAGGGAGGGGATGCCAAATCACACGCAGATCACCTACAAGCAGAAATTAGTGTTAGGGCTTTCCTTCTGAGTTGACAGAGACAGAAAGGTTCCTCCAGATCTAACACCATGAATTCAGATTTCTGCCTTACTAAACGATGAGTTTCAAAAAGAATTAGTGGACATTCAAGCATATCAAGAGGTAGCCTATGATCAAAATTGTGTTGAAAGAAGAAGGCCAGGCTGCAATGAAAGCATTAGTCAAAAACAAGGCTCCAGGGATTGCTGAAATACGAACGGGCATGTTTGGATAAGCTGATGAAGCACAAGAAGCACTCTTTGGTCTATGCTAGGAAATTTGGAAGACAGCTACCTGACCAAGTGACTGGAAGAGATCCATGTTTGTGTCCATTCAAAAGAAAGGTCATGCAACAGAATTCTCAAATTAAAAAACCAATGTCATTGATATCACACGCAAGTAAAATTTTTCTGAAGATCAACTAACAAGGGTTGCAACAATACAAGAACAGGAAACTGCCAGAGATTCAGGCCAGATTCAAAAGAGGATATGGAACAAGGGATATCATTGCTGATGTCAAACGGATGTTGGCTGAAAGTAGAGAATACCAGAAAGATGGTTGTTTGGGTTTTGTTGACTATGATAAGACATTTGACTGTGTGAATCATAACAAACCATGGATACGCTTGAGCAAAGTGGGAATTGCAGAACAATTTACTGTGCTCATGGGGAAGCTATACATGGACCAAGAGAAAGGCACACTACATGCTTTAAGATCAGGGAAATGTGTGTCAGGGCTGTGCCCTCTAGTCATCCTTATTCAATCTGTATGCTGGACACTTAATCAGAGGAGCTGGATCATTTGAAGAAGAATATGGCATCAAGACTGACTTATTAACTAACAACTTATACAGATGCACAACCTTGCTTACTGAAAGTGAGAGGACTTGAAGTACTTGCTGATAAAGATCAAGAAGTGCACTCTTCAATAGGGATTACAATACACTATTAAAGAAAACCGAAATGCTCACAACTTAAGTAAGAGGTAACCTGATGACACATGGAGAGAAGACTGCAGCTGTCAAGGATCTCATTGTGCGTGGATCCACAATCAATGGTCATGATAGGGATGCATTGTGTTGGGCAAATCTGCTGCATAAAACCTCTTTAAAGTGTTGAAAAGCAAGAAGGTTACTTTAGGGAATGAAGGTACATCTCA
>NW_022109767.1:18959622-18960665 GCF_000313985.2 Echinops telfairi
TTAAAGGCTTGAAGTTAAGCAAGTGGCCACCTAGCAGGGAATCAACCAATCCCACATGGAAGAAGCACACCAGCCTGTGTTATCAAGAGTTGTCAACAAGATCAGGTAACAGGCATCAGAAGACCCAAAACAAATAATCATATTAATGCAAACCAGCGGGGCTGGAATGGAGAATCAAAACCCTTCTGTAGACAATTGGACATCCCCTCACAGAAGGGTCACAATGAAGGGAAAAGCCAGTCAAAGTTCAATATAGCACTGATGAAACATACAACATTCCCCTAGTTCCTTAATGCTTCCCCTGACCCTCCCACCCCCTGCACTATCATGACCCCAGTTCTATCCTACAAATCTGAGAATACCAGAGCATATACACTGGTACAGATAAGCACTACACACAGAAGAATGCCTTCAGCCTATCTTAAATGGAAAGAACTAAAAAAAAAATCAAACTCAAGTTACAATATTGAAAGATTCTGTGTGAAAAATATTGAATGATGCATGAAACACCAAGGGAAGATGGAAAACATACACAGCATCACTGTACCAAAAAAACTGATTGACATTCAAACATTTCAAGACATAGCAAATGAACTCTTGTGCATGGTAATGAAGAAAGAAGTTCAAGTCCCATGGGAGCATTAGCCAACAATACGTCTCCAAGAATAGATTACCAATTGAAATGTTTCAACAAACTGATGAAGCACTGACTGGTTTATGCCAAGAAATCTGGAAGATAACTACTTGGTCAACTTTCTAGAAGAGATCCATATCTGTCCCCATTCCATATACAGTAGCCCAACAGAATCCTTAAATTATAGAACGAGATCATTGACATCCCATTTAAGTAAAATTTTGCTGGAGATCATAAAAAATGATTACAACAATACATTGCTAGGGAGCTGCCAGAAGTCCAGGCTGGATTGAGAAGATATAGCGCAAGGGATACCATTGGTCGTGCTAGATGGATCTTGGCCGAAAGCAGAGAATCCAAGAAAGATGACTGCTTGTGTTTTATTGATTATGCAAAGACATTTGACTGT
>NW_022109767.1:18961560-18962899 GCF_000313985.2 Echinops telfairi
GATACCAAGGGCTCAGGTAGAAAGAAAATGTTTTGAAAAGGATGATGGCAACATATGTACAAAAGTTCTTGACAAATGTATGGATTGTATAAATGTATGGATTATTATACAAGCTGTGAAAGCCCCCAATAAAATGATTTATTAATTCTTTTTAAAAAAAAGAAGAAGACGGGAGCTTCAGAATTAGAGGAAGGCTTACTAATAACCTGAAGTATGCAACCGGAAGTAACACAGCCTTGCTTCCTGAAAGTGAAGAGGACTTGAAGCAAATGCTAATGAAGATCAAGAATTGCAGCTTCAGTTTGAATTACAATTCAGTGTAAAGGAAACCAAAATGCTCACACATGGACCAACAGGTAACATCATGATGTGGAGAAAAGGGATTAAAGTTGTCAAAGATTCTGTTTTGCTTGGATCCATTATCAATGTTCATGAAAGCAGCACTCAACAGACCAAAGGATACATTGCATTGGATAAATCTGCGGCACAATATCTCCTTAAATTATTGTAAAGCAATGATGTTGCATTGAGGATCAAGCTATGGTACTTTCAATTGCCTCATATGCATGTGAAAGTTGGACATCGAATACGGAAGACCAAAGAAGAAGAGAAGCATTTGAATTATGATGTTCTCTTTGAATACTGATATCCAGATGAATAGGCAAAAGAATAAACACATCTGTCTTGGAAGGCTGCTCCCTAGAGGCAAGGCTGACAAGACTTCATCTCATGTACTTCTAACATCTTTTCCAGAGAGACCAGTCCCTGGAGAATGACCGCATGCTTGATAATGTAGAGGGACAGCAAAAAGGATTAAGTTCCTGGAATGATGGGTTTACACAGTATCTACAGCAATAGGCTCAAATATAAGAATAATTGTGAGGAGGTAAAGAATTGGGCAGTGTTTTTGTTCTGTGGTACATAGGGTTTCCATGGGTCAAAACCCCTTGATGACACTTAACAACAATGACACTTAACAACAATAACAACCATAGCAGCACATTGGTTTTATTTGACAGTACTGTGTTTCATTCATTCAGAGAAATCTAAAGTCCTTTGTTTCATTTACCAATAGTCAGCTGCCTCTATCTCATTGGGGCCAAAGGTAGCTTTCTCTGGATGGTGGGAGATGGACTCAAAATAAACATCAGGAATTTAATATTTAGTCAGACTGTTCAGTAAAATGGTAACAAGAAGATTTGATGCAGTGTTTAGATAAATTGGGAATATGTACTAAGTCCTTAGCAAAAAAACAATTTTAATTACCTTCTTCTATATAAATAAAATGATTATACTCCTTTTCAAGAATATGCATGAAAAGGAAATAAATCTATTGGCC
>NW_022109767.1:18962999-18965642 GCF_000313985.2 Echinops telfairi
TTTTTTGGCAGCAGTGATGAATCCATGAAACACATTGTCTCATGAGAAAAGTGAAGGAAATTATGCCAACAGAAGTTAGCCAAGCACAAAGGGACAAGTACAACAGGAGTCCACTGAGGTAAGCTCAAAAGTACAATGGGCATAGAGGATAAACTACTCATTGCATAAATCCTGGTCAAGGTCCAGGCACTCTTGGGAGGGGTCTGACCCAACTCAGGGATGCATATGGCAGTCAACTAAAAAGGAGGGGAACCAGAGGGGGATGGGAACAAAAGAAAACAGGAGGGTGATGGGGAACAGGGCACTAACAATACCCCCCAGAGGGAGGGTATTGTTTCTGTCTCCACAGGAAAGGGAATGAGGGACCAGACCCCATCCTAGAGTGCCAAGCTTTGAGGGCAATACACTGTCCTTGTGCAGCGAACTAACAGAGAAGATGAGAGGGCCAGGCCCAAGCTGAATTAAGTTGACCCACTCCTCAGAGGAAGGCAATACGGAGGACAGCACTGTCCTCCGATATATCCTGGGGAGAGAGGGAGGTGGAGAGAGGTGGGTCTGTCCCGACCACATGGAAGCAAACTAAGAGGGAAAGAGAGAGAGAGAACCTCAAAATGGTCCACCAAGCCCCGGGTACAACATCCCTGCTGGCAGCAGCCAATGCGCAGAGAGGACCTCCAGGCTGGTTCCATGAGGAGACGGGGCATTCTCTCACTGACCCACTGCACTACAGAGACAGCACTGGAGACACTGTGTAGAAAGTGTGCCCTGTCTGCCCCATGCACATGGGAGTGAGACAAGAAGGGAGTGCAACTGGGCAGTAGGGGAGCAAAGTAACCAAGTCCCCAAGGGATCCAGAAAATAGACTTCTGATTTGGGGGACAGGGCTTGGCACCTCATCAGACCTGATCCGAAAACATACATAAGGGTCAGCCGACAGACCTGGAACTATCTATTGTGTTTTGTTTTGTTTTTCTTTCACCCTATGTCTATCTATATAAGATAGGCAGGATGAAAAATCCCAAGGAGGAAACAACCACAGGACTGGTATTTCTGGGGGCTCAGGGGAGAGAAGGGGTGCTGAGGGGGAATGGGGAGCCAACAAATGCAGAGAGAAGGGAACAAGAGATTTAAAATGGAAGGCGTGGAGAACGTATAATGCCTGGTGGTATTTAATCAAATGCAATGCATTTGAGAGGAATTACAGAAAGCTGAATGGAGGGTGATCATGATAGTGGTATAGGAGGAAGGTGAAAGGAAACAGAGGAAAGAAATAAGGGGCAAAAGCTATTTATAGAGGTATGGCTATAGACATGTATATATGTAAATATATTAATTTATCATGAAAGGGATAGAGGCCAATATACATATATTTATATGTTAAGTTTTAAGATAGCAAACACTTTGGGCCTCTAACAAAGGTCTCCCTTAACACATTTAATTTTGTATACTTCTCTCTATATAAAATCCAAGATATATAAATCTATAGAGACAGTGGCTAGATCAGTTGGGATTATACAAGGGAAGGTTGGGCAGGGTGGCAGAAGGGAGAGCTAATATTAATAAGAACAAAAATAAGAAAATGTTCTAAAATGTATTATGGTAATGATTACAAAACTCTTTTCAATATGTTTAAATTATTGAATTGTATGATGTGTGAATTATGTGTCAATGAAACTATTAAAATTATATTTAAAAAGTACAGAATATTCAAAATTCCCCTAGCAATGTCAGTCCATAGGGATTACAACAGTATATGTTATAACCATTTATTCATCCTAAAATGAGTCAAACATACTACTACTGTCTCAAGTAACTCACTGTGTAGCATAGTGGGTATAAATATAATGCAGAGCATTATAATTACAATGAAGACTTATATTCAAGATATTAATGACTTCCTCAGGAGTAAGTTATTAATTGATTTGGGGAAAGGTAAGAGAAGGATTTCTACTACTTACTAAGGTGATGCCTGAGTTGGCTTTTGTAAGATAATTATGCCAGACTTACCAAGAAGCAAAACAAAACAGAATTCCTGGCAAAATTGAATAACATTCATGAAGAATGTAGCTAGTCAGAGCATGGTATGCCCACACTGCTGTGAGATATTTTATTTGGCTAGAACATAAAGAATAAGAGACCCAAAGATAGGACAAAGTGAGAGAAAATAGAGCCAGAGGAGTTGGCAGGTACCGCATCATGAAAAACTTCATTTACAATGATTTAAAAAAAACAACTTATGCCTTAATTATCTACTGTTGCTAAAACAGAAAAATCCATAAATTCCACTTTAACAAGTAGAAGTTTATTTTCTCACTGTTTAGGAGACTAGAAAAGTTCATTGTGGGAAGTTGTAATCTTATGTAAAATGGTGCAAATGTTCATGCATTCAAGTGTTAGCGACTGACAGGAAGGTTGGTGACTTAAACCCATCCAGCAGCTCTGTTGGAGAAATGAGCTTCGGTAAAGATTGTCATGTGGGTCAGAAAACACAATGGGACACTTCTGTCTGCCACATGGGCTCACTATGAGTTGAAATCAGTGTTACACACACAGCACATGAAAAAATCAGAGATGTGGGGACAGATTTTAGTGAAGAATCGATAACTTGAAATCATTAAATTTCAACATATCTTGACTTGTACC
>NW_022109767.1:18966301-18972041 GCF_000313985.2 Echinops telfairi
CATTGCTTCTCCTTGCTACATGGTGCCTCTGTTGACACCTGGTCCTTACAATCACAGAGGTGACCAAGTCCATGACTCTCCAAAGGATTTCACCATGCAAGTTGACATGAAATAAATGATCTCTGTTGCCTACATTTCTTAATCCAGCTACTATGGTTCAGCTCTCAAAGCCAAACTTAACCATCACCTGGACTCCAGGATCCTTGTGCCAAAATTTGTTCAGCATTTGTCTTTGCAGCTCTGCACTACTAGCTACATGCCTTCATGTCAAATTCAAAATTTAAATTCACTGCCATCCAATCAGCAATGACTCATAGTGATCCCCCCTGTGGGTCTCTGAGACTGTAACTCTTTACAGGAGTAGAAAGCTCAGTCTTTCCTACACGCCACATCTGGTGGTTTCAAACTACCTACCGGGAGACCACAACCCAACACATAACCACTACACTACCAGGGCCCCTATGTAGCCTTCCCTTATCATTCTCAAAACGCAAAAGTCTCATATGACTCCTTTTTCCTATAAGGACCGTTAAGCAAACTTTCTTGCACCCAAGATGATCCAAAACACAAAGATACCTATGTAATCCCTTTCCTAAACTAAGGCAACTAGCCTATTTTCTTGGGCAGAGGGCATGATTTATTTTCATATATTGGATGGGATTTCATTTTCTTAAGGGTTGCCAAGGTCACTATCACTATATTTTAAAAAGGAAAGAACAAACAAGTACAAGTTTAATTTTGATGGCGCAATACCCTAGACGTCTCTAGGTAGTGCAAATAGTTTATGCTGCACTAAAGGGGAAAAATGGGGGGTTGAATTCTTCCGACAGCTCTATGGAAGAAAAATTAGGAAATGTAATCCCATAAAGATTGCACCCCCAAAAATCCCAATGGACCAGTTCTACTCTAATCCATGGGTCAACTCAGCATGAGTTGGGATCTACGCAAGGGATGGGTTTCTTTCTTTAAATGCCATTTGTGCACATTAAACTACTTTTCGATTAAACACTTTGTTTTCTAGCTAACACTCATGTGGAGGGAAAAAATAGTTAAAATCGTATGGAATGTCTCGTGCATCTATTGGAAACCATCGAGCTACCTGCACTTTTCTTCTCTATTAGAAACAGTATAGTTCTTTACTTTTTTCCTCTGGCCACTGTTTTTTACCCTTCTGTTCTTTTCTCTCTCATTCTTTCCTGATATTTTACAATTTGTCCATATCTTTTAAAAAGGGTAGTGACCAAAAGTAGCCCAATACCCTAAAAAAAAGCTCATTCATGCATAATGTAGCAAATAATTACTTCCAAATGCCCCATGAATTATTCCTTTTAATAAATTCCAAAAATATAGTGGCTCTGGGTTAGCTTCAAGATTCCATATTGAAAAAAAAAAAATTCCATATTGTCCTTTTATACATTTGTCTACTAAATGCTTCCAATTTTTAAAAATGTCTGTGTTAATTTTAATCCTATTTCAAAACAATGCTTTTGCTAATTTTATATTGATTTTTATTTTGACATTTCAGAATAATGGCAAACTTTCTCAATGTTAATTATTCCACAAATCAAGTCATATACATATACACATATACATATATAACTGATTAATCAGTAGTTTCAGAATACTGAGTTTTAAAATAACTTTATTTTCCCACAGTGTTATAACATTAATTAATAAAAACACAATTAAGATAGTAACTCACAGTATTCTTCTGATTCAATGTAAATTTAATCGCATTTTATCCAGCATTTGCAATTATAAAATAATTTTGAGCAAATCCAAGTTCCAGTTCTATATAATAAGACACTTCTTTCAGCACGGTACTATTACCAAAGAAAATATTTTAGTTTTATATACTGAGAGAACTATGGATGTAGCTAGGAAAAAATGAGTACATAAATAATTTTACATTGCTTATAGCTTCCAATATCATTGAACTAAAAAGAAAAAAAATGCAAACTCACTGCCATGAAGTTGATTGCGACCCACAGGGACCCGATGTCATATTTCCACTCCTGCAAATATTGACAAGAGCATCTAGCTCTTTCTCGTCTGCAGGGAACAGGTAGCCTCAACTTTCTGCCAAGGAGCAGCTGTGGGGTTTGGGCTGCCAACCAGCTTTGCTGTTAGCGTTCAAAGCCTATAAGGCCCTATGTGTAAATTCTCCAGTATCCTACACTGATAAGGAAAAGCAAAATGAATTGATTGCTCATCTACACTTAACTGAATTAAGTAACGCCCAATCCTTGAATCTTAAAATGACTTTACAATTAATCAAATAAAGGACTACAATGAAAGAAATTTAAGAAATATTTTAAAAATCAATTGACTAAGGACCAAGCATAGATTGGAAACCCACTCTTTGAATACATAATGCCATCTTCTAAAGATGACACTTTAAAAACTCTTAATGAATTGTAGAAGTAACTCTGTATATTAAGCAAAAGCCAGCAGTTACCATCAAATTGACCCATACTCTATGGTGAACTTGACTGATGAGAACAGAAGTGTACTTCAAATTGCTCCCAATGGCTGATTTTCATAAGTCTTTTTTCTAGAGTATCTCTGAGTGGATTCAAATCTCCAAACTTTCCGTGACTAAGCTCAGCTCACGAACCCTTTGTGACACCCAGGAAAGTTTTAAATCTGTGCCCTTGAGTTGATCCAGAGTCAGAGTTCCTTATCTACAGCCTTCCTGACCCCAAAGTATCATGTCATAGCAGAAAAAGACTTTATTAGAATTGATGCTCTTGTTTTCATTATGATTTGTCATGAGACTTAAATGAACTTTACAAGGTGCCGTCAGGTCATTTAGTCAGTAGACATACAGTCAATGACTACTTTGAGAGTTGTGCTGGGAGTGTTTAATTTGTCGTCACTCAGCTCCAGGTGTATCCTTGGACTGTTGGACTACACACCTGGAGCTCTCCAAATTTCAAGTTACAGACTGTTTTACCAATGACGTCTTACTGGAGAGTCTAGAGGAACATCAGGAGGTGGGAGGAAGGAAGGAAGGGCAGCTCTACTAGCATTTGTTTGTCTGGCTATCACCTTCCCCCCTACACTGCAGGTTGGTTTTCACCGTTCAGCCTTCGCCCTTTCATGGTTCCTGCTGAGAGATCAATCTCCATGAGCCAGTGTCCTCTACCCAAAAGTTCTGGTAACCCTGATCTCTTCTCTTTATTTCCCAGCCCCAGGGACTGTAGCTACATCCTGTTCTTTCTGTTGTGTATTCTCCTTTAGCTCCAGAACCTTCAACACCTGGGTAACAAATGGATTGTATGGAGCATCCCCCCACCTCCTTGGTTTACAAGTTTTGAAACCTGACAGATGTAAACTATTACCTACATCAAGAAGAAGATTTGGCATTTCACTTGTTTTTATTTTTCAGAATTCCAAACTACCAAATACAAAATTCTGCCACTAAGAATAGGCAGACAGGGAGAGAGGGGAAAAAAAGAAAGAAAGAATTGGAAGGCTTATTCCCCTAGTATAAAAGTTAACTACAAGTAACTACATCATACCAGACAGAATATATATCTATACCAGAATTCAATTATAAATTCAATGCAAAATAAAATGATAACTAAAATTATTCTTGTAATTCCCTTAATCGTTCACTAATAAAATGTGTTTTTGTAAAATTCTGTATTGAAAATATTCAAAATGTGTATAAATGCACACTATATTTTAATAACACTTACGAAAGTTGGAATATAAATGATCCTCTTTTGTTGTTGTTAAGTGTCATCGAGTCAGTGCTGACTTATAAGGATCCTCTGTAGAACAAACTGAAGCACTGACCAATCCTGGGCCATCCTCAGAATGTCTGAGCCATTATTATAGCCACAGTACTAGGCCATCGCAATGAAGACTTCCTCTTTTTCCCATGACGTCCTTCTCTAGGGCAGGGTCCCTCCTGATAACATGTGTTAGGCAGGATTCTCCAGAAGCAAAACCAGAACACTTATGATTAGATGATAGATAGATAGATAGATGATAGATAGATAGATAGATAGATAGATAGATAGATAGATAGATAGATAGTTAGTTTTATACAGTGAGAAGGAATATAACAACCAATTAGTCCACAAAGCAGTACGGAGGACTCAATTCAACTCACTTTTGTGGAACAGTTAATAGACTGAAAGTCCTTCAACTCACGGAGCAGCCTTCGGTCCAAAGTGAAGGAAGCAGACAGCAGAGTCTTACTTCAGGCAAAACAGGCAGAGTCTGCTCCACAGGCAGCAGGCAGCCGGATGGGTCAGCAATAGTTAGCAACAGTCAGTAGCAGGCCTAGATGGGATGTCAAACTAAAGCAATGCAAGGTGACAGGATCCACCAGCCTCAAATTCAAGTAATGTATGCACCAGCAGTGTGGCAAAGCAGGTCTTGAAGGAGCCTCAAGCTCAGGCAACATGATCCATGGGATGGCTTGGTCGACAGGTAGTGTAGCACAGAGGTTGAGGCAGAGAACTAGTTAAAGCAGCAGCATGTTGGTCCACTCACCAGAGAGCAAGAGATGGGGGGAGACTTGCAGAACCATTTATCTCATTGCTGCCCTCCAATCAAGCAGCAACCTGATTAAACTCCACCCACACATTCCTATTGACCTGGTTTGCATGATAAACCTATCACATGTCCAAAGCATAGGTGAGAAAGTATCACTGTCTTTTCTTCTAAGATGCATGATGGCTGCACTTCTTCTAATACAAATTTGTTATTGCTTCCGGAAGTCTGTGATAAATTTCATATAATTTTTACCAAAATTATAATTTGAATGCATTGATTATTCTCTGGTCTTGCTCAGTTATTGTCCAGTATGCATATGATAAAATATTGTGACTTGCACTTTAGTACTTCAAAATGACATATTTGCTTGTTAATATTTTAAAGCAGTCTTTGCTTCATATTTCCCAATGAAATATATTATTTCGTTTCTTGACTCTTGTTTGAGTATTCATTGTGGATCTAAATAAAAATAGTCTTTGACAGCTTCAATCTTTTTAAAAATTTATTTTGATGTTGTTTATTGACAGAGTTGTGAGAGGTTTGTTTTTATTACATTAAAATATATCCACAGTGAATGCTGTAGTCTTTGATCTCCACCAGTAATGTCCTCTTCATTTTCAGCAAGTAGGTTGTAACACCTACACATATTGCCTGTTGTTGATCCTAATGCTGCATTCACCTTGGATTATTTGCTCAATATAAAGATTTAATAAATATGGTGAGAAGTTATAGCCCTGATGCATACTTTTCCCAATTTTAAATCATTCCGCATCTCCTTTTCTCTTTTAATGAGTGTCTATTATATGTACTGATTCTGTATTAGTACAAGAAAATATTCTGGAATTCCCATGTTTGGCGATGTTATACATAGTTTGTATGAGCTGCAAAGTTGTCTGCTTTGTGCAGTTAACAAACTACAGGTGAACATCTTTCTGTATTCTTTCTTCAGCCAAGGTGCATCTCATGTCAGCAATGCTTTCATTCCCTGTATTCTTCTGAATCAAGTTTGAATTTCTTGAAGCTCCTTGAATTAAAGCTGCAAACATTTGTGAATGATCTTCAGCAATATTTTACTTGTATATGCTATTAATGATATTGTTTGATAATTCCCACATTCTGTTAGGTCATTTTTCTTTGGGGTGGGCACAAATATAGATCTCTTCCAGTCAGTTGGCTCGGTAGCTTTTTCTGAATGTTTTGGCATAGAAGATTGAGTGCTTCTAGTGCT
>NW_022109767.1:18973463-18979873 GCF_000313985.2 Echinops telfairi
ACTGCTGGGCCAGCGAATGTCCTATGAGTTGTGTGACCAAGTGAAGTGGATTTTGGAGTAAAATATCAGCAGATTATTCAGATAACTATAATGCCCTCACAGATATTCATAATGTAAAGTAAAACAGACTGACTATATTTGACTTATCTTGATTGATAAATAAAAGTCATTGTTAGTTCAATTTTGGAATTGAAATGCTGTCAGCTCAGTGAGCATCTTTTTGCTGTTGTGTACCACTGGGTCAATTTTGACTTGGAGCCATTCTGGAGAGCAGCGCAGTAGCACTACCACGGAGCCCTTCCTAGGCTGTACATTTCATTGGAGCCGATCAATAAGTCTTTCTTTTCCTTCTAAGGAGTGCTGGGGGATTTTAACCTCCAGCCTTTTGCTAAGCCACTGGAGTGCTTTAACCATTGTGCAACGAGGCAACTTCTGTTTTGTTTTTCTCACAACACTAAATTTATTCTGTTTCTAAGCTGTAATGATGACTTTTGTGGCTTTGTATTGGTGAAAACATCCTTTTTTATGCAAAGGTGTGGATCGTGGAGTCTCGTTTTCTTTGTTCTTTCTTTTTATCATTGCTGCAGGTGTTTTAATTTTTAATTAAGTAATGAATGATCTTTTTCAATATATATTATATTCATTCCAGAGTTCATTCACGACAAGCAGAACTGTACAAATGTTACCACAGTTTCCAAACATTCTTTTTCTACATGGGCAAGCAGGCAACTTTAAAGGAGGTTGAATGATACAATTTACTAGACGTCAGACGTTAAGTACAGGGCTTCGGACTTCAGTAGAGAACTCCGTTGCAACGAACATTGTTGGATGGTTTGGAGTCCGTTCTGACTCATGAAGACCGTTGGTTTATCAGGGTAGAACTGTGCTGCATAGAGTTTGCAAGGCTGCAATTTGTTGGAAGAAATCACCAGGCCATCATCATAGGCACCTCTGGGTGGGTTTGAATCACCCGGTTTTCCACTGGTAGTCAAGCATGTAACCATCTGCATGACCCAAAACATTTCCATTCCATCTAATAACTTCCCAATACTGTGTTTCTGTAAGAAATGGAACATAACTAACATTTCAAGTGGCTCCTTTGCCATCCTTGTCCACTCTCTATCCTGGCCATTCCAGGGTTCTGGGCAGCACAGAGATAGCAACATGAGCAAACCGCCCTTTGAAGTTAGTACTCTAGGCTCTAGCATCTGTCTTTCCCTAATCTCCAATCACACTTATGAAAACTCGAGCATTTTGTGACAACTAACTAACAATCACTAATCTTAAAAAAGGAGCCCTGGTGTTGCAATTGTTAAAGTTGTTTCAGAGAAAGCCGTGGCAGTCTACTTCCGTGGAGATTGACAGCCTTGGTAATGCTATGAGGTAGTTCTACTCGGCACTGTAAGGTTGCTATGGATTGGTTGTGGGTTTGGAATTCAATAAAAGGATTTTCACAGTGGAACATAACTGAAAACTACCCCCAAGTCTTTGCAATGAACAGCTAATGTTTGAAGATGATGCAGTCAGAATAAAGTAATAAATTGCTAGTGATGAAATTTTAGTTAGTACATCCCACCATTTGGAGGCCAATTAGGAGATTGAGGTTTCTGTCACATAGACATGCTTTTTAATATCCTGCCTCTAGGCTTTATAAAGCAGCTATCAAATATACCAGAAAATCTCTCCTCAGAGTAAAGGGAAAGATCTCTGTGAGGGTCTATGAATTGAGATGTTTAATTTTTAAAATTTCAAATTTGAACACTTCTTTGATATGTCCCATATATAAATTATAGTCCTTGAGCTGAGGAAGCTGAACCATAAGAAAGATAAAATTAATTACCCTTTAGAGTAAGATCTGGACCATAGTCTTCATCATAAAAAAATGATAATTTTTGGTTTGGTCAACACAAAGTACATTGTTTTCTTTAACCAGTTAAACATGGAATTTTGGCATGGTTTTATAATATATGACCCAGTGTTTTCTTTAACCAGTTAAACATGGAATTTTGGCATGGTTTTATAATATATGACCCAGACGAGCCTATAATGGTAAGATTCCCATGCAGCAGAAACCTTATATTTGACCTATAAATGGATTAGAATTTTAGTTCACTGCAATGCTGTGGCAAAGAACGTATGTATTCAGGAATCATGAGCACAAAAATATTGAGTCCGCTCTTCCCCCATCGTGAATGTGCATTCTGTTTAACCATACCCTTTTCTTTGCCATGACTTTTTTAACTTATCATTTGATTGGGAGCTCTTACAGATATCTTAACATTCCATAGGTCAACATACCAAGTCATATTATACAATTGCTTCCACAGTCAGTTTCAACATTTCTTTCTTCTTGAACTCCTTGAGCAACTTTCCTTTATCCCACCATTCCACCACCCCCAACTAGGATGCCTTATTTATTATATATTTTTTGCCCCATCTTATTTTATATCCATTCACATACAATTCTGTCATTTGCTCCTCTGGAGTAGGGTTATACAGTCATCAAGGCTATCTGCTCCCTCTTCCCCTCCTTGCCTGCGCCCCCGCACTCACTTCCCATTCCTTAGGGAACAATTACTCCTGTTACTTTTTCTGAAGGGTTATCTACCTTGGCTTTCATGTATGGAACGATCTAAGTAATGCAAGTGAACATATACAAGTCTAACATGATTAATGAGGGTAAACCAATAAAAACCATAATAGTAAGGGGAGGAAATATTAAAGAACTAAAGGCTAGTTATGTGTTTCATTAGTGCTATACTGCACCCTAGATTTATCATCCCTTCCATGTGGCCTTTCTGAGAGAAACTATCCAATTATCATGCAGGTGAATTTTGGGTCTCCACTACATTCCCACACTTTCACATTGATTTGGTTGCTTGTTTTTGAACTTCTGATACCTTTCCCCTCGACACCTCGTGATCACACAGGCTGGTGTGCTTCTTCCATGTGGACTGTGTTGCTTCCCTTCTAGATGGCCGCTTGTTTGACTATAAGTATTTAAGATGCTAGACACTATATATTTTAATAGCTGGGCATCATCAGCTTTCTTCACTACATTTGCTTATGCACCCATTTTGTCTTCAAAGATTGTGTCAGGAAAATGAGTCTCATACAATGCTACATTATTAAAACAAACCGTTCTTTTACTGAGGTAAGATTTAAGTAGAGGCCCAAAGCCCATCTGCTCCCTTATTGCATCTGCCTCTATATACATATATAAACAAATATAGCTATATTTAAATATGTATGTATTTACATATATATATATTGTTTCTTTCTTCTTTTTTCCTGTTTTCTTTCCTCCTGTCCCACTATCATATCTATCCATTGTTCACTTCTCAGTAACTCCTCTCAGATACAATTCTCTTGATCAACCACGACCAGAAAAGCTACATTCTCCTCACCATCCATTTTATGACTCCTACTATTTCCCTGTATCCATTATTATTGGCTCACTGCTCTCCTCCCCTGCCACCTCCCTTCCCATGACCCTCAGGAACTGTCATTGACCATGACCTTAAGGAATATTTCATTACCCACCACTGACATTGAATCAATTTTGAGCCCATATAGTGTTTCGTTTTATTTTTTGAGGCTGTAACTCTTTAAGGAAGCAGATAGCAACATTTTTTTGCAGCAGCGCTACAGGTAGGTTTGAACTCCTGACCTTGAGGCTAGCAGTCTAATGCCTCTCCAATAGCACCCTATTAAGGAATAATAGCTTTCTTAAATAGGACATGAAGAGGGGCATATAATTCATTCTACACACGCTACTGTAGTCATGTTTTAAAGAGCACCTGATGAGCATTCACCATTACTCTCTGTGTCACTCCCAAAACTCACTACCATGCGTTGGTTCAGACTCATAACTATCCTGCAGGACAGAGTAGAACTGCCTGTGTGGGTTTCGAGACCGTAACTCTTTACAGGGAGTAGAACATCTCATCTTTCTCACTCAGAGCATCTGCTGGTTTTGAACTGCTGACCTTACAGTTACCAACCCAACAGATAAATCACCATACCACCTCTCCATGTTGGGGTGGAGGTTGGGCTACTTTATAGCATTTTAAAATTATACAGTGCACTCCCACTGTGTCTTGCAGGGAATCATTGAATGTTCAGTGAGAAGTGATATGCACAATCACATAATTCTACAATATTTCATTGGAGCTCAGAAGGACAGCAGATAAAGTTGAAATGTAGCAAAATAACTTGTAAATGATCAGCTTTGAGTATTTGCGGTCTTTCTTTTAATATAATTTATTAATTTTTAAGTTCATATAATGTAATTATATTCATTTTAACAACTGTGAATAGAGTATTTAGCAACATATAACAATTGAGCAACCGCAGTAGGATCTGGCACCCTGTGTCATGGGCCATCAAGACAGGCTAGGAGCTGAGGAGACACCCACACTTGTAGAATTATCTGCCTCTAGAACTTGGTTTTGCTCATAGAAAATGCCACTTGTGAGATTTTTTTATCAGAGGCTTTTACTATTAATAAATTTATTAAGATAGTATTATAACTTAGATGAAAGAGACCAATTTATTCTATAAGAAGGAGAAGATGAATCAATGGGGAGCAGGGCAAAATATTGGGAGCTTGACAGCTCAAGTTGTAGGTTAAGTTGTTGAATACAAAATTGATTATATGAAATGTTAACCAATGCACTATAAAAATACTTTTGTTTTAATGGTATAAAAATGATTGAGTTGTATTATTATTATTTAGGTTAAACAAGAAAAAGCTGTACAAGGGGGTCTCCAAAATGTTCCTGTAAAAATAACATTATCATTTAATTTCATTTTTCCATGAATTTATTGAAACCTCCTCATATTTCTATATTCTATTTGTTTGTCATGTATCTTAGCTTATTTAAGGAACTCCAAAAAATGAGGACCTAATGTCGGGGGTTTAAGTGGAGAGAAAATGTTTTGAGAATGATGTACAAATGCGCTGTACACAATTGATGTGTGTATGGATTGCGATAACAGTTGTATGAGCCCCTAATAAAATGTTAAAAAAGAAAAAGAAAAAGGAACTCCAGTGGTGCTGTGCGTTGGGCATTGGACTGATACCTGAAAGGTCAGTGGTTCAAACATACAAGCCGCTCCTTGGGAGAAAGATGAGACTATCTGCCCTCAGAAAGATTTACCGTCTCAGAAACCTTATAGGAGTCAAAAGCACCACTTGTCTGTCAGTTTGTCATGCTGTGGTGGCTTGTGGGTTGTTGTGATACTGGAAGCTATGTCGCTGGTATTTCGGATGCCAGTAAGGTCACCCAAAGAGAACAGGTTTCAGCGGAGCTTCCAGACTAAGAACAGATGATGAACAAGGAATTGGCAGGCCGCTCCAAGGGCAGTAGCGGCTGAAACCCTTATGCATAGCACGGAAATATCATCCGATGCTGATGGGCTAAAGAAAGCAAGCCAAACAGTGTTGGAGATGGTGCCAGTGCAGGAGCCCCTTCTGCCAGGAGGTACTCAAAATGAGGCTGAGGGGGAGCTGCTTTCTCAAAATAAAAGGGACCATGGCAATGAAAATGGAGGAAAGCCTCCAGCTATAAAAATCTACCAATAATCAGAGCTTGGACGTATAAAGGATGAATCTGGGAAAAATTGGCCTGCCTCTTTTTCGCTGCCCTTGTGCTTTACCAAGCAGGAGGCCCTTTTCCAGGGGCTGATTTCTCCTGGCAGCATGCCTAAATTTAGTGAGAGGAAGTCTGCCATCCTTGCTTCTAAGGTGTATTCTGGCTACACTTCTTCCAAGACAGGTGTGTTGGTCCTTTTAACAGCCTGTGGTTCTTTCAGTTTGAGAGTAACACTCCACCTCTAGTCTCCTCAGTTCTCACCTCTTCAAACTTGAGAATTGAATCTTCATTCATGTCTTTGACATCTGTGAAATTTTAACTCTAAAGACATCATAAAGCATAAATATTTCATTACCTTGAATTATAAAGGAAAATACTTTTAAATGTTTCTAGTCTTAAGAGCCTAGTGATGTTCAAACTTAAAAAGAAAAATCGAGTAGCCTAGACTTCTAACTTCCATCATTAATTCCCTTGTAGCAATGGATGTAGACTGGGCTGGGAAAATAATGACTTAACGGCTGACTACATCACACAGGACGCCTACATTGTAATGCCTGCTTCAGCAGTTTTATTTTGTCTTTAGACTTAGACATCTCTTCATAACTTTTCAGTTCTGATCATCTATCCCAAATTTCCTGCTTATCTAGAAGAGATGCCTGCAGCATATCTTTCAGGCCTCTCTTTTTATCATTGTAGTTCACAAAATCTCTGCTGAACATATGAGATTGGTGAGAGCTTTCTAGAAAACAGCTATTGTTCAAACTGGAAATGTCTGTGGCCAAGAACAGCAATGATTTCTCTGGTGCCATTTCT
>NW_022109767.1:18980671-18983317 GCF_000313985.2 Echinops telfairi
AAGAAGTGAAATAATATGAAAATAAATGGTGTACAGAACTAGATTTTTGGAGGATTGGGTTCTAATTCATTTTGGAAACATTTTAAACTGCTGGGTGTTTTTGCCCCATTTGTTTTTTCACTTCAAAATAAGATATGTGAAGTGTGCATAGGAATTTGTTCATAGTGTTTTTTAAACCTATAGTCCGGGCCTCCAATGGGTCTGAGAGACAGTGAACTGGCCTCCTGTTTAAAACGTTTGGGGACCCCTGGTTAGTCTGTCAATCAGATCACAGCTTGTTGACCTCATCTGGAGGTGCTAAGGAGATAAATAGCTCCTGGGAGACAGGACACTTTCATTCCCTAAGAGGCCCTCTACTGACAAGACACATGGGGCTAAGCTGATGGCAGCAAGAGCCCTGGACCTGGAGGAGCCACAAGGAGACCCCTGCTAATGCTGAGATGCTTCCACCGTCACTGGATCCACAAGACTATCCACCCACTACGTTCAGCATAATTGCACGTGCTTCATGAGTCTGAAGAGGAAATTATAGATTGGTATCAGACATATGGGCTGGTGTCGGACTCATGGACTTGATCTGGACTGGGCTGGGATGTTTTCTCAATATCCAATCATTCTTGTATATAAACCTCTTTCTTATAAACATGAATGTCTATGGATTTTGTTTCTCTAGTCTACCAGGACTAACACAAATACTATCTGCTAAGAGCCTTTAGAAGACATAAATAAGTCAGGCAAAAGAAGCCTGAAGGTCTGCCTTGAAATATTAGAGGATTATTCTTGTATACTTCCCTCCCACCACTGTAATTTTTCCATCTACACATGCTCATGTATCCTGTTGTTTAATATTGTTTTTAGGTGCTATCAAGCTGGTCCCAACTCATAGCAACCCTCTGTATTAACAGAATGAATCCCTGCTTAGTCTTGCACCATTCTCACAACTGTTCTTCTGTATGAACCCATTATTATAGCCACTGTGTTAGTCCACCTCCTTTAAGTTTTTCCTGTTTATTTCTGGCCTTCTACTTTATTAAGCATGCTGTCCTTTTCCAATGAATGGTCTCTCCTGATAATGTGTCCAAAGTATATGAGCCAAAGTCTTGCCATTGTTGCTTCTAAGGAGCATTCTGGCTGTATTTCTGCCAAGGTAGACTTCTTTGTTCTTATGGCTTTCTGTGGTACTTTTAATTCTTTGCCAACACCATCATTCAAATATATCAATTCATCTCAGGTCTTCTTTGTTCTTTGTCCATAGTTCACATGCATATGAGGCAATTAAAAACACTATGAATTGGGTCAGACACACTTTAGTCCTTCAAGTGGCAGCTTTGAAGTTTAATGTTTTAAAGAGGTCCTGTGCAGCACATTGTTCAGTGAAATACATCATTGATCTCCTGACTGCTGCTCCCATGAGTTTTGATAGTAGATACAAGCAACATTAAAAGCCCTTAACAATTTCAGTCTTTTCTACATTTATCATGGTGCTCTCTGTTGTACCACTTGTGAGGGTTTTTGTTTTCTTTATAGTGAGTTGTGGTACAATAGTCAGCATCACGGTAAATGGAGAAAAGGGTAAAGTTGACAAGGATTTTGTCTTGCATGGACCCACAAGCACTGCTCATGGAAGCAGTAATCGTGCGATCACAAGACGAGTTGAATTAGGTGAATCTGCTGCACAAGACCTTGTTAGAGCGTTGAAAAACAAGGATGTTACTTTGAGATCTAAGGTGTACCTGCCACAAGCCATGGTATGTTCAATTGCCTCAGATGCTTGTGAAAACTTGGCATTGATAAGGTAGACAAATAATAAGGGGTGCCTTTGACTTGTGCTGCTGGAGATGAATATTATAAGTACCATGGAGGGCTACAAGGATGAACAGATCTGTACTCAAAGCAGCACAGCTAGGGTCGTCCTTAGAAGCAAAGATGGTGAGACCATCTCACGTACTTTGGACATATCGTCAGGAGAGACCAGTCCCTGGAGAAGGCGTCATGCTTAACAAAGTAGAGGGGCAGTGAATAGGAGGAAGGCCAACAATTAAATGGATTGACACAATGGCTGCAACAATCGGCTCAAGCATAGGAACAATTGAGTGGGTGGCACACGACCCGGCAATGTTTCACTACGTTGTGTGTAGGGTTGCTATAGGACAGAACTAAATGGGTTGTCCCTAAAAATAACAACATTGAGTTGTATTCTATACTCTCATAGGTCATAGGGCACATAAAATGACAGTTGTCTTAAGTATCTCTCTTCCTCATTTATCCTTCCCATTTCTTTTTTACTCCTGGTAATAAAAATCAATAATATTTTATAATTTATTTATTAGCTGATACATATGATTTACTTTTTTCAGAAAGCAAAATATGAGAAGCACTTTTAGTATGGAATCTTTTAAAAACACACTTCAAATATGACTTTCCTTAATAAAAGCAGGTCAGTATTTTACAAATTTAGATGTGATTTTATGATATAAAAATCTCTCAGAGAAAAAACGTTTTAATTCATAAATGGTTAAAAACACTGGAAAAAAATCATATATTCAAATATTGCATAATAAATAAAAATTAATTTCTTATAAACTAGTAAGATTATTATCTATCATTTAAATTTAAATAGAATGATACAAGTAAGTTCACAAGAGA
>NW_022109767.1:18984370-18986539 GCF_000313985.2 Echinops telfairi
ATTCTAAGAATTAGTGGAAATTATATATACATTATATGTGTTATTCATAAATATATTCATCAATTGTTACTAACCATGTACAATGCATGGACTGTCATGAATGGTGCTAGTACATCTATCCAACTATGATACGTCATGTTTTCTGCTTGCAAGGAATTTAGTGAGTGTGTGTGAGTGTATGCATGTGTTTCGGCGAAGGCAAATGTGATCATTGAAAATTTCTGTTTACTCTTTGCTTTAAAGCAAAGTCAAATTAGCCCAAAATTGATAAGGGCTGCCTGCAGTGAGTCATTTGAAAAACAGAATCCATTGCAAGTAACATTATATGATTTTCAAAGCCTTCTCACAGTATATAACGATATTGAAATACTATGAACCAGAATCTCATTTTCAACAAATTAAGCTCAGAAATACTACCAGCCCTCCAGGCACGGACTCGAGGAAGCAAATTTCAGACTGCTAAGAGGTCTGAATGCGTCTGTGTTAATTTAAAATAAGCTTTTATGGCTCTGGTGTCTTCCAAAAAGTCAATTTTCTTTTAAAAAAGGTGTGAAAGAAAAGAACTATAGCAAATGTACTTTCTTATTAAGTTATACTTAATGGTATAATTAATTAAACAGCCTGAGCCCCAGCATTCTCAGACCAGATTAATTGTGTTTGGCTTGGTTGACTAGAGAAACAAATTCATAGACACTCATATGTGTATAAGAAAAAGCTTTATGTACAAGAGCAGTTGAATATTGAGAAAAGATCCCAGCCCAGTCCAGATCAAGGCCATAAGTCTGATATTAACCCATATGTCTGATACCAACCAATAAAGTCCTCTTCAGACTCACGAAACACATGCAATGACACCGAATGCAGGAAGATCACAGGCCAGTGGGTGGAAGATCTTGTGGGTCCAGTGGCGGTGGAAGTATCTCAGCACTGGCAGAGGTCTCCATGTGGCTCCTCCAGCTCCCAGGGTTTGGCTGCATCAGTGTAGCTCCATCAAGCTCATTGTCAGTACTGTCTCCCAGAGAGTGAGCGTGTGTCCCGCCTCCAGTCAGCTATTTATCTCTGTAGCACCTCCAAATGAAGTTATCAAGCTGTGACCTGATTGATAGGCTAAACTCCACCCCTTCACTCTTAAGTTTCAAATTGACAACAGGTTATGTAACCACCATAATAATATTCTCCAGAAGGTAGTTAACATTATATCGTAAGGTTGCTTGGTGAATAAGAACTTGGAAACAGGTAAGTTAGCTAATTGAAGCTAAGTAAACTGTTTGATAATTTCTGAATTTTGGTGCATGTGTTAGGCAGGGTTCTCTACAGAAACAAAACCAGGACACTAGAGAGAGAGAGAGAGAGAGAGAGAAGATAGATAGATAGAGATAGATAGAGATAGATAGATAGATAGATAGATAGATAGATAGATAGATAGATAGATAGATGATAGATTTATACAGCAAGAAGGAATTTAACAGCGAATTAGTTCATACAGTAGTAGAGAGGGCTCAGTTCAACTCACTTTCTCATGGAACAGTTAATATACTAGAAGTCCTTCAACTCAGGTGAGCTGCTGGATCCAAGGTTAAGGAAGCAGACAGTGAAGTCTTCCCTCAGCAAGGCAGGCAGAGTCTGCCGGCATGTAGCAGGTAGCAGGGTGGTCAGCAATAGTCAGTACCTCAGGAGCTTAGCAAAGCAGGCCCCAAAGGGCTCTCAACTCAAGCACAAGTACAGGAACAGGATCCACCAGCCTCAAGCTCAAGCAATATATGCATCAGTAGTCTGACAAGAAGGAGAGCTAAGTAAAGCAGGAGCATGCTGCTCCAGTCACCAGGAAGCAAGAGAGAAGGGGCAGGCCTTACATAGCCATTTAACTCATTGCCCTGCAGTTAAGCTGTGACCTGATTAATCTCCACCCACACATTCCTATTGGCCTAGTTGGCACCATAACCCTATCACAGTGCATCATACCTCTTTGAAATGAGCACAAATATGGATCACTTTTACTAACTTGTCCAAGTATTACCAACTTCTTGAAATTAATGATTGATCACTTCCAGCATTGTGTCCATCTCTAGAAACATCTGCATTGATAGTCTGTCAAGCTGACAGCCTTATTTGTTTGGGTGGTTGGTTTTGTTGTTGTTTTTTTGGTACCAATGCCATTCAGACTTCTTC
>NW_022109767.1:18986639-19010547 GCF_000313985.2 Echinops telfairi
AGCAAGGCAGGCAGAGTCTGCCGGCATGTAGCAGGTAGCAGGGTGGTCAGCAATAGTCAGTACCTCAGGAGCTTAGCAAAGCAGGCCCCAAAGGGCTCTCAACTCAAGCACAAGTACAGGAACAGGATCCACCAGCCTCAAGCTCAAGCAATATATGCATCAGTAGTCTGACAAGCAGGAGAGCTAAGTAAAGCAGGAGCATGCTGCTCCAGTCACCAGGAAGCAAGAGAGAAGGGGCAGGCCTTATATAGCCATTTAACTCATTGCCCTGCAATTAAGCTGTGACCTGATTAATCTCCACCCACACATTCCTATTGGCCTAGTTGGCACCATAACTTTATCACAGTGCATCACACCTCTTTGCAATGAGCACAAATACTTGTCCAAGTATTACCAACTTCTTGAAATTAATGATTGATCACTTCCAGCATTGTGTCCATCTCTAGAAACATCTGCATTGATAGTCTGTCAAGCTGACAGCCTTATTTGTTTGGGTGGTTGGTTTTGTTGTTGTTTTTTTGGTACCAATGCCATTCAGACTTCTTCCTTCAATATTATGTTCCTGATCATATGCTACATCCTCATATATTTAAATGTCAACTGATTCATTTTTGAACAGTAACTCTGTATATTCCTTTCATCTTCCCTTAATACCTCTTGCATTACTCAATATCTTCCCATAACAGCCCTCAATACTGCAACTTGAGGCCTAAATTGACTTCAGTTCATTGAGCTTCAGAAGCAATAAGTGTGTGTGGTAGTTAGACAATTTCATGTCAACTTGATAAAAGAAAAAAAGGGGTGGAGTCTAACCTGTCAATCAGATCACTGCCTGATGATCCCTCTTTGTGGGCATGGCCTTCTCATGAGGATTCTGGGAACTCTCTCTCTCTCCTGATTCTCCCATGAGGAGAGGTGGGCCACTCTCTCTGTTACACATTCCTTTTGACAAGTCACATGGAGCAAAGCTGATGTCAGCCAAAGCCCTGGAGTTGCATCCACTGCCATTGGATCCACGGAACTTTCCACCCATCAGCCTGAGATAATTCTTCATTCGGCCTCATTGCATGTGCTGCGTGAGTCTGAAGAGGAATTCATGGGCTGACATCAGACATATGGGCTAATATTGAACTTATGGACTTGATCTGGACTGGCCTGGGATGTTTTATTGATGCAGAATTACTTCTTGATATAAAGTTCTCTCTTACACATATATGATTGTCAATGAATTTGTTTCTCTAGCCAACTTGGTCTAACACAGTGTGTTTTTCCATTTTAGTGATCTGACTGTAGACCTTTGCACATGTCTTTTTAATATATGAACTCTTCTTTTTCAGTTATTTTTCTACATGATTTCTTCCATTAACTTTAACTTCTCTAAAGAGCAAATTTAGAATTTCTTCTCTTTTTTTTTCAAAACCATTTTCTTAGGAGATAATACAGATAGCATATCATTCCATCATTTAATCACATCAAGCAGTATTGTACAATTACGACCACAATCAGTTTCGAAATACTACTTTCCTTCCTTCTTGACATCAGCTCCTTTTTACCCTCCTCATCACCACCACTGTACTCTTCACGCCCCCACGAAAACCATAACCATTATTCTACTTGCTGTCTCTATAGATTCATCAATCCTCGATTGCATATACTGAAAGATAGGGAAAAAACATATAACAGATGCAGGAGGGTGACCCCCAATGACATAACACATCTGAGGTAAATCCCAATAGAAACAAGCAAACAAAAATACAGAACATGTTGAAAATATGATCAGGCCTACTGTGCTTCATAGGGGGATGCAATTGACAAGGTTTTCACTGTTCCAAGTCAAGTTTATCATTTTGATCTTCTATAGTCATCTCTCCAATGCCCTCCATGTGGTATGCATTTTCCTCCCATCCCTCTATTATGGATACACGGAAATCGTAGGAGACTTATTTCTTACACAGGTCCAACAAATGTATCTTGGGCTCCCACTGTCATATATAACCTTCCGCAAACCAGATTCTCACAATTTAGGGTCTGAAACTATTCCCTCCTTTGACGTCTGATTCTATGATTGACAATCCTTTGGTGACAGATGCTGATGTGCTTCTTCCATGTCACTTAGATGGCTGCTTGTTTGGAAACAAGTCTTTAAGACCCTAGACCCTATTTTATCTGAAAGCTGGGCACCATCTAATTTCTTCACCCCACTTTGCTCTAGCACTCTTATCTTCTGTGTTCCCTTCCTGAGGGTGAGTGTAGAGCAGGGCCACAATGTAAGAACTAATTGTCCTTAAGTTGACACTGGGATTTAGTGTAAGTCCAAAACCCATTCCTGGATCATGATTTGATTTTTGATCTGCCTTTGGCCCCTTTTAAAACCTATTTGTTAACTATTGTTAGTCTTTTGGATCATCTCCTTGGGGCATAATAATCTTCTGTTAATATTATGTTTGATTAGCCCCTGGTACTAATTTTTTTTGAAAGATCATTTTATTGGGGGCTTTTATAGCTCTTAAAGCAATCCAGACATCAATTATATCAAACATATTTGCACATATGTTGCCATCGTCATTTTTTAAACTTTTGAGCCCTTGGTATCAGCTCCTCTTTTTTTCCCCTCCTTCCACCCCTTTCCACGCCTCTCACATTCCAGACCCATTGATAAGTTATCAGTTATTATTATTTTCATATCTTGCACCAACCACTCTGTCTCCCTTTACCCATGCTTCTGTTGTTTGTCCCCCTGGGGTGGGGGGTGGGGGCGGGGGATGATGGGTTATGTATTAATCATTGCAATCGGTTCCCTCTTCCTCCCCTAATCCCTCCACCTTCCTCCTACCTTCCTGGTATGGCTACTCCCATTTCTGTTCCTGAGGAGTTTATCTGATCTGGATTCTGTGTGTCATGAACTCCTATCTGTACTAGTGTACATGCTCTGGTCTAGCAAGAACTACACGACCACCAGCAGTGGAGGAGAGTTCTTACTTGTCACATCCCCTCCAACATTTGTTGCTCTCTGGTTTTCTGATTTGGGCTATCCTCAAGGGTGTTAGGTGGTATCTCATGGTTGTTTTAATTTGCATTTCTCTGGTGGCTAATGATCGGGAGCATTTTCTTATATGTTTATTTGCCATCCGGGTCTCCTCCCTGGTGAAACTTCTGTTCAAGGCTTTTGCCCACTTCCTCAGGGGGGTTAACAGTTTTCTTCTTTTTGCAGGCTAGGAGAGTATTGTAGATTTTAGTAGTAAGCCCCTTGTCTGTTGTGTCTTTGCTAAAATCCTCTGCAAGTCTGTGGATTCTCTTGTTACTCTCTCGGTGAAGTTTCTATGCACACAGGTGTTTTATCCTTAGTATATCCCATTTGTTGGTTCCAGCTTCATTTATGTGTGTCCCCTTCCCTAATAGAGTTTGCTTATGTATTCTCTGTGCCAAGGTTCTTAGGTTTCCCCAACTCTTTTGTTGATGGTCCTGATCATTTGGGGTTTTACTTTTAGGTCTGGGATCGACCTTGAGTTTGTTCATTTGTATGGGGGTGAGTGAGGTAAGGGTCGGTTTCATTTCTCTACAGGTGGATATCCACTGTTTCCAACATCACTTGTAAAAGAGGGCATAAACCTCCCACTTGATGCTTGTTGGTCCCTTGCAAGGATCTGTTGTCTATATGCTGATGTTTTTATTTCTGGGTTTTCTGTTCTTTTCCATTTTTCTGGGTTTTCTCTTCTTTTCCATTAGTCTAGTCCATTATTCCATACCATGCTCTTTTGTGTAGTGGGTGCTAAAATCAGGTAAGGTGAGTCCTCCGACTTTGTCCTTCTTCCTGAGGAGCTCTCTGCTAATTCTGAGCTTCTTCCCTCTCCATATAAATTGTTGGTCAGATTTTCCAATTCTTTGAAGAAGGTTGTTAGTATTTGAATCGGGATAATGTTAAATTTATAAGGTGTGTTGGGTAAGATTGACATCTTTACCATATTAAGTCTTCCAATCTATGGACTTGAGGTACTTTTCCATTTGTGGAGGTTGATTTGGGTTTTCTATAGACGGGTTCTGTATTTTTCCTTGTATACGTATTTTGTTTTTTGGTCATATATACCCCTAGATATTTTAATATGTTCACGGCTATTGTGAAGGGTACTGCCTTCTTGACCTCCTCTTCCATGGTCTTGTCTGATGTATATAGCAACCTAGTAGACTTCTATTTGTTGATCTTGTATCCTGTCACACTTCCCAATTCCTCCATCACTGTCAGTATTCCTGTCATGAAGTTTTTGGGTCGTCTACAAAATAAGGATAGTTTCTCTTCCTCCCCTCCCAGACAGATATATTTAATGTCCTTCCACTGCTTTATGCTGTCAGCTACCACCTCCACTATGATGTTGAATAGAAATGGGACCAGGGGCATTATTGTCTCTTCCCCTTTATCAGTGGGATTGTTTTAATCTTTTCTCCATTGATTATGATGTTGTGTGCTGACTTTTCATAAATAGCTTGTATTAATTTGAGGAATTCCTCTTCCATTCCTATCATCTTAAATGTCTTAATTAGGAATGGGTATTGGATGTTGTCTAATGCTTTTCCTGCACCTATCGATATTATCATGTGATCCTTAGCCTTTTCCTTATCAAGGTGACAATTAATGTTGATGGATTTTCAGACATTCAACCAACCCAGCATCCCTGGAATGACTCCCACAATATACTTTTGTATTCTATTGGGCAATATATTTTTAAGGATTTTTGCATCTATGTGCACTACAGATGTTGGTCTGCAGTTCTGTATTCCTCTGGGATCCTTGCCCTGCTTGGGTATCAAAGTTATACTGACTTTGTAGAATGAATTTGGGAGTGTACCATCTTTTTCTATACTCTGGAATAATTTATGGAGGATCGGTGACAGCTCTTTCCTGAATGTTTTGTAGAATTCTCCTGTAAAGCCGTCTAGTCCAGGAGCTTTTTTCCTTGGCAGTTTCTTGATAATTGTATCTATTTCTTCTTTTGCTATTGATTTGTTGAAATTTTTCAAGGGAGGGATTTTTTTCCAATTTCCATTTGTCCATTTCTTTTACATCGTTGAATTCATTGGAGTACAGACTTTCATAGTGTTGTATGATTATTCTTTTAATCTCTTTGGGGTCTGTTGTGATTTCTCCTGTTTCATTCCTCATCCTGGCTATTGATGTTTGCTCCTTCCTTTCCTTGATTAGGCTTGCCAGTGGTCTGTCTATTCTCTTGATCCTTTTAAAGAACCAGATTTTTTGCTGCATTGATTTTTTTGCACTGTATCTTATCTTCTCACTGGTTTAACTCTGCCCTGATTTTGATTATTTCTTTTCATTTGTGTTTGGAGGGGTTCTTATGTTGAATCTGTTCTAGTTGCGGGAGGTTCAGTGATAGTGTATCAGTCATAAGTCCCTCTTCCTTTTTCATATATGCACTTATTGATATATGGCCACCTCAGATAACTCCTTTTGCTGTATTCCATAAGTTTTGGTATGTTGTTTTCTAATTCTCAGCAGTTTCTAGAAATTTCCTAATTTCCTCTCTAATCTGGGCCAGTAGCCATTTGTGTTACAGAAGATTGTTAGTCTTCATGCAGTTGTTTGCCCTTGTTTTTCTGGTGGTCCTTTTGTTGATATCCAGCTCTATGGTGTGGTGGTCCAAGAGGGAAGTTTGAGTGATCTCTATGTGTCTGAATTTATGCAAGCTCCACTTGTATGCCAGTATGTGCTCTATTTTCAAAAGTGAGCCAAGTAAACTTGAAAAGAATGTGAATTTGTTTTTTCATTTGGATGGAGAGCTCTATAAATGTCTGTCAGGCCCATTCACCTAATTGTAGTGTTTAGTTCTGTAGCCTCCTTGCTTAATTTCTTTCCCAGTGATCTATCATTTTCTGATAGTGGTGTATTACAGTCACCTACAATGATTATTGAGTCTGTGATTTTTTTTTCATCTTTTGAATAGTTTGTTTGCTGAAATTCTTGGGTCTCTCAATAGGCATGTACATATTCATTATGCTCACTGGTTCCTGGTCTACTGATACTTTGAGCATTATATAGTGCCCATCCTTGTCTCTTTATATTGTTTGCTCCTTGAGGTCAATATTGCCAGAGATTAGGATTGCATCACCTGCTTTTTTTAGGTTGCTCTCTCCCTGGTATATTATCTGACAGCCACTTATTCTTAGTCTGTTCTTGTCTGCGAGGCTAAGATGTATCTCTTGAAAGCAACAGATTAATGGGCTTTGTTTTCTGAGTCCATCTGCTAACCTTTGACTTTTATGGGTGAATTCAGGCTGATAACATGCAGAGATAATACCACCATCTGTGGATTCATTGCTGATGTCTCCCACATTTTGTATTGCATGTTTTCCTCTCTCCCTTCATATCGTGTTTATGTGGGGGGTTGCATTCTTGTCTTCTTTTCTCTCTGAGGAAATGTTATCTTGGTAATTATTTTAAGTGCATTGACTTCTGGATGGAGTTTCAGTCCCCTGATTTTGCTTTGTGGATGTTGGTCTTCTGATTACAGTGAGTTGGCAGGATTTTACACAGAGTTGGGTGTCATATGTTATAATCTTTGATTTTTTTTTCTTGTCCAGGAAAACTCTTACCTTACCGTCAATCTTAATAGATATTTGTGCAGAATAGAGGATGCTTGGGTTGCCATTTTTCCCTTCCAGCTTTAAGAAGATGTTACTCCACTCTTTCCTCCTTTTTCTGGTATCTGATGAAGAGTCTGAGTATATTCTTACTTGAGCATCATTTTATGTGACCACCGTTTTTTTCCTCTTGCTACTCTTAAAATTTTCTCTTTTTCCTCGAAGTTGGATAATTTAACTATTATATGACTTGGTGAATTATTCCTGGGGGTTAGTCTAACTGGTTTCTTCTCCGCTTCCTGTATGAGTGTCTGATTCTCATTCATTAAGGTGGGGAAGTTTGTTTCCAGGAATTCCCTCACTAATTTAGCTGTGGGCTTCTTTACTGTGTCTTGCTCTGTTGACCAATTATTCAAATATTGTTCCTATTTATAGCATGTCATTGTTCTCAGGTTTTCTTCTGCCTCCTTGATTTTCTTGTTTGACTGCCTTTCCCATTTGTTGAAGTCTGCATGATGGTCCTTGAGATCACAGGTACAATTCTCTGCTTCTTTTAGTCTGTTGGTGAGGCCTGTGATCTTGTGTTTTGCTTCTGTTACCTCATCCATTGGTTCTTGAATTTCCCTTTGGTGCATGGACTCCATCCCCTTTGTCATTGATTTAATCTCCTCTATCCACGTGTCCTTATTCTGCATGGCTTTCCCTCATATTCTGTGTTAATCCAAGCAGCATTCTGAAGATTTATTTTTGTGGTAGATCAATGTCTGTTTCTTGTATGTGTGTCGTTAGGTTTAGGACTTCCTCCACTGTGATGTTTTGTTTTCTTGATGAGGGTGTTGGGGTACGTAGTTGTCTGAGTGTTGTTTTGGGAGAACTCGGTGCCATTTTCCCAGGATACCAAGAGGCCCTGAGCTCTTTCTCTGTGTGACTGTTAAGAGTGGTTTAGGGACTACCTCTGGCCTATTATGGTGGTGCATCAGACTGATGTGTGCTGCAGCGACTCAGTGACTGGTGATGGGGTGGGGCTTTGTTGGGTGGGCTGAGGCTGGTGACTACAGCTATGCCACTGGGCTGGTTTGTGGCAGGTCTACAGCATGGGCACGGGTCTGGTCTCAAGTGTCTGACCACAATTTTCAGTCTTTAAAAATCTCTTTGTGGAATCCGAAATCGTTCAGCACCTGTTGGCGTTTCCTGTTTTGTTATGTTAAAATCCTAGACTGCTGTGGGGATGAGAGTTCTGCCTATCTTGTTATGTTAATGCTATTCTAATGGGCCAGGTTTCTGATGGCTTATATTCAGACTTACACAAAGGGACACATCTTGGAATTGAAAGTGTTTTTAATATGTTTTCCTTTTTATAATGGGCTTGTGGTATGCCCTGGTATCGGGGCTGTGCCACACTATGCCCCAGGAAAGAGGAGCCAGATTAGCCAAGTGAGTTTGGGGCCAACTGGATCTGAATTCTCCCCCGGATGCACTCTGATGTCACTCCTGGCTCTCTCCTGCAGAGCTCTGCAGGCTGTGCTCTGGACATCTGCATTTTGTCACAGGTACATATCCCAGGGGCTCTTCAATTTCTGCAAATTAGTGTCCAATTATCATTATCCACACTGGCAGGCATGGAGCTGGGGATAAGGAGGACAGGGATGGCTGATGTAGTCACTCTATTCCTGGCTGGGGAAAGTAGATGCAAAATGCAAGGTTTTAGGGGTGGGGAGGATAGAAGAGAGGGGGACCATGTGAGGTTGTAGCTAGTCCTCAGAGGGTCTCACTGATCCTGTCATTATGACCACCTTTACACAGCAGCCTGGGGAAATTACTGCATTCTATGGGTCTCTGAACTTGGACACAGAAAGGGGTGGCAGATGCTGACCTACAGGACCTGGCAAGGGATTAGCAAAGCCAGTGGGAGGACGTGGTGAATTTAGAGCATTTAAGCAAGTTCTCAAATAGCTCCATGGGTTAAAATTGCGGTGGGAGGTCTGAACCAGACCCTAGTACACTAAATCTATTTTTAGCACCCAGCCTTCCATTATTGGCCTCCTTATCTCTTAATTTTCTGATTTCACAGCAGGACCACCAGTGGGTGATTCTACCTGAATGCTACCTTGGCTTCTCCTCGAGCTAGATTTCTAGGCCATTTAATTTTGACAACTTCTTATTGGTTCAATTTCCAGCCAAAGAAAAAAGTATATAAGGGGAATGATAACACTAGGGAGGTATGAATTCCTTAGACTAATCAATCTTTTCAGTTTAAAAGGGCATCATTTACCAATGGACAGAATTCAGAAGGGTTAGGAAGGTGAAGTGGAAATAGGAAACACGGGAAAGTAATGCGTTAAGTGCTATTACATGGTGGGGATTTCACTGAATGACATGAAACAAAATATGTATGTATTGCTAAATTAATAACTCATCTCTTCTGTAAACCTTCACCCATTTCACAATAAAAATTAAACAAACAAACAAAGGAAGCAGTTGCTAAAATGGGGATGGGGAGTGTACCAACCTAGATGGATGATATAAAGGAGCAATCACTTATCATTTTGTTATGCTTAATGAAAATTTCCAAGATTCTGTAACAAGGTTTTTAACTTCCACTGTACACTATGGCCTTTCAGTCTAAATTTAAGTTGCCTTAGACAATGCTTGAAGACCCGCAATCACGTGCTTCCAAGAATTTATGGTATGTGGATTGTCCAACCTTCAGCTTGATTCTCCAATTCCTGAATAAGGACATCATTTTTGGTAAAGTCGAAGATCACCTAAAGAAAGAAATACTTGGCACAGTGGCATTCAAGCCATGCTAAGCACACACACAACAGGGAGGGCTTGTATTAGAGAACAGGAGGGGGACAAGCTGGGGGTATTCACACAATAGGAGGGGGAGGTGCTAGAGACATACATGTGACAGGAAAGTACATATATAACAAGATGGGTGAGTTCTGGAATCAAGATGGCAGCCTAACCTTGGTCATCTCTGAGTTGGGTTGGCCTTGGGTGTCTTTGAACTCTTCTCCAGAGGAGTAATCTATGATCCTTATCTGAAGGGGTTGGGCCCTACTTGGGTAGGGCAGACAATAGGGTCTGATTGCTATTGAATGGCAGACAACCTTCAGGCCAGTAGCCTTTAAGCAGTTGACATTCAAATGTATATATCAACCACGTGCTTACAAGCACCTAAAGATTGGCATTATTATGGGGGACATCAAAGGGAATAACTTTGACTTTGGAGAATATGACTGGAACAGATCTTCAACCCACAAACGTGAAAGTCTACCTCCATGGGAGCCCCAAACTCCTTAATGTATTGAGAGACAAACTCCTTAGCATTGAGAGTTTGTCCACATACTCTCTTCCCAGTTGTTTTCTACAACACTGAAAAACTACATCTAATCTTGACACCAAGATCTAAGTCCAGTTTCCTATGACAGTATCTAAGTGTGGGTCCTCTTGATTTTGACCTTTATGAAATAAAATTATAAACTCTATACCCCTGTTCTAACTCAACATACAGCAGTGAAGCAGAACAGGTTAACCACAAGAAAAACACTCAAATGAAAAAAGAATGAGAGTAATAAAATAGCTAATGGTCCCAAACAATTCTGAATCCTGCTGCATGGGAATAGGTAAAAGTGCCTGAACTGTTTCCTCGGCATGCTTTCTACTCATAGAATCAGATGTCCAAGTATAAATTTATGTTTCATATAGTACTGTACACCTACTCTTCACTTGACAACTATCTTGTTATCCTGCATTTCACATTTATGACAATAGTAAAAGTATCTGCTATCCAACTCCTTTCCTCATTAATTATGTATATATAGTAGTAGCAAACAACAAGGTACAAAGAGATACGAATGATGGCTATGATGATGAACGTTAATGTTAACTTTGAGTTGATGGTTATGTAATCCTGTAATTTGGCAGTTGTGAAAAGAGACAATTTGGCAATTATTTAATGATGTAATTTAGCTGTTAAGGAATGATGTAGTTTGGCTATTCTATAATGATATAATTTGGCAGTTTTGTAATTATGTAGTTGTGATGTCTTAATTAGTACTCTATATTTTACCTCTCGTGGTTCGAATATTCACTGAAATGGCTACACAAAACTCACAGTCAAAAATCAGGCTTGTGCTAGTATGGGTGAACTAGATAACAAAATCACATGGGTTAACGAGAGAAACAAATTCATAGATGCTCATATGTGTATACAAAAGAATTATATAAGAGTAATTGTATGTTAAGAAAACTTTCCAGCTTTGTCCAGATCAAGTCCATAAGTCTAATATTATCCCATATGTCCAATATCAGTCTATAATTTTCTCTTTAGGTTTACACAGCACATGCAATGATGCCAAATGCAGGAAGAGCACAGGGGCGGAAAGTCTTGTGGACCCAGTGGCGGTGAAAGCATCTCAGCACTGGTGTGGGTCTCCACGTGTCTCCTCCAGGTCTCTGATTGTCTCAACAGCAAGAAAGGGAAGGCAGAGAGCCACTGGGTCTGGCCTCCAGTGAGTTACTTATCGCTCCATCGCTCCTCCAAATGAAGAGCTGTGACCTGATTTAACTCCCCTGTTAACCTATCTAATCAAATATAGGTTAAAGGTTGACTTACAAGCTCTTGTAAGAGACTGATTTCCTATAATACAAAACCAGGTAGGATAGTCACTGACCCATAGTGCTATGAGGGACAACACTGGAGGTACAGTGTGGGAATTGTGCCCGATCTAACCCCACCACAGCTGGGCAAAATGCTAAGGGCATGCAACAGGGCAGCAAGAGGAACAAAGCAATTAAGTCCCCAGGGAATACCAAAAATAAACTTTGGGGTCAGAGTGTGGCACCCCATCGGACTCAACCAGAAAACACCTCTAAAGGTCAACAAACAGACCTGGAACTATTTATATAGGTATGATTGTTAGCTTGCTTGTTTGTTCATTTGTTGTTTTTATTGTTGTTTTTTGGTTTTTTGTTGTTGTTCTTTTGTGTTGTTCTGTCTTTTGTGTGTGTGTGCTTATTATTGTCTCTGCATGACTATCTAGATCAGATAGGTGGGATAAACAATCCAGAGGAGAAAACAAGGGAACCGACAATTCCAGGGGCCATGGGAGACAGGGAGACAGGGGAAAAGAAGTGGGTGTTAACAAACTCAGGGACAAGAGAACAACAAGTGATCTAAAATTGAGAGTGAGGATGGTGTGGGAAGCCTGGTAGGTCTTGATCAAGGGCAATGTAACTGAGAGGAATTACTGAAACCCGAATGAAGGCCAAACATGATAGTGGAACAAGAGGAAAGTAAAGGAAATAAAAGAAAGAACTAGGAGGCAAAGGGCATTTATAGAGGTCTAAATACAGGCATGTACATATGTAAGCATATTTATATATAACGATAGGGAAATCGATCTATGTACATGTATTCATATGTTAAGTATTGCCACCATTCACATTGGGTATGATTTTATTATGGGCTTTTATTAACAGGCATTTATTCTTACAGGTAGATGCCTGTTACTAGATCCATTTGATACCTCATGATCACACAGGCTGGTGTGCTTCTTCCATATGGGCTTGTTGCTTCTCTGCTAGATAGCTGCTTGTTTCACTTCAAGTCTTTAAGACCCCATAGCTATATCTTTTGATAGCCGGGCACCATGCGCTTTCTTCACCACATTTGCTTATGCACCCATTTTATCTTCAGCAATTTTGTTGGGAGGGTGAGCATCACAGAATGCCAGTTTGTTAGAACAAAGTGTTCTTGCATTGAGGGAGGGCATGAGCAGAGGCCCAAAATCAGTCCACTATCTCAGTGTATACCCATATAAATTTATGTGCATAGGCCAATATTTCTATTTTACGAATTAATGTATTTACATCTGTACACACCTATGCTTATACCTCTATCCATAGCTTTGCTTCCTAGATTATTCATATGTTTCCTTTTACCTTCCACCTGCCCCACCATCGCACTTGCCCTTCTTCTGCCTCTTAGTGATTTCTCTCAGCTAGAGTGCTCTTGCTCCAACACCTCCAGGATCTCTACATTCTCCTCCTCATTATTGATTTTAATTCCCTAGTTGTTCCCTTCCTTGGCACTGTTGCTCAGTGCACCCTCTCAGATCCAAGGGTGCAGTTATGGTCTTTTGTTGAGGGATCACCCCTGTTTCTGGCATTCAAAGATGTATCCCTGGTCCTGGACCACAGCATTCAGCAGGAAAAAGTCACTTTTAGGAGATGGGTGGAAGAACTATACAGTGGCACCAGCCAATTCCATTACTCTGCTAGTTTCTGATGTGATATGTTCAGTTTCCATTATTCATAACACTGATTTTCACATAATGACCTAGTCTTTGGAACCTAACCATGCCAATAAGTGAGGAGTGGATAGAGTCTGTCTTTATCCATGTGGCAATACCTTTAGTAATACTTCTCTATCAAACTCTGTTGCATTATGCTTTTTTATTCTCATGCTTATAACCACATGCACACAATTCTCTTGAAGCAATGCCTCTCTCACTAGATTTAATTTCAAATTATAGGTGCTTATCCTCCATCCCTGGGCTCAGGTTGCCATTTCGAACAACTAAAAGAATTTATTGTAGGCCATGTGAATAAAGCCAGTAATGTTAAAGAAAAGCGTTAAAACATCTGAATTTTTTTTTGTTGAGAACGTTTTATGGCATTAATCAGTATTTGTGGTTCAAAGCATCTGTCAATTTGATCCAACTAATGAGAAATGTTCAGGAACCGTGGTGGTGTAGCGGCTATGCCTTGGACTGCAATCCAAAAGGTTAGTAGTTCCAAATTATCAAAAGTAAGAAAAAAAGGTGGACATTCTACTTGTGAACACAGTTACAGTTCTAATTTGTTCTATACGGTCCCTGTGAGTCAGCCTCACCTCGAAGGCAGTAATACTATATAAGTTATATGTAACTCGCAATAAAAACTGAGTGAAAAGTGACAGCAATTTCTTCATCTATAATAAGAAAATATATAAAAGTGAACTTATTACTCCTTTGACGAAATTCAGTCTCATTAAATTAACATAGGCCTGCAATGAAGTATAGCCCAGTTTTCTCTTTGAACAAAGGTAATTTTTCAATAACCCGGAGCAAGCCTTCACCACTTTTTCCCACCATCAATAGTGGGGAGGGTGCAATTCCTTTGTATTATTTCAACTGTTAGATTGTGTCCTTTAGATCATGTTTACATACAAAGTGAAACTTGGAGCGGCGGTCATGAAGCCCACTGTGGAAAGGGAAGTATGAACAAAGGCAGCATGTGCTGCCGTGACTTGGAATTTAGTTTATCCCTTCTCAGCACCTTTAAAAATTCCACTCAGCACCTGATAGTCATTTTAAAATGTTAACAATTCACTGGCACTCTGCAAAAAGCAACGCCATGAGTGCCATTAGCTTTGTACATGTGTCCTATTATTCAGCCATTCTACAACTATTATGTTACACATCTGTCAGAGCTCATAACTGTAGGGAAGAGGATAAAAGATTGAATGCTTAAGGGGAATTTTATGCCAGCTGTTGATGTCCGTTTTCCACCTGTTCAGTTTGTAACAAGCTCAAATGTATAAGTAGGGGTCTAACTTTTTTCAAGGCAAGGACTAGCGTCATTATTTGCAGGTTTGGAAAGCGATTGTCTGCTCAGTTCTTCAGGGGCACAATGTCATTCCATTCACTCATCACAGCAGTCTGGCCTGCTCTGGGACCCAAGCCAGAAAAAGCGGGAGTGAGGAAAAGAGCAAATACATGCAGAGAATGCATTGTTGGATGGGTGGTCTTTACTTGCAGTCTCCTCACTGTGCATAACCTAAAACTGGCTCTGGTGATCAAAGATATCAATCTATTAAATATATTATTCCTGAAATCTTGATTAGTTGATTCCATTTTTTTATTAAATACTTTTATTGAGGGCTCTTACATTTCTTATCACAATCCATACATTCATCCAGTGTGTCAAGCACATTTGCATATATGCTGTCATCATCATTTTCAAAGCATTCTCTTCCCACTTGAGACCCTGATATCAGCTCTCCATTTCTTCCCACTCCTTCCCCGCCTGCCATCCCTCACCAATCCTTGATAAGTTATAGATTATAATTTTCATATCTTACATCATCTTCCATAACTTCTCACCCACTTTTCCATTGTTTGTCCCCCTGGGAGGGTTATAAGTTGATCCTTGTGACCATTCCCCCTTTCTCCTCCCATCCTCCCCTGATCCCCCTGGTATCTCTACTCTCATTGTTGGCCCTGAGGGGTTTATTTATCCTGAATTCCCTGTGTTGAATTCATCCAGCCTATCTTATTTAGACAGACCTGTAGAGACAACATGCACAAATACAAGACAGAGCAAAACCAAGCAACAATATACAACAAACCCACAAACAACAACAAACCAATGACAAAAAAAACCAAAACAAAACACAAAAAGAAAGAAAAGCTTGTAGTTATTTCTAGGATTGTTTGTTGGCCTTTAAGAGTGTTTTCCAGTCCAGTCTGTTGGGGCACCATGCCCTGGCCCCAAAGTCCACCTTCAGCATTTCCTGGGGATCTCGCCCCTCCATTCCCTTGCTGTTCTGCTGCACCCCCTTAGTGTTTAGTCTTGGTGTGGCAGAATCAGATCGGGTGCAATTCCCACACTGTGTCTCCAGTGTTGTCCCCAGTAAGGCTATGGGTCAGTGAGGGGCATCATGTCTCATAGTGGGGCCGGCCATGTGGTCCTCTCTGTGGACTGGCTGCTCTAAATGGGAACACCATCCTCACGGCCTCGTGGGCCAGGATGTGCTCCACTCTCTTCTCCCCCTTCATCTGCACCCGTGTTCTCCGATCAGACATGTTCCTCTCCCGGAGTTGCAGATTCAATGCCGTCCTTTAAAATAAATTCTTCCTGTGATTTCAACAGTTGCTCATCTCCACCTCTTGGTCTCTCTTTGTGTCTCTGTATTTATATCTCCCAATATGTACTCCAGCAACAATTTTCTCAGTCCCAAAGTCAATCAGCTCCCTGCAATATTTTCCTTATTAATTTATATATCCTCTGAACACCTGAATATCTGGATAAGAGGAAACTTTTCTTAAAGGATACCATAGAGATATGGTAAATAGAATCATCCATTATTGTTACACTGCATAGATCCATTTGTCCACAAAAATGTGGCTTCCCAAAGTATCAACTCTTAAGGTATCTTTGTTAATAACTGCTGCTATAACACAAATACCACAAGTCAATGACTTTACAAACCAGAAATTAATTTTCTTACATTTATATAGATTGAAGGTCCAAATCAGAATCTTGGTTGTTTTGGTTCCTTCCTTACAAGAAACTCCAGGCATTCGTTAGTTTTGAATGGCCTCCACTTGCCATCTGTTTTCTCCCACTGGTGCTTGCTTCTGTATCTAATCTGCTCTTTTTATAAATCAGAGTGTTTGAATTTAGGATGCACACTACCCTGCTATGACCTCATTAACATAAAAGAAAATCTGTTTCCAAATTGGATTCCAGTCAAAGGCACAGGAATAAGGATTCCAGCACACATGTTGGGGGAACACAAATCAGTTCATAATTAGTACCAGCAGCCCAAAGAAGCCCGGGGTTGACTGAGGAACAGATCACTCACATAGAAGTTCAAATTGAGTCCATTGTTACAGCCATGGTGTCAATCCATCTACTTGAGGGCCTTCCTTTTTTTGACCCCCTTTTCTTACTAAGCATGCTATCTCCTCCGGGGTCTGTCTGTCCTGACAGCATAATCAAAGTGTGTGAGAGGAAGTCTCTACACCCTAGCCTCTGAAGAGCAGGCTGGCTATTTTCCTTCCAAGATAGATTATTTTGTCCATTTAGCGGTCCGTGGTCCTTTCAATATTCTTCTCTATCATGACAACTCAAATTCTTGGGTCCTTCCTCTGCCTCCTTGGTTCAACCTCAAACGTTCACATGCATCTGAGGTAATGGTGAATGCCATAGCTAGGGTCAGGCATACTGACCCAAGGACTTATCCTGTGAGGACTAATCCTCAAGGTAACATCCTTGCTTTTCAATACTCTAAAGCAGTCTTATGCGTCAAATTTAGCAAATGTAATCTGTCTTTTGATCTCTTGGCTTATACTTCCATGAGCATTGATTGTGGATCCAAGCAAAACAAAATCCTTGACAGCTTCTGTCTTTTCTCCATTTATTCTGATGTTATCTACTGGTCCAGTTGTGGGGATTTTTGTCTTCTCTAAATTGAATTCAAGACTGCAATCCTTGATCTTCATCAGGAAGTACTTCAAGCCCTTATAGCTTTCAGCAAGCAAATTTGTGTCATCTACATATTGCAGGTGGTTAATGAGCCTTCCTCCAATCCTGATGCCACATTCTTCTTCATATCATCCAGCTCCTCTGATGACTTGCTCAGCATGCCGATTGAATAAGAATGATGGGGGGAATAAAACCCTGTCATACTTTCCTTATTTTAAACCATGCAGTATTCCTTGTTCTGTTCCCATAACTGCCCCCTGATCCTCAGGGGCACAATGATGTGTTCTGAAATTCGTATTCTTCTCAAGGTTATCCATAGTTTGTTATGATCCACAAAGTGGGATGCTTCGGTATAGTCAGTAAAATACAAGAACCATCTTTCTGGTAATCTCTGCTTTCAGGTGAGGTCCATCTGACATCAGCGATGATATCCCTTGTTCTATGTTCTCTTTCGAATCAGCCTGAACCTCTGGCAACTCCCTGTCAATGGAGTGTTGCAACTGTTGTTGGCTAGTCTTCAGTAACATTTTCTTTTTTTGTGTTGCAGATATGTTTTATTTCTTCAAATTTATTTATTTGTTAGGAGTGACTGAAATAAAAAATAGAATTGAGTTCCATCATCATCATGATCATCGTGGAAATGGCTTTAAGAGAAAACTGGTCAGATGAATATTATTGCTTCCCATTTTCAACCAGTCGGTAGTGGCCATTGATCTAGACAGCCAACCGTCTGCCCAGAATGCCTGAGATATGTTATATAATACAACATGCCATTCACGGGGGAAACTCATTAGGAAATAAATACTTCTTGATTTCATCGTATAAGACCAGCACAAAGGCACCACCCATGCCTCTGAGCACGTTGGACCAGACGCCCTTGAAGAACTCTTTGCTCCCTTCATCCCAAGCGATCTTCCTCCGGCAGTCCAGCGTGCCGGTGTACATGATGTCAGCTCCTTTGCGGCCCGACTGCATCATCATTCGGTGACAAATGGTGTCAAATGGGTAGCAAGTCAACCCAGCCATGGCTGTGATGGACTGTGCAATCATCCAGCTGACGAAGATGTGGGTGTTCTTGGGATCTGGAAGCATTCCCTTTGCGGTGTCATGGGTGCCGCAGTAGGCAGCCCGGTAGATGACCATCCCCTGCACAGACACGTGGAAGCCCTGGGACAGGCCCCGATCCCATCCGACTTGGTGATTTTAACCAAGCAGTCACCGAGGCCTTTGAACTCCCGTTCGACGCCAGCTTTGCCCACATCAGCTGCTAGACGGGTACGGGCAAAATCAGGAGGGCACACAAAGCATAAAGATGTGGCCCTCGTGGCACTGCCCGTTGCCAGGTTCCCTGCAAAGCAGTGCCAGAACTGGGTGCACATGTCCACACCACCCAGGAAGATCTGCTCATATTTATCTTTGAAGGCAAAGCTGAGAGCCCAGGTGGGGTAGTATCAGATGACACTGGCCAGGTTACCACGCCCGAAGGACAGGACTCCCTGCTCCTTGGGGATATGAACCACGCAGCAGCTTGACCGTTCAATGGGTGTTACCGCCGTCTTGGAGATGGTCATGGCCACTCCACCTGCCAAGAAGTCCTTGGCGAAGGACACAGCGGCATCTGTCATGTTGGAAGAGAATGAGACAACGGGTGACCGACCGCTCAGATGGAACAGGAACGGGCTTTGACTCCAGGGCTCTGGGCCAGTAACATTTTCTTGCGTGTCATATCAATGATGTTCTATAATTTGAGCATTGTGATGGCTCACCAGTCTTTGGAATGGATACAAATATTGATCTCTTCCTGTCAGTTGGCCAAGTAGCTGTCTCCCAAATTTCATAGCATAGATGCATAAGTGCTTCCAGTGCCTCTTCAGCTTGTTGAATCATTTCAAATGATATTTCATCAATTCCCGGAGCCTTGCTTTCAGCTCATTCTTTTAGTGCACCTTGAACTTCTTCCTTCAGCACCATTGTTTCTTGCTCATATTCTATCTCTTGAACTGGTGGAATATTGACTAGTTCTGCATGATATAGTTACTTACTCTGTGTATTCTTTTCATCTTATCCTGATACTTCCTGCATCATTCCAATTTTTTTCCATAGAATCTTTCAAGATTTCAACTCAAGACTTGAATTTTTTCTTGGATTATTTCAGGTTAGGATATGCTGATTGTGTTCTTTTTTGGCTTTCTAATTCTAGGTTTTCACCTATTTCATTATATTGTTTGTCTTTGTTTTCGTGAACTGCCCTTTGAAATGTTCTACTTAGCTCTTTGACTTCATTCTTTCTTCAATTTGGTGTCGCTACTCTACAATTAAAAGCGAGTTTCAGAGTATCTTCTGGCATCCAGTTTGAACTCTCTTTGCTGTTTTAATGACCGTTTGCTTTCTTCATGAATGATGGTCTTGATGTCCACCCACAGCTCATTAGCTCTCTGTCATTAGTGTCCCAAACATCAAATCTGTCTTGAAATGTTCTTGAAATTCAGGTGGGATAGACTAAAGGTCATAATTTAGCTCTCAGGGATTTGTTTTCATTTTATTCACATTTATCTTGAACTGATATATGAGCAACATATATGTTAATATTACCTACCTGTTATGTCAACCAGGGAAAAATATAAATATAGAGTTACTTATGTTTTAAAAGACAATATAAGACTATATTTGGAGAGGGAATTGAAATTGGTATAAAATTACTGAAGTGATACAAAATTGTAAGATAGCTTCATGAATCCTATATTCTTCAAATGTAATTCTTAGTATATATAGATATTGCATAATAATATGTATAAACAAGAGCATATATATAAGAATAGATTTGTGGCAATTACATAATCTTATGTCAACTTGAGTGTATTAAGAGTGAAGGGGTGGAGTGTAGCTTGTCAATCAGGTCACAGACTGATGATACTTCCTTTTGGGTGTGGCCTTCTCATGAGGATTCTGGGAACTTCCTCTCTCCATCTGCCTTTGTCTTCCTATTGACAAGCCACGTGTGAGTCTCGCTGTTTCTCTGCTTCATCTTCCTGTTAAGAAGCCACACTTAGAGAGCTGAAGGAGTCATGTGGAGACCCATGCCACCACTGAAATGCTTCCACTCCCATTGGATACACAAGACTTTCCACCCACTGGCCTGTGATCTTCCTGCATTTGGCATCATTGCATGTGTTGTATGAGTCTGAAAAAGAATTTATGAACTAGTAACAGGCATATGGGCTAATATCAGACTTTGGACTTGATCTGGACCGGGCTGGGATGTTTTCTCAATACACTATTGCTCTTTGATACAAAGCTCTCTCTTACACACATTTGAGTATCTGGATTTGTTTCTCTAGTCAAACCGGTCTAACACAAGATTCACAGTGGTACCATTCCAAATCAAGTACTTAACCACTGCATCACTAGGACCCCTTCCTAGAAAGCCACTAGGAAGCCCATGCTTCTGATTAATTTTTCAATCTAGGAGGTGGTAGGATTTAAACAGAGTCAAAATTTCCTTTGTAAAGAAACAAAATGTTCTCATATTAGTGAGAAGAAGGGAATGTTTAGTCTCACCTGTGTATGCAGAGTGAATTTTTCTTGTCTCAGCATTGTTCTCTGGATTATGAAGGTAACAGAGTGGGTTGCTCGATGAGTGATTTTTCTGTTTCCTATAATCTTAACAGTGTTACCTTTTATTGCCTTTGTAAACTATTAATGGGTCTTTAATTACTTAATTTATAGGCAGTTCAATCTATCTATGGCTCCTTGCTAGTATTTGATACTATGTCCACCTCCCTCCTTGCCTCCATCACTTTTTTTTTCTAAAATGACAATTCATGTGTCTTCCTTTACATGTATTCTAACAAGGCACCTGGATATTGCCAGAGTATGCCTTCATTATGGTCTTCCCTGGGCCTTAAATGGACTCGCCTCTGTCAGATCTATTCAGAATGTGATTAATTTCTTGATATTTCCATGAAACTTTTTATCAACATTAACAAAAATAACATTCTATCGACACTATGCTACTACAGCAAGGACAAGGAATGCCACTGATATTCTGGTTAAAATTGTTAAAAGACAAACCTCCCTGCCATCAAGTCATTAAGGTTAATAAAGGAAAACCCAAACTTGATATGCCATAAAATTATACAGCTCACATCGGAATTAATTAAATAAAAGTTTTCTTAAATATGACTAAATTATAAAACTTTCCATGAACAGGGTGAATAAAAGTTGAAGAACTGAAACTAACATTTCTAAACCATTAAAAATAGAAACAAAATATAACCCACCCTGTAATAAGAAAAATAAACTATTTCTCTTTGCTTTCTTTAACAAATGATATTACAAAATCGCAATTATATCAAGTGATTGGAGTATATACCAAAATAATGCAGAAAAAATTAGAACAGGGATATATAAAAACACTTGACTTATAAGAATGCATTATTTTATAGATATTCTGTTGTTCATAAAATTTGTCATTTTAAAAGGTATATTTAAAGTTATTTCTTAATTTTAATATCATAATTATGTTTAATATTTCATAAACAAGATGTCACATACTATATCATCTCTAGAACCCTACAAGTGCTGAACCCCCCCACCCCCAATTTTTGCATTCAACCCCACTGTCATTGAGTCATTCCAACTCATCTATACCCTAAATAGAGTTTCTGAGGCTCAAAATCTTTATGAGGTCATATATCTCCTGAAAAAGTTGCTGGTGGGATTGAACCTTTGACCTTGCAGTTAATAACCAATGCCTACCAGAAAACATCACCAAGATTCTTTTACATTATCAACATTTATGCTAATATCACCTTTCTGCTATATCAACCAGCGTGTGTTAATCCGTGTTAACTAGAGAACCAAATTCATAGACACTCATGTGTGTAAGAAAGAGCTTTATATAAAAGAGCAATTGTATATAAGGAAAACATCCCAACCCAGTCCAGATCAAGTCCAGAAGTCAAATATTAGCCCATATGTCCAATACTAGTCCATAAATTCCTCTTTGAACTCGTGCAGCCATACAATAATGCTGAGTGCAGGAAGATGCAGTGGGTGGAAAGTCTTGTAGATCCAGAAGCGGTGGAAGGATCTCAGCATTGGTGTGGGGCTCCACGTGGCTCCTCCAGCTCCAGGGTTCTAGCATAGCTCCATGTGGCTTGTCAGCTGGAATGACCCTCAGGAAGAGTGTGTGTGGGTCTGGCCTCCAGTGAGCTATTTATCTCCTTCGCACCTCCAAATGAAGCCATCAAGCTGCAAGCTGATTGACAGGCTAGACTCCACCCTTTCACAAGTTGACAGGAGATAATGCAACTGCCACACGGGGTGAAAAAAATGAGAAAATATCTATATAGAATTATGTATATTTTGAAGGTCAATGATAAGAGTACATACTCTAGAAGGAATTTAAATTGATATAAACTTATTCTGTATTTTCTTAAAAGAAATTCTTAGGATATGATGTCACATATGTATATCATATTGCATAATATATGTTGCATATTAATATATAAACAAGAATACATATAAGAATATGTACATTATATATATTAGTAAGTAGGAAAGTATTTCTTCAAAACTAGGTTGCTGTTGTTAGATGCTGTATTAGTCTGGGTACTTTAGAGAAACAAATCCACAGAAACTTATGTATAAGAGACAGTTTTATGTAAAGGTTAAGTGTGCATCAAGAAAACATCCCAACCCAGTGCTGCCCAAACCCACAAGTCCAACATTAACCCATGAACCCATATGTCCAACACCAATCCACAAAGTCCTCCTCCATCTCACAAAACAAACACAACAATGCCAACTGCAGGAGGAAAGCCGAGTCAGTGAATGTATAAGCATCTCAGCACTGGCAGGGGTCTCCACACAGCTGCTCCAGCACCCAGGGATGCACTGGGGTAGGTCCATGTGGCTTCTCCTTGGGGATGTCTTGCAGGAAGTTCGCCTTGCAAGCTGAAGCAGGGAACTGCTAAAGCAGCTGCACCCTGGTGTGACTATCACAAAGCAAGAGACCCGAGAACTAGAAAGGTGAGTCTCACTGAGCCATTTATCCCTCCACCCTTCAATTAACCCCACATGTGTTTATCAGTCAGGTTGGCACAATAAACTAACTCGGGTGCCATCAACTCTGTACCGACTCATAGCAACCCTACGCTCAACAGAGTAAAACACCACCAAGTCCTGCAACATCCTTAAAATCATTCTTGTGCTTAAGCCCACTGTTGCCGTCACTTGTCCATTTGTAGTGGGCTTTCTCTTTTCCTCTGCCCTCCTTCTTTACCAAGCATAATGTCTTTCTCTAGTGACTGGTCTCTCTTGAAAATGTGTCCAAAATATGTGATGAAATCTCTACATCCTTGCTTCTAAGGAGCATTCTGACTGTACTTATATCCGGGAAAAAAAGGTGAAATGTCGAAGGAGGATAAACCTCATTCTGGACATCCATCAACTTCCCAAACACATGAAAATGTCCACTTGTAGTGTATTTGGATTTAATTTCACCAGGTCAGACTGTTAATCAAGCTTTCTATTTAGAGGTTCTGAAAAGATAGTGTAGTAGTGTGTGGCCAAAAAGGCCTGTCTGTGGGAGACAGAGGACTGGTTTTGCAACCATGACAATGCACCTGCTTCCGCAGCCATCTCAGAGTGTCAGTTTTGGGCAAAAAAACCCAGAACGGCATGCCTCTCTTACTCCATACACCTTACTCACCTGACCCAGCTCCATGTGACTACTTTTTGTTTCCACAAATGAAGTGGGACCCGAGAGGACGACAATTTGACAATGTAGAAGAGGTGAAGAAAAAATCAAGAGAGGTGCTGTAAGCCATCCAAACAGATGAGTTTGAAAAATGTTTTTGGAATTGCAGATTTGATAAATGTATTGAGTGCAATGGAGAGCACTTTGAAGGTGATAAGGTTGTTTTATATAAAAAAATATTAAATACATAGCTTTGAAAAAAAATCCGTTTTGGGGGGTACCCCCTCATAGGTTGACCTTGCTGGATGGAATACACATTGGAACCAAATTGATTGTATCTAGGAAATAGACAAAGGT
>NW_022109767.1:19010926-19012854 GCF_000313985.2 Echinops telfairi
AGCTAACAGAACGTAAGAAAAAAAACCAATCCTTGGGTTATGTGTTAGGCCAGGTTAGCTAGAGAAACAAATCCAGCGACACTCATATATGTATAAGAAAGAGTTTCATATCAAGAAGTAATTAAATATCAAAAAAGGGTCCCACCAGTACAACTCTAGTCCATAAGTCTGATAGTCCATACGTTCCTCTTCAGACTCACGGCGCCACATGCAATGATGCAGAATGCAGGAAGAGCACAGGCCGGTGGGTGCAGAGTCCTGTGGATCCAAGGTCAGTGTAAAGGTTGCAGAGCTCCAGCAGTTCTCAGAGCCAGTGGCAGAGACAGACAGGGAGGTTCCAAAGGGGCACCATTAGGCTGTGTGGTCTGATTGACTGGTTGGATACCATGTCTACACCTTTATATACCTTCAAGTTGACACGGAATTAGGGAACAACCACAGGTTACAATATTGAAAGATTTCTGGGCAAGATAATGAATCACACAGGAAGCATTGTGCGAAGGTAGGAGGAATACACAGTGTATCAAAAGAAAATTTAATATATCCCATCCGTTAATGTAGATTTCTTCGAAGTAATATGTAACGTGTGCTACAGCTCACTGGATAAAACTTCGTCACTTGGCCACAACTTGCTAAAGAGAGGAAGGACATTCTCATATTTTTCTAAAGCACAATCTGTTTTTTCAATAATTTTATTATGACTTAGAAACCAAAAGAAAATAGAGTGATACTCAGCAATATCTGCCTTAGAACTTTTATTTCATCGTCTAAGAAAGTATTGCAATTATTACCCATCATCCCACAGAATTTGTTTAGGTCCTGCCTTCCATACTCTGCTCTTAATGCATTGTTGTTTGTTTCTGCCCATTGTCTCAAAGAAAAGTTATCCATTTCAGATGAAAATGCCTGATGATTCTATGGAACATCTGCCTGACTTCTGTTCTGACTTCTTTCCCTAACTGCCTCTTAAACCATAGACTTAACTTGGCTCCGTCACTTAGACGATAGTCAAAGGTCAGAGACTCCCACATCCAAGTCCAACACAGTAACTATTGAAGCCTGAGCCCATAGCTCTGATTTTCGTCTTTTCCAGGGAAAAAATAATATATCTTAACTAATGTAAAATTTTACAAAATAAAGTAGAACCCTAAGAAAAAGTCTTTTCTAAATTTTTCATATATGTCCATTTATTGATTCATTTCCTTATTACCCAAATTTATAGACTTCCTACTGTAAGCTGGGCATTAAATGGCAGCGGATCCTTTTTACTTGATCTTGACATATTTTTACAAAGCACTCTTTCAGAACCCAGCAGAGAATGTAGGTTAATAATAACTCTTTCCCACCAGAACACTTTGCCACCTAAGACAAAAGATCCCTGTGTACTTTCACAATGCCTTCCCAGTCAAATATTTCAAGACTGTTATAGTACATTTCCTTATTTATCTCCCTAACACTTTCAATTTTTAGGTTTCAGTTGTTGGCAGGTCTGCTTTGGCACTTCTCGGTGGATATTCTTATACACCTTCCAAAGGGAATAACTTCAAAGAATTAGCCTATTTACTAATACTGATTATGCAACACATCACTTTGACAGTCATAACACTACTTCCTGGAATTATAAGAACACATTGTACTTAACTGGCAAAGGGTGGTAAGAGTACCAGAACAATTTCCTGAGAAAATAGTGTGTCATACATTTCAAAGCAATATAAATTACTTCTTATATCAAGTGCTATCTAAGTTTACTTTGATATTCTAGAAAATACACTGGCAGAAGATATTTTGAAAAAGAATAAAACTATTTAATCAGGACCCTGAGTTTCAATGAGTTTCAGATCCCTGGCCATGTGGTCAGATTCTTGGCAAATCACCAAATGCATAAATTTTGGTATGAATTTCTAACCAAACATGGAGATCAGAAAGTA
>NW_022109767.1:19014373-19016042 GCF_000313985.2 Echinops telfairi
CTTGTTATGTTGGTAAGGCCTTCTCAGTGTAGGGCATGGCCTAAGGCTAATAATTTCTGAGTCATATGAGAACAGATAAGATTAAGAAGCAAAAGTGGGGATGGAATAGATGCCCTATGAAAATCACCAAGTAACATAAAGATTACCATGCAACAGAGGGACTCTTGTGCTTTATAAACTAAGATAAGGGTCTTCCCCAGGAACCAACATCACGACTATCTCTTGATCCAGTGGCCTGCTATAGGGTTCTAGTCCCTGAGTTATGAGGAAATAAATCTCTGTTCCTTAAAGACACCCATTTGTGACATGTCTCTTAAAGCAGCATTAGGAAACCAAGACATCATGTAAATAAATACTATCAGAACGTCCAGTCATTTTGTTTATTTACAAATTAAATATCTATTCTTCAGCTTGGCATTTAAAACCTTTGAATGATTCAATCATATTTGCAAACCCTTTTATCTGGGATATGATCTTTTTGTTTCCTTTCCACAAAGTCCTTTACCACATTATAATTTAGGGAAATACTATCTTTCCATTAAGTTCTTTTTGGTTCTTCTAACTTTTCATATTATTCATAATTTTAAAAATCCAATGTCTTTTTTTCTTATTTCTTTTGCTTTTACATGAGTTACATTTTGCCTTGCAATGTATTTATATACGTCCTCCACAGCCCCATTCAAGTAGATTATAATTTGCAGACAAGATCTATACTTTTATTTCCTCTTATTTGTTATGCATATACTATGGCTTGTGAGTTAAGTTGGCATTTATAGAATTAACTTGAATTTGTTAACTGATTTGGACTTGAGTAATCCACATAGCACAGAAAGTGAAAACATGCTGATTGGGCAGAGAGGAGCAAAAATAGCAAGCTACTTAAATCTTCACGTTAGATACATGCACAAACATGCTGTCAAACCTTACTTTTTAAAGTAGACTAACACTTAACCTCAGGTTTTTTTATTGAAATAGTGTATTAACCTTATACATATAAAGAAACTCCTTTTAAAAGATACATGGCTGTTTAGTGACAATATTGTTTCTAGATGCCATATTTATCTTTATTTGTACTTATCTGTATTTGGAAAAAAATAGTATCTAAAGCAAGACAAATGTAGGAAAGAATCTATGCTTCCGTGGGAAATTATCCTGCATTAGAGACTCTAGGGGACACTCTCCTGCTATCTGATTCTGAACTTGTAGAAACTATGGACATTATTTTATAATTTAGTAAACTACTCATACCTGATGGCAATGCAAATTAATTTTTGTTTAATGTATGAAAATTCTGTTTGGATTCATAGAGATTCCACTCACGACTGCTAGTACAATAGTAATGCTAGTTTGCCTTCATTTGCACTTATATTTCAATATTCTTGATCCATAGGTACATATGTTCATTGGATTTTTCTTTTGAATGAGTTATAGCTTCTGTGTTTTTCCTCATTAATTAATGCTTAAGGAAATTGTGAGCACATGTTTACTTTTATACCTATGTGACTTTACCTCTTTTTAAGAGGTAAATAGAAATGTATTTTATAAAATAGGAATTACATTTCTTTTAATTAAGAAATACATTAAGAATACATTAACAATTAAGAAATACATTTATTTTAATATAATTATATAATATTTTAACATAATACGTAGTATAATATTAATATAT
>NW_022109767.1:19019893-19021667 GCF_000313985.2 Echinops telfairi
TGCTAAGCGAAGTGAGGCAATCACAAAAGGCCAAGTACAACATGAGTCCTCTGCGGTAAGTACAACCAGCACAGTAGGTATAGAAGAAAAGGCACTTCTCTTAGAATATACGGATGAAGGTACAGGCAATTGGGTGGAGGTCAGACCAAACTCAAGGAGGTACATGTTAATCCAACACAAATAAAGGGACAGGGGGGAATGGAGAGGGAGAAAAGGTGGGTAGGGTGAGAGTGAGAAGTTGGTATGGAGGGAGAAGGCACTAACCCACCCAGGGGAGAGTATTGGTTATGCCTCCAATAACTGGCAGTGTGCATACAGACCCCATCATGGCACCTCAAATCATGAGGGCACGCAACCATGAGGAGTAATGCATGAAAAGAGCGGGCTACTGGGCCGGCCCCAATGAGAGCCCCCTCCCTATAAGTACACGTGACAGAGGACAATAATAAACACTAACCTACAGGTTGGGCTGAGGGCCCATATCACGCCCCCACGGCAGCAAACCAAGAAGGAAAGAGATAAAGGGATGGTCAGTCTAGACCCCATGTTGGCATACCAAGCCCAGAGGACAACGGAACTGCTAAGTCACAGAGAGGACTACTCTAGGGCCGACAGCAGTTCATGAAATGTTGTCCCCTTAAAGGAGCACACTGCCACAGAGGACAATACTGGGGACACACAGCAGGAAGGAAGTGTAGTCTGAACTCCCTGCAGCGGGGCAAACCAAGAAGGGCATATAACAGATCTGTATCAGGAGCAAAGCAAAGCCCCTAAAGAGCCCCCCAAAATAGACTTTAGATTAGGAGGGGCAGCTCCTGGAATTCCCCCAGGACCAGTGGGGAGACAGTCATAAAAGACAGTGGGCAGACCTGGAATTATGCATGTTTTTTGTTGTTGTTGTGTGTATGTTTTTTTCCTTCCCCTCCCCCCAATCGTTTGTTTTCTATTTGTTTGGTCTATGCCATTGCTGGTATGCCTACTTCCATAAGACAGGCATGGGAAGCAAGCTCAAGGAGAAAGCAATGGGACTGATGGTCCTGGGGGGGACTTGAGGGGAGGAGGGGCCGGGGGAAGGGGTCGGTGGGCAAAAACCGCAGTGGAACAACTAGGGAATGAAAATCAATAATGAGGAGGATATAGAGATCCTGGGGGTGCTAGTGTGACTGCAATCTAGCTGAGAGGAAGTACTATGATGCAGAAGTAGGGCGACCATGATGGTGGGGCAGAAGGAAGGTAAAAGGAAACAGAGAAAGGATCTAGGAAGCAAAGCTATGGATAGAGGGATAGGCATAGGTGTGTCCATATGCAAATGCATTCATCCGTAAAAACAGAGGTATCGGCTTATGCACACATATTTATATGGCAATATGCTGAGGTAGTGGACGGGCTTCGTGCCTCTGTTCATACCCTCCCTGAATACAAGAACACATTGTTCTAACAAATTGGCATTCTGAGATGCTCACCCTCCCAGCACAATCCCTGAAGACCAAATGAGTGCATAAGCAAGTGTGGTGAAGAAGGCGGATGGTGCCCAGATATCAAAAGATACAGCGTCTGGAGTCTTAAAGGCTTGATGTGAAGTAAGCGGGCATCCAGCAGAGAAACAACAGGCCCCATGGAAGAAGCACAGCAGCATGAGACGTCATCGGGACCAGGTAACAGGCATCAGAAGACCCTTAACAAACAAACAAACAAAACCATATGCTTGAGAATGAGGGGTGCAGGGCAGAGACCCAAAGCCCATCTGTAGAATATTGACCATCACCCACAGTGG
>NW_022109767.1:19022267-19029754 GCF_000313985.2 Echinops telfairi
AAAATCAATTAATTAAAATTTACAAAGATGAATTTTTTTTGGAAAAAAATTGGGTGTAGAAGAGTATAGTGATCTAATATGAAAACAATAATTATTTTTAAACCAAAAGGGCCTTGTATTAAAGGGACATGTCAGATTTTACACATTTTCAGAACACAAGTCTAAAAAACTAGGTGAAATTCGCAGACATACGTTTTACCTCTCTGTAAAACCAAACTTTTTAACTGTTAGAACTAGAAAAGAGACTGGGTGGTCAGCCTTGAGATGCACAGATTGCTTTCCCGTTGAGGATATTCAAGGAGAGTACGTAGGGTTCTCTTACTGCTAGACTATTGATTCTAGAATTGCACCAGATGACCAGAGGAGGGTTTCAAAACAGAAATTCTGTCTGCATGTGCAGGATTACTAGATGACTCACTCAAACTCACTCAAATAGAGTCCATTCTGACTCATAGCAACCCAGAGGACAGAATAGGGCTATTACTTTGGGTTTCTGGGCTGTAAATCTTTATAGGAAAAGTGAGCCTCATCTTTCTTTTGGGGAGTGGCTGGTGGTTTCAAACTGGAGATCTGGTGGCTAGTAGCCTAATGCATAATCCATGGTCTCCTAAATTTACCTAAACTCATCTGTTGTGCAATCGGATACAAAAGTGCTACTTCTATTGTCTGGGAGTTTTGACTCACGTCTCAAAGTTTTCGATAATGAATGCTACTCACTGCCTTAGCTCTGGTGGCAGTAGTCGTTAGCCTGGGCTGCTAACCCAGCTGCAAGGTCAGTAGTTGGAAATCACCAGCCGATCTGGGGAAGAAAGGCTGCTTTCTACTCCCATAAAGAGTTACAGTCTCCAAACCCTACACAGGCATGGGGCAGTTCTACCCTGTCCTATAGAGTAGCTGTGAGTCGAAATCAACTCAATAGCAATGAACATTAAGAACCTTCAAGTGGGTGATTTAAGAGAATCCCTGGCAGAGAATGAGGTTTTTGTCTCACTGTGAGAAACATAGGCCCACATTCCTTCCCCCAACTGATCCCTGTTTCAAACCCAAACCCAATCCACTGCCTACAAATGTATGCTAATTTGCAGTGACTCTATGGGATAGATAAATGTCCAGTAGGGTTCTCAAGGCTGTAATCCTTACAGAACCCGAACGTCACAATTTTCTGCAATGGAGTGGTTGGTTAGTTGAAGCTGCCAACTTTTCAATTAGCAGCTGAGCCCCTCTGGATGATTAATAGGCGCAGTAACTCGGGCTTTCTCCCTAAATGCAGTGATAAAGGTGTTGGGATTTCTGTTCCTTCAAGTTAGGGAGTGAGTAGTTTGTTGGGAGACAGCTGATTGAGTTTAGAGTTGCTTGAAAGGCAGAGCAAAGTTCAAAGGCTGCCTTGGGAGTGGCTAGTCTTTAAAACAAAGTTGGCTGGAAAAAGAAGTGTTAGGTTTCCCAAAGCCAGAGGCAACAGCCTGGAAGGTAGCCAGCCGTGAGTCATGGGGAAAGAACCCTGGACTGCTCCCTCCTGTCTACCTTTGGGGCAAGATATGAGTGGCAATTGTAAGGAAAATGTTAACTAGAAGAGCAGAGCATGAATTAAGAAACGGTACTGCTGTGGTGGAATGACTTAGTAAAAGGATAGCAACAATGGTTGCACACTTTGAATAATGTAATCATATGCAAGTCACTGAATTGTGTATTAGACATTCTGGAGATGAGCTATGTTTTGTTATGTATATTGTGCACAATTTAAAAAGGAAAGAAAAGGAGAAGTAAAGAAATAGTATTTCTCTTGAGTTGCTAAGAGAGAGGTAATGAAAAAGAGAGGTTCCCAAATTCAGAGTATCAGAGAGACATGGTATTTGGACATTTGCTATGACAGAAGCCCTATATTCTATATTGCAAGAGCGCCAGTCCCTTAAGAACTTTACCATTCCCTCTCATTCCTCCACCTCTTCCTTACCCTAAGGGAAGCCCACAACAGCACAGTGAGAAGAGAGGAAGGGAGGGGAGGGGAGAGGAGAGGAGAGGAGAGGAGAGGAGAGGAGAGGAGAGAAGAGGAGAGGAGAGGAAATGGAGGAGCAAGCTGGCAGGAAAGTGAGACAATTTACTATCCCCCAGGATAAACTGCAGAATTCATTAACTGGGCTTGAGCTGGAATGTGTGAAAGCTTTGAGAGGTTGAAGTTATAAAGATTAAAGCGATATATTAGTAACTAGAACTTGGATTGTAATAATTCTTGGAAGATCCTGGAAGATCTGGTCTTTTTATTGTCAGAGGCAGGACAAACTAGTACAAAAGACAGGTTGTTGATCTGCGGTAGAAAATTTTAAAAATATTTCCTTGCCTGCCTATGACCAAGAACACTTAATGGCATGAGGTTCGTTCAGTTGTCAAAAAAACACTTTCCTGAGAGTTTTAAGTCTTAATGGCTTGAAGATAAACAAGCAGTCATCTAGCTGAGAAGCAACACGCCCACATGGAAGAAGCACACCAGCCTGTGTGATCTTGAGGTGTCGATAGGATCAGGTAACAGGCATCAAAGACCCAGAACAAACAACTATATCTTTGTGAATGATGGGGAGTGCAGCGGAATAGAGACCCAAAGCCCATATGTAGGCAATTGGATATCCCCTTACTGAAGGGTCTCTGGGAGGAGATGAGCCAGTCAGGGTGCAGTATGACACCCATGAAACATATAACTTGCCTCTAGCTCTTTAATGCTTCCTCCACTCCCCACTATCATGACCCTAATTCTACCTTACAAATCTGGCTAGACCAGAGCATGTACACAGGTATAGATAAGAACTGGAAACAATGAGAATCCAGGACAGATACACACCTTAGGACCAATATTGAGAGTAGCCATACTAGGAGGATAAGGGGAAGGTAGGGGAGAAAGGGGGAACCATCACAATGATCTACATATAACCCCCTCCCAAGGGGGATGGACAACAGAAAAGTGGGTGAAAGGAGGCATCAGTTAGTGTCAGATATGAAAAAATAACAATTTATAAATTATCAAGGGTTCCTGAGGGAAAGAGGGTGGGGGGTGCGCCGAATGAGAAGCTGATACTAAGGGCTCAAGTAGAAAGAAAATGTTTTCAAAATGATGATGGCAACAAATGTGCAAATGTGCTTGACACAATGGATGGATGGATGGATTGTGATAAGCGTTGTAGGAGCCCCAAGTAAAATTATTTAAAACAAAAACCAAACTTCCCTGTCTAAACATAATGAATAAGAAAGATCTTTCTAAAGCACAATTCACTTTAGGTATGGAACTGGAAACAGGGGTGGTGCTGCCAAGCAACTTCAGACTCATAACGACTCTAGAAACAGCAGAATGCAACCTTGCCCAGTGCAGGACCATTCTCACCATCACTGCTAGTGGAGCCCATTTCCCAGCTACTTTGTCCATTCATCTTGTTGAGCATCTTCCTCTTTTTCTCTGAGCCTCTACTTTACCAAACAAAACATGATTTCTTGCCCCAAGAACTAGTCCTTCCTGTTAACATGTCCCAAGTATGTGGGATGAAGTCTCACTACCCTCACTTCTAAGTAGTCTGGATGTAGTTCCAAAACCCAGTGATTTGTTCTGGCAGTAAAAAGTGTATTCAATATTCTTCACCAGAACTGTAGTTCAAAGACATTAATTGTTCGGTGGTCTTTCTTGTTCATTGTCCACCTTTTGCATACATATAAAATGATTAAAAAAAGACCATCACAGCCAAATGAACAAGCAAACCTGTCCTGAAAGAAGTAGAGTCAAGATGCTCCTTAGAGGGTAAGATGGCAAGATTTTTTCTCACGTACTTTGGACATATTGTCAGGACAGACCAGTCCCTGGAGGACATCATGCTTGGGAGAGTGCAGGGAGCACAAAAGAAGAAGAGCTTCAATAGGACATATTGGCTCCGTGGCTGCAACAATGGGCTCAAACATCAGAATGAGTCTGAGGATGGCACAGGACCGGGCAGTATTTCCTTCTGTTGTGCACAGCGTGGCTGTAAATCTGACACCTACCCACAAATGCCACCTCTTACTGTTTCTCTAAACAGGGAAGGTTGACTTTAATAATAAAAAGAGGAAAGGAAATACCATGACTTGGATATGGTGCACTTTAGCCCTCAAAGTGACATCTTTACTTGCTAACACTTAAAAGTCATCATTTAAAGTGTTTAAAGTGCCCATGTGTTCAATGCTGCATGCCATTTGATTTCTTGCCTGCTGCATCCAGGAGTGTTGATTGTGGATCCAAGTGAAATGAAATCCTTGATAACTTCAATCTTTTCTCCACTTAGGACATGGCTGATTGGACCAGTGTGAGTATTTTTGTTTTCTTTATATTGACCTGTAATCTATACTACAGGTGTGCACTTTGATCTTCCTTGGTAAGGTCTTCAAGCTCTGTCTACTGATTAGAAACAAGGTTGTATTATCTTCACATCACAAGTTGTTAAGGATTCTTCCCCTAGTCTTTATACTATGTTGGTTTATTTCCTCAACGTACAGATAGATTATATATGGTGAAAAGCTACAATACTGACACACAACCTTCTTGAATTTCATATGTGCAGAATTTCCAGATCAGATGAACTACCTGTTCGTCTCTGTACAGGTAACCCATGAAAAGAAGTAAGTGTCCTAGAATCCCCGTTCTTCATAATGTTGTCCTAAATAAAGCACAGTAAACATCTTTCCAGTTTTCTCTGCTTTTAGCAGTGATTCATCTGGCATCAGCAATTATTCTTGTTCCATGTCCTCTTCTGAAGCCAGCTGAACTTTTGGCAGCTCCCTGTCAATGTAATTGTTCCTTAATTATTTTCAGCAGAATTGTATTTGCATATGATATCAATGATATTATTTGAAAATTTCCACATTCTGCTGGGTCATCTCTTTTTGGAATGGGCATAAATATAGATTCCTTTCAGTCAGTTGGCCATATAACTGTCTGCGAAATTTCTTGGCATAAATAAGTAAACACTTCCAGCATTGTATCTGTTGAAATATCTAAATCAGTATTTCATCAATTCCTGCATCCTTTTCACCAGTGCCTTCAATACAACTTAGATTTATTTTTTGAATGCTATCCCATGTGTTTTAGGGTAAAAAGGAGACCCCATTTCAAATACAATTTCTGGAGAATATTTATTACGTCTTAATAGAGACAAAGAAAACTAAAAGATACAGCTACATCACCTGGATGAGGGAGGCCATAGCATGAAGTCAAAATGGTGTCCAACGTTTTATTAAGATACAAAGCATTAAAAAGAGAATGGGAGGTCAAAGGAAATTGTCACAAGAACCTGACTGGTGACAGATCAGTGCATCACTGATTGTAGGCGGTATCACAGAAGCGGTATCACAACTGGGACATGTAAATTGTTAGAGGTTTCAAGATTAGTTCAGTTAATGATCAGAAAGAATTCAATGAAGGCTTCAGTCATCTATGTGTGGACTCTGCTAATGGAATTGGAGCCGTCACTACCAATCATAACCTTTTGCAATCTAGGGTGCTAAAATGTAAGCTCTAAAATGCTACTTCCTGAAGTGATAGAAGGTCAATCAGTTATATTTTTGAATAGGACAGTGTAGTGAAGGATTAAATATGGCTCTTCGAGTCTTGTTACCCTCCCCAACCTTTTGCTGATCTGGATGAGTCAGAAAAGTGGGAGAAGACACTGAGGGGATTCAGCCCAGAATGAGCGCTCACGGAGTTCATTGTTATTGCCCTCCTTCTGGGTATCCACTGAGCCGTCTCAGAAGTCGGAAGTGAGGATTTCACGCGTAGCAAGAAAGAAGAGTCCGGAAGGGAGCACATCCTTTGGGTCTGGAAATCCCAGTGCAGTGGACCTCCTCCATGCACGAGACGGCGGTGTCACCAGAGAGCCAGCACAACAGAACCCCGAGCAAGAACATAAGATAGAGCGGTTTCCTGCCCGGCCCATGCCTTTGGGCAGATAACTGACTTGTAGATTGGGGTGCCCTCAGGCAGAAGCAGCTATAGCTTTTCTGACCCTGGCGCTATGGCTGAGCACCTATGGAGGCTTATGGTCATGTGGAACCCTAAAAAGACTTTGTAACATTGTTTAAGCTTGTGTAAGCCAATGGTCTCTTGTCCCTCAGAGACCCATCATCAGAGAAAGGCCTGCCTGTGGGTCTGCCTGAGTAAACGCAGTCCTGTCTGAATATAATGTATACTCAGCATGTGTGTCCTGTCAACATCCTTAATAAACCCCATTACCATGAGTTTTGTCTATGAGCCTTGCTTGATCATTGCAATTAGCTAGGCAGCCGAGTGGAAAGTAGAGAGTGCTGTCCGGAGGGATAAGTTGGATGCAGCATTGTCGGGCTGGTCTATCTGACCTCAGCCTCCAAGAAATCTGCCATGCTTATATGGAGTTTGATTTTCTGTCCTCCTTGTGTCAGGTCAGCAGTTGGAAACCACCAGCAGATGCTCCTTGGGAGAAAGGTGGGCCTGTCTAATCTTGTTGACAGTTACAGTCTTAGAAACTCAAAGGAGCAGTGGTTCCCTGTCCTCTAGGATCACTATGAGTTGGCATGACTTGATGGCAATGAGTTTGGCTTTTGAGTTTTGTACAGCCGGAGGAGGTCAGACAACACCCCCATGTAATTTCTTCTTACAAACTGACCCAAGCAACAAACTCTCTTCCATTGAGTCCATGCTGACTGGTAGCGCCCCTACTGTGATCATAGATTCTTGCTCTCTTCCCTGGCTGTGGTTCCTTATCTTGCCCACAGAATCCTTCAAGTGTTTCAGTTTGATGCTTGAATTTTCCCTTCAGCTCTTCCAGTTTAAGACATGCTGACTCTGTTATTCTCTTTTGATTTTCTCACTTCAGGTCTATACATTTCACTATAATACTTTATCTCAAGCTGCCTTTTGAAATCTTCTGTTCATATCTTTTACTTTATCATCTTGTCTATTTATTTTAGCCACCCTACAGTCAAGAGCAAATTTCAGAATCTCTTCTGATATCCGTTTTAATATTTTATTTTCTTTCCTTTATTTTTTCACTGCAAAGGAATTTTATTTTATATAGCATTATAAATGCATCATGAATGTTTGTCACCACATGCATGCTGCTTTGTGTCATTATCCAAACATGTGCAATGTATACCCACAACTCACTTCTGTAATGACAAAAAAGATTTTCATGATTTACATAAGTATATCTATCAGTGAGGATTTAACACAGTGAACAAATTTTAAAATTGAACATCTATAACATCAGATGTTTTATAGACAACAATGTAGAAATATATTTCATCTGAAAGACCTTATGATAAAAAATAAACTAATCATTAAAAGTTCCAAATATTCTTGCAGAAGGGCTGCGGGGAGGGGAGGAGCAAATCAAAGTGCAGTGTAGTAACGATGAAATATGCACTTTTCCTCTAGTTCTTAAATGCTTCCTCCCCCCACTACCATGATCCCAATTCTACCTTACATATCCGGCTGGACCAGAGGATGT
>NW_022109767.1:19029981-19039447 GCF_000313985.2 Echinops telfairi
ATAATTTATAAATTATCACAGGTTCATGGTGGAGGGGGGAGAGGGGAGGAAGGTGGGGAAATGAGGAGCTGACACCAAGGGCTCACATGGAAAGCGAGTGTTGTGAGAATGATGATGTCAACATATGTACTAATGTGCTGGACACAAATGATGTATGTACGGATCGTGATGAGTTGTATGAGCCCCTAATAAAATGATTATTTTTTTAAAAGTTCCAAATATCTAAAGTTTTCAAGTGCACATATAGACATGGTAGCAGACAGCAAGATTTTACAGAAGCTTAGTCCATATCCACATCCTCCTGTAATTTCCGTACCATTTTGTTTTCTCATTGCGTTCCTTTGCTTCAAGAGTCACCCATACAAGATAGACGTTTTGCTTGCTTCTTTGATGTCCTGAACTCTGTAAGCTCTTTATTTTTCTTTAACCTGTTCGTTATGGATGTAGCTTTGTGTTTCTGTTTGATCCCTTCAACTTTATTCATTGCATCAATAATTTAATTTCATAGGTCTCACTGGTCTTTGACAGGTTCATTTCTATGCTTTTCAAATTCAAATGAATTATTCACTTAACCTGCTGCTTTTCAGAAGACCTTGTGAAGATTGTGCTTCTTTTTAAAGTTTTCTTTTTTAATAAAACAAAATGATTGGTACATAATCTGCATAACATGCTGTTCATTCATTTAAGCATATCAAGGTTAGTAGTACAATCACTGCCACAATCAATTTTAGAATATTTTCTGCTTTCTTGTACCCCTTGTTATTAACTCCTCATTTTCCCCCAACCTCACTTGCCAACCCCCAAGAAAACATTACTCCAGTTACTGTCTCTATCTATTCACCCATCCTGGATTTCATATGCCCCAAAACATACAAAAACAAAGAAATGAAAAAACTAATAATAGTAACAAAATAAAACATAGGAAAAACTATCATCAAAAAGAAAGCAGAAAATAATAAACACTAGAGCAACTTTTCAATGAGATCAAATGATAGGGTGATAATTTAACCTAACTACATCTGCCATAATCCATTTTTCAAAGCACTATGCTTGATAGCAAGATGATAGCAAGTAGATGTGGTGAAGAAACTAGATGGTGCCCCTCTTTCAGAAAGAATAGCATCTAGGGTCTTAAAAGCTTGTCTTTAAATAAGCAGTCCACATGCGAGAAACGTATCAGCCTGTGTGATTCAAGGATTGTAAAGAATATAATCCAAATCCAAAGGAGGGAAGAATATCAGAGATTAAAGTTTTTAAGACATTTGGAGTTACAGAATAAGAACACCTTGCAGTCATTGCCAGAGCATATTGAGTCAGAACAGAAATAACACTTCTCAAAATGCATGTTGACCCCATGTGGGTGCCCTCAGCACCAAAGTTTAGCTGAAGAGCTCTTTCCTGTATTTTGAATGGCTTTTTGCTTTCTTCATGTGTGATGCCTTGATGTTATACTACAACTCATGTTGTCAGTATTTACTGACATTTGGTCAGTATTTCCTTTGTCACACCTATTCCTGACATGACCTCTAAATTCAGGTGGGATAAAGTCAAGGTTGTACTGTGTTATTCATAGACTTGTTTCAATTTTCTGTAACGTGAACGTACATATGAGTAAAATACTGTTGGTTCTGCAGTATACACCTGGTCTTGTTCTGACTGACGATTTTGAGCTCCTCTGTGTCTCAAAAACAAACGAGCAAACAAAAACCAACCCCCAAACTAAACTCACTTCCATGAAAGCCATGCTGACTCATACTGACCCTAAAGGACAGGTAGAACTGCCCCTGTGAGTTTCTGAGACTCTAACTTTTTACAGGAGTAGAAATTCCTGTCTTTCTCCTGCTGAGTGACTGGTGGTTTCAAACAGCTAACCTTTCATCTTACAGCCCAATACCTAAACACTATGCCACCAGGGCTCCTCTTATGTAGTCAGATTCTACGATACAATCTCATGTTTTCCAACTACCAATAACGCTTCCTTCTTCCAGGCTTTTGTGTTCTAATCACCAGTAGTTATCAATGCATTTTTATTGCATATTTGACCAATTTAAGGCTGCAGAAGTTGCTAAAAATCTTTTGCATATTTATTGGTATGTAGTTTTGGATAATAGTCATATTAACAGGTAATCTTACAGGTGTATGGATTTTCTCAGATCACTACCCTGCTGTACTTGAGGATAGATACTCAAATGTCCTTTTGAACACTTAATATGATGCCATTCCACTTCAATGTTTTTATTCCTGCAGTAGAAGATTATATGACTATCCAATTCAAAATGGCCAATACTAGTCCATTTTGGCTCAGTAATGTATAGGATATCAGTCTTTATTTTTTTCTGTTTTTTTCTTGATAACTTCTAATGGTCTTAGAGGCATACTTCATACAATCAACATTCTGATTTAATGAATAACTATAACTGCTTCTTCTAGTTTTGAGCTGTGCTACATTTTCAACTGGGGTTCCTGAATGCCTATACCATCCATGTCAACGTAAGCCTATACAGAAGGTCAAGTCTATTTTAAGGAGAGAGCTCTTCTCCAGGCATATTTCAAGTGTTTTCCAAACCGAGGGGCTCATCTTCTGGCACTATAATAAACAATATATAATAATATAATATTATATTATATTATGTCCAAAATCTTCCAATGCTTGATCATTTTTTCATTACCAACTTCTCATTCTGAGACTAGAAGGTTCAATAAAACCTGTCCACCTTGGTGACCCTGCTAGTATTTGAAACATACATGGATAGCTTCCAGCATCACATCAATGCACAACCTCTTGCAGTACAACACACTGACAGATGAGTGGTGGATCTCGTAATAAAATACTACATTTTAACATTTCAAATGTGTTCTGTTCACTGAAGATAGATCTCATCGATAGCTATTATTGGGGGGAAATTTCATGTGTCCTCATACGATATTAAAATATTCATTATTTTATTTAACTTTAGAAATAGAAATATATAATAAATTGTGGACATTAGCTGAAAACATGTTTAATATTTGGAGAGGTGTACCTGGAAGGTGTTTTTTCATCCTTCCCCAACAAATAAACCTTTGGTGAACAATGGAACCCTACTCTCTAGCTACTCCTTACCTGGTATCAATGAGGTGGCAAAAATATTTTTAAAAAGTAAATCAAAGGTAGAGGAAGAGATAAACACTTTTTAAACATGATCCTGTAACCCTTGTGAACAAGTATCGTCTAGCTAGAGGTTAACTTTTGCATTTAAGATCTTTTAGATAATCCACCTGGAGCAAGATGCTCTTGAAGGCTTTGGCCATGACTCCCCACCACTCATGGGAATGGGATGAGAAAGAAAAACAGAAGGCAGGCATGCTGGGTCTAAGAAGATGCAAAGGATTTGGGAAGGGGTGAAATAGGAGAGGAACAATGAGCGTCTTTGAAGGGCATATGACTAATTAAAGCCCTAGAACCAGCCTTTTGTGTCTGGAACCTGAGGTAGCTGTGGAGTCAATGACGCATAGCAAACTTATAAAACCAAGCAAAACGACCCTACAAGGGTTTCCAGGGCTCCAGTCTTTGTGGAAGTAGGTGCCATATCTTTCTTCCGAGAGCAGTTGATGGATTCAAACCATGAATCTTTAAGTTAGGAGTTGAGCATAGCTATGTTGTCATCAGGAATTTTTGCCACTTGTTAAATACTCAATTAAAAAAATCAATGAATGGCTTAATGTTAAAATCTATTAGAGGACACTTTGATTGTTGAAACAAAATCAGGAATCATAGTTCTTACCATCTGGTAGCAAAAATAGCTTTAGTTTTCCAACAACTCTTTCATAATTGCAGAGCTTGAGATCAGTATTCATTGATGAGATAAAAGAACTTTCATTTATGTTCCTGAAACAGACTAATAATTTAATTTTTATAGTCAAATACAAAAGTTCTGTAATTTGAGAAATACAGAGTTATTAGTCTGTTCTGTCTCTAAATTGCCAACACAAATAATGAATGAAGCATATCTTCTTCATTTTGATATCTTAAGTTTTGGACATAAGAGGTAGACATTACATGTTTGCTAATGTTTAATGGGACCTTTTAACTAAAACAAGCCCTTCAGAAAAGTTATCCCTCTAGTGGTTAAGGTACACGAGTACATTTTTCTTTTTTGCTGTTTCAATCAGGTCTTTATTCAGAAATATGAAACGCTTCACGAATTTGCTTGTCATCCATGTGCAGGGGCCATGCTAATCTTCTCTGTATCATTCCAATTTTAGTATATGTGCTGCCAAAACAAGCACATTAGTACATTTGTTTAAAATTTTGTGATGCATTGGCTCGCAAAATTTAGAGTTAGATGTTAAATTTGACAGATTCAAATTGACATATTTGACTTAATATTATTATATAATTGTACCAATTATTTCTGTCAGCAATTAAGGACACTTGCTCTGTTAAAATAAAAGCAGAGATTCACTACAGGTTCAAAAATAGTTTCCAACAGAGACATGCCCAATGTGACAAAATGAAATACAATGCTCTCAGATGGTAGAGTAACAGAGGTATATTTATGAGATATTATCAAGGACTAAAGTTATCACAACTGATTGGAAGTTTCATGATCAGAGAAATCAAAGACAGGACAACTGAGACTAGATGCTTTACGAAGATTGATTGGAAACATGAATATGGGCTATTTGGATTGGTTACTTTAAATATGTGACTTGGGGAGGGAGAAAGTTGCAGGGTGGTCCTTAGATAATTATCTTAAAGCATGTCCTGAGGTCTGCAGAAGAAAGTTCTGATTAGAAAAAAGTATTGACAGTTCACCCTCCCCTAAGATACTTCTTTATATACGCATCACTTAACATTCACAATATGTTTTGTGGATTAGGACACGATTCACAAATTTGGCCATTATGTTGTCCTTGTTCAGAGTCATTGAGTTGGCTCCAACCCACAGTGATGCTCTGCACAACAGAACGACACACGGCACAGTGCCAGCTCACAACTGTTCCTAGGCCTGAGCCGATTGATGCAGCCACTATGTCCATCCATCTCCTCAAGGGCCTTTCTCATTTCTGCCGCCCCTCCACTTTACCAAACATGATGCCCTTCCCCAGTGACTGGTTTCTCCGGACAGTATGTCCAAAATCTGTAAGAATAATTCTTGTCAGTCTTGCCTGTGAAGAGCACACTGGCCTTACTTCTTCCAAGACAGATTGGTTTGTACTTTTGCAGTCCATGGTACTTGCCGTATTCCTCTCCAGCACCGGAATTGAAATACATCTATTCTTCTACAGTCTTCCTTATTCAATATCCGACTTGCACATGCATAAGATTCACTACATGGCTCCGGTCGGGCGCACCCTAGTCCTCAAAGTAACATCGCTGTTCTTCAATATTCTAAAGAGGTCTTGTGCAGCAGATTTTCCTAACTCAATACATCTTTTGATCTCTTTCCTGCTGCTTCCAGGAGCATTGATCATGAATCCAAGTAAGACAAAAATCCTTGGCAACCTTAACCTTGTCTCCATTTAACATGATGTTACCTATTGGTCCAGTTGTGAGGATTTTGTTTTTCTGTACATTGAGTTGCAAAGCATACTGAAGGCTACAATCCTTGATCTTCATCAGCAAGTGCTTCAATTCCTCCTCACTTCCAGTAAACAAGGTTGTGTCATCTGTATACAGCAGGTTGTAAATAAGTCTTCTTTCAATTCTAATGCCTCAATTTTCCTCATATAATCCAGCTACTCTGGTTATGTGCTCAGTATATAGATTGAACAAGTATGGTGAGAGGATATAACTCTGACTCACAGCTTTCCTGATTTTTAAGCCACACCATATTCCTTGTTCTGTTCGCACAACTACCTCTCGATCCAGGTAAACATTCTGAATGAACTCAAGGAAGTATTCTGGAATTCCCATTCTTCTCAAGGTTATCCACAGTTTATTATGATCCACACAGTTGAGTGCCTTTGTATAGACAATGAAACACAAGTTAACATCTTTCTGGTATTTGTTACATTGAGCCAATATTGATCTGATATCAGCAGTGATATCACTTTTTCTAAATCCTCTTTGAATCTTGCCTGAACTTCTGGCAGTTCCTTGTCAATGCGTGGCTGCAACCATGTTTGATGCTCTTAAGCAAAATTTTACTTGTTATCAATGATATTGTTCTATAGTTTGAACATTTTGTTGGGTCACCTGTCTTTGGAATGGGCACAAATATAGATCTCTTCCCACCAGTTGTCATTTAAATTCCCTAGTATAGGTGAGTGACTGCTTCTAGTGTTTCTTTGGCTTTCTGACACAATTGAATGGGTATTCCATCAAGTCTTGGAGGCTTGTTTTTGGTTAATATATTCAGTGTCATTTGAACTTTTTCCTCAGGACCATTGCTTCTAGTTCATGTGCTACCTGCTAAAATGACGGACTGTTGACTAGTCGGTTTTTGTGTTTTTTCCCTGGTACAATAACTGTCTACTATTTCCATCTTCTCTTGATGTTCTCTGCATAATTCAATATTTTGCCTATAATATTTTTCAAATTTTCAATTTGAGGCTTGAATTTTTTTCTTGGGGTCGTTCAGTTTCAGGTATGGTAAGCACATTCTTTCCTGTGTTTTTCTAATTCTAGGTCCTTGCACCATTATAATTGGTTTTATAATTCTAGGTCCTTGGTCATTATAAGAGCACAATATTTCATACCGGCAGCCCCCATACAATCCATAAGTTCCTGTAAAGCCTAGTAAAATTTTATAGATATTCACTAGAAAAGGTCTAAGAGTTGCATCTACTATATGCAGGCGGCCGGCCTTATCTAGGATCGGATTAGGTGTGGCATCGTCTCTGCCAGTACACAGGTGGGGGGGACTCGGAGCAAGCCTAGCTGTAGGAAAGGAGTGCAGGAGGGGTGCATAGAGGTGACCACAGGTGTATATGTGAGTGTTGGGACGTCAGCTTGCAGTGGCAACCCTGGCAATACCATATGTTGGTAGGGCAGATTCCTTTTCATATGCATGGAGTCACTTAGGACCAGATTGGCACCACTAGTCATTGGAGCCAGAGGACAGGAGCCAGGAAAGGTTCTGCTCTGACCTGGGAGTGAAAGGCTGGATGCTGCTTGACAGAAGAATGAAGGCAAGAAGAAGGAAGGAATCATGAGCTGCTTGGGATGCACCCTAGAGGCTAGTTACTTGTTCATTCTGAGGTATTTGGGGCTTTTAAACCCAGTGGCGAGTAAAAAAATACAGATGTGTTTACCTTTTTAACAAATTAGTATGTAATCATATGAATTAGGCATTGTCCAAAAGGATGTACATTAAATGATGAATCTCTGTAGTTTAACCACAGAGAAAAATATTTACTCTGTTAAGTTTATCTACTGGTTTGGAAGTTTCAAGGGAAGTCCTTTGTTACATGTTTAAGTCTATCTAAAGGTTTGAGAGTTGCAGGGGGATATCTTTTGTTACATACTTAAGGGTTTGATGGTTTGTAGGGAAAACAAGCAAAGCTAGGATAGAGTGAGGACTCAGGTCTGTGCAGATCATCCAGATATTGGTCAAACGTCTCAGTTTGGGAACTCTCACACATTCCCACCTTTTGATGAGGGAATTTCATTAACATCCATTGATCACTATTATGAAAACTTCCTTCTGCAGGGCCTTATAATAATGACATGTGAATTCTTAGATAGCCTCTTTCTAGGTAAACGTTAAGACATCTAACACTACTGCTTAGTATTTGTCCATCACTCAAATTTTTTGTGTTGCTATAGCTTCATATTCAGCATCTGTGGCCTTAGATGGGGAATCTATGTGAAGTAAGACTGGGCTAAAGAAACAGTGGGACTAGTCAAGTGAGTGGCTCAGAGTATGACTGAAATAGATTTTGAAAGTGAGTCTCATCTATAGCTGCAATTCCATTCATACACATTAAGTTGGATGCTTGCATCACAAACTGATTATACATGTCACATAGCATATGTTTTTCTAATAATTATTACTATAGGAAACAATAATCAAGTTACAAGTAGAGATCTACTCCAAGATCCAATACTTTTAGACAAGTAGCTGATTATATAAGTATATATGCAAAAGAAGGCTATGAAACATTGGGGGGGGGATCCATTATTTAAAAATTACATTGTTCCATAAATTTGTTGAACCTCCTCATATATATACACATACACACACATAAACATACATATACATACAAACACGTACATGAGGGGTGACCCCCAAAAGGGAAATTTTTTTCAAAGCCATATATTTAAATATTTTAACAAAACAACCTTATCACCGTCAAAGTTCTCTGCATTACACTTAATACATTTGTCAAATCTGTGATTCCATCCTTAAAAGCATTTTTAAAACTCATATGTTTAGTTGGCTGACAGCACCTTCCTTGTTTTTTCTTCACCACCTCTATGTTGTCAAATAGCTGTCCTGTCATGTCCCTCTGAAATACAGAAACAAAAAGAAGTCACATGGAACGAGGTCAGGTGAGTAAGGTGCATGAGGCAAGAGAAGCATGCTGTTTTTTGCCCAAAACTGGTGCAAATGGCTGTGGGAGCATGTGCTTTGTAGTGGTGGCAAAACCAGTCCCCCATCTGCTGCAAATCAAGCCTTTTTAGCCACACACTGTTATGCAATCTTTTCAGAACCTCTAAATAGAAACCTTGATCAACGGTCTGAGCTGGTAGAATGAACTCCAAATGCCCTATCCTCCTCACATAAAACAAAGCAAAACAAAACAAATGAGCATTGTCTTGATTTTTGATTTCACTTGATGAACTTCTGGGGGGGTGAGGTGAGGGTGGGATGGTGTCTTCCATTGGCTTGATTGATGTTTGCCTTTGGGGTTGTAAGAATAGCACCATGTCTAGTCACCAGTAATGACCTTGGAAAAAGGTCTGGGTTGCTTTGGAGCTGTTCTTTCAAAGCTGGGCATATTTCCACTGGATACTCTTTTTCCTGATCAGTCAGAACCCGAGGCAAAAATCTTGTAGCAACCCTTCTCATTCCCAAAACTTCTGTTAAAATTTGCTGAACCAAGTTACAAGGTAGTCCCAATAACTTCCCCATCTCTTCCATGGTCCGTCCTTGGTCTTTCAGCACAAGTGCGCTAATTTTGTCGACATTTTCATCTGTTCAGGAAGTTGACAGATGTCCAGAATGAGGTTTATCATCAATTTACACTTCACCTTTTTTGAAATGTGAAAAATACACATATACTTGAGTTTTCCCCACAGTGCTGTCCTTGTGAGCTGTGTTCAACATCACAACAGTTTTTGCAGCATTTTTTTCTGAGCAGGAAACAAAATTTCACAGCTTCATGCTGTTCTCTTACATCGAATGTCACAAAAAAACGAGGTTCAAGCAAAACTGCTTTTGTGAAAAAAAATTCACCATGGCCAAAGAGCACCTTCCCAGGTGATGCCACTGGGTGCACTGACTCAGAATCGCTGGATGCTCGATGCTTGCCTAGC
>NW_022109767.1:19039620-19047537 GCF_000313985.2 Echinops telfairi
GGTGTCATCCAGTTGGTTCTCTTTCAAAGCAATTCTCTATAGAACAGGACAAAACGCCGCCTGGCTCTGCACTATCCTCACAATCATGTTATGGGTGAGGTCATCGGTGCAGCCACTGTGTCAATCCATCTCACAGAGGGTCTGACTCATTTTTGCTGACCCTCTACCAAGCCTATCCTTCTCCAGAGACTTATCCTTCCATATAACATATCAAAAGTACATGCCAAAGTCTTACTAACCTTCCATTCTGACAATACTTATTCCAAGATAGATTTTTTTTAATTTTTCTGGGAGTCCATGGTATATTCAATATCCTTTGCCAACATCTTAACTCAAAGACATCCATTCTGTTTTTGTTTCCTTATTCATTGTCCAGCTTTCACATCCAGATGGGGTGATTATAAATACTGTGGCATATATAAGGTACACCTTAGCCCTCAAAGTGACACCTTTGCTTTTTAACACTGTAAAGAGGTCTTTTATATCAGATTTACCATATGCAATACATAATTTGATTTCTTAACTATTGTTTCTATTGTGGATTCAAATACAATGAAATCCTTAACAGCATTAAATGTTTCAACAAGCTGATGGAGCACTGGGAATACTCGCCTATGCCAGTAAATTTGGAAGACAGATACTTGACCAAATGACTGGAAGAGAACCATATTTATACCCATTCTAAGGAAAGGTGACCCAACAGGATGTACAGATTATAGAATGATATTAATATCACAAGATATAATATTTTACTGAAGATCGTTCAACAACTCTTGCAACAGTGTATCTACAGGGAACTGCCAGCAGTTCATACCGGATTCAGAAGAGGATGTGAAACAAGGGAAATCATTGGTGACATTATATAAACTTTAGGTGAAAGCAGAGATTATCAGATAAATGTGTATGTTATACTAATTATACCAAGTCATTCAACCGTGTGGATCATAACAGATTGAGTAGAATGGGAATCCCAGAACACTTAATTTTGCTTTTATGGGACTGTATATGGATCGATAGGTAGTTGTACCAACAGAACAAGGGTATATTGCATGGTTTAAATTCAGAAAAGGTGTACCTCAAGGTTGTATCCTCTCTCTGTACCTGTTCAATTTATATGCTGAGCAAGTCATCAGAGAAGCTGGATATGTTAAGAAGAATGTGGCATCAGGATTGGAGGAAGGCTTATTAACAACCTGAGATATGCACATGCCACAACTCTGCTCTCTGAAAACAACTCCCTTAGAAGGCTTCTCGTTGGAAAACAAACCTTTAATACCCCAGATGCTAATCTTTCTGATAACCGTGGAACATCCAGTTTCTTCACCATGCGTGTATTGTAGAAATTGCACTTCTTAGTGAAGATCAAGGATTGTAGCCTTGAGTATGTATTCCAACTCAATGTGAAGAAAACCACAAACATCACAACTGGACCAGTATGCTAAATGGAGAAAAGATTGAAATTATTGAGGACTTTGTCTTACTTGGATCAAGAGAGCAAAAGATGTGTTGCATTAGGTAAATCCACTACACAAGATCACTTTAGAGTATTGAAGAGCAAGACTATTACTTTGAGAATTAAGGTGCATCTGACCTCAGCCATGGTATTCTACATTACATCATATGTATGTGAAAGTTGGACATTGAATAAGGAAGACTGTTGAATAACAGATGCGTTTGAATTGTGGTGCTGGAGAAGAATACTGAATGTACCTGAAAGGACAAACCAATTTATTTTGGAAGAAGTAAGACAGAGTGCTCCTTAGAGGCAAGGATGACAAGACTCTGGCCCACATACTTTGGACATATTGTCAGAAGAGAGTGGTCCATGGAGAAGGACATCCTGTTTGGTAAAGTGGGGGGACTGCAAAGGAGCAGAAAGCCCTCGACAAGATGAATTGGCACGGTGGCTGTATCAAAGGGCTCAGGCATAGGAAACATTGTGAGGATGGCACAGGACCGTGCCGTGTTTCATTTTATTACATATAGGGTTGCTACGGGTTGATGTTGAGTTGATATCCCCTAAGAACAACTGTGATCCATAGCCTCCTGTGAAACAGGAGCTCACAATTTCAGCTCTGATAGCCTTCCCTCTTTCTGATTTGGATTGTATTATTTACAATCTTTGGATCACAGAGGCTGGGGTGCTTTTCCTTATGGACTGAGTTGACAACTCCCTTAGAAGACTACTTGTTTGAAAACAAACCTTTAAGACCCCAGATGCTAATCTTTCTGATAACCATGGGCCATCTAGTTTCATCACCATGCGTGTATTTTGCTATAGCACCCATATCTTCAATGATTTCTTCATGAGGGCATGACTCAAACAGGCCAGGACCTATGAACTAATCATCAGATTGGAAGTAGAATTAAATTTGAGCCCCAAATACATTCATGTATTGATGGCTTGTATTTGTCTCTTCTTCCCCTTTGAGGCGTCACTGTCATTTTATGTTAGAGAGTATTATCACTCAGCTCCCTGAATCATAAAGTCATTCTATTGATAATGCCATTAATTTGGCTAATGGGAAAGAATTTAAAGCACAGTTGAGAAAATGAGGTCATACCGGTGTAGACTATGAACAACGATACATGAATTCAGAAGCAGGTCTTAATCCGGGCAGAATGTTATACAGAGGGCTAAAAATTGTGTAATTGCTACCAGCTTCTGCATATATAATACCTTGAGCACTTCCCTTGGTCCCCCAAAATGCTGCTGCCTGAGCTCCAGTGACTTTTCACACACATCCCCTTTTCATAACCCCATCCCAGAAGGAAACCTTCATAAACCTATGCCAGCCCTATAGCCGATACCCAGGTGTTGTGTATATTGTTAAATGTTTTGAATAGCCTCCTTTCTATATAGGACTCAATTTACATTTGAGGTAGAAAATAAAGAATGCTTCTTTCCATTAGAAGCAGGGGCTGGTAAATCAGATTTGGTTAGCAGAAATTGATAAGAACCTTGGAAGATTTATAAGACACATGTGTGCCTACTCATGGAAAATAAAGCCTAAAATGATGTGCGGCAGAGTTGTATCCTCCCGCCATTCTTGGTCAATCTATATACTGAGCAAATAATCAGAGTGAGGCATCAGGATTGGTGGAAGGCGTACTACCCACCTGCAGTATGCAGATGACACAACCTCTTCACAAGGCTTACCAAAGCCAGATATAAAATTGATACGGATATTTGTTAAGAACACAAAATTAGACCAAAAGGGAAAAGATACAATTACATTTGTCATGTTGTTTTTAGATGCTGTAAGTTGGTTTTGACGTAATGACATTATGCACAACCGAACAAAGCACTGCTGAGTCCTTCGCCATCCTCACAATTGTTGTTACATTTGATTCCAGTGTTGCTGCCACCAGGTCGATCCATCTTGTCAAGAGTCTTCCACTTTGTCACTGTCCTTCTACTTTACTAAACATAACGTCCTTATGCAGGCACTGTCTTGGTAACATGTCAAAGGATGTGAGACGAAGACTCGCCATCCTCGCTTCTGAGCAGCATTCTGGCTATACTTCCAAAACACATACATTTCTCTAATTTCTGGAACTCTATGGTACTTTCAATTTGTCAACACTATCGGTCCAACGCATCTGTTTTTCTTTGGTCTTCCTTATTCAATGTCCAACTGTCACACGTATATGAGTTGACTGAAAATACCACGGCAAAAAGGAAATAGTAGGTCTTGATTCAGGTGCATGCTACTTCTCAAAGTGAGAACTTTAAAGAGGGATTGTGCAATCGATTTACACAATGCATTCAGTTATTCGATTTTTTGAATGTTGCTTCCATGAGCATTGACTGTGGCCCCGAGCCAATGATATCCTTGGCAATTTCATCTTTTCTCCACAGAGAAGTGTGAAATTTAAAAATATCTACACCACCACTAAAATGTCTTCAAAAGTCAACAGTATAAATTACACAGCAACTTGAGTTCCCATAGATTGCAGTTGTAACTATAAAATGGTGGAACAATTTTGAAAAAAATATTAGTTCTTAAAAAGTTGAAAACACATTTACACACAACCTGCCAATTTCACGCCAGTGGAAATAAACCTACTGGTATATGTGCACACAAAGATTGCTTCAAAGACAAAACAATGAAAGTTACTGCCATTAAATTAATTGCCTACTCATAGTGACCTTATGCAACCGGGTAGAACTGACTGTCCCAGTGAGTTTCCAAGACCGTAACTCTTTAGGGGAGTAGAAAAATCCTGTCTTTCTCCCAGGATGCAACTCTGGACCTTGCAGTAAGGAGCTTAATGTGTAACCACTATGCACAACCAGAGCTCCTATAGATGGTAATAGCAGCTTCATTCATAATTATAAAAAAATAACAGTAATAAAAGTGTAAACAAGCAAAATGCCCATAAATAAATGAATGAGTAAATGAAACGTAGCCTAGCCATACAAGGTAATATTGGCCATCAACAAAAAGTAAACTATTGCTACACACTACAGCACAGATGAGCCTCCGCATCATCGTGGTGAGTGGATAAAGACATAAACAAGGCATAAGCATACCGGGTCATTAGACAGTAGATTCTTCTCTGTACTGACCAACAAACCCGGTCAGTGGTCACTTGAGACTGGACTGACATCAGTATGGGATACAGTATGCATATATATCTTATAAAATCCATTAAATCCTACATTTATAATATATGAATTTCATTATATCTAAAGCATATGGGAATAATTTTTTATGTTAAAAAAATCTCCAAGTCACTCTTCAACACACTCAAGTCTAGTTTCTTTCGTTACCTTAAACTGCTGTTGCTAGGTCACCAATAACTTGCATGTTTCCAGATGCAATGCATTGTTTTCCTATTTTCACTATATTCCATTTATTGGCAACATTACATACTTCTGGCTATGGTTATAAACTTTATTTCCTAGCTGTCTTGAAAACTCTCATTTCTATTATTCCTCACAAATTTGGTCCTTCTTACTTCCCTTTATTTTTATGTTCCTCATCTGTCAAAACTCTGTATCTTAGAGATCCCTAAGGATTAAACTTGGGTTTTTCTCTTTCACGACTTACTTTTTTTATTCTGTTCCAGAGTTTAAGACAGTGCCTGATAATCATGGTTAATATTACTTCAAAATAGAAAGCACAAAAGACACAGCGTCTGGGGTCTTAAAAGGCTTGAAGGTAATAAACAAGCGGCCATCTAGCTCAGAAGCAACAAAGCTCACATGGAAGAAGCACACCAGCCTGTGTGATCATGAGGTGTTGAAGGAATCAGGTATCAGAATCAGGTGTCAGAACAAAAAATCATGTCATAGTGAATGAGGGGGAGTGGAGACCCAAAGCCCATTTGTAGGCCACTGGACATCCCCTTACAGAAGGGTCTCAGGGAGGAGACCAGCCAGTCAGGGTGTGATGTAGCAATGATGAAACATACAACTTTCCTCTAGTTCCTAAATGCTTCCTCTCCCAACTATCATGACCCCAATTCTACCTTACAAATCTGGCTAGACCAGAGGATGTGCACTGGTACAGATAGGAACTGCAAACAAAGGGAATCCAGAACAAATGATCCCTTCAAGACCAGTGGTGAGAGTGGTGATACTGGGAGGGTGGGTTGGAAAGGGGAAACCGATTACAAGGATATACATGTGACCTCCTCCCTGGGGGATGGACAACAGAAAACTGGGTGAAGGGAGACGTAGGACAGGGCAAGATATGACAAAATAATAATTTATAAATTAGCAAGGGTTCAAGAGGGACGGGGGAGTGGGGAAGGAGGGGAAAAATGAGGAACTGATGCCAGAGGCTTAGGTGGAGAGCAGATGTTTTGAGAATGATGAGGGCAATGAATGTACAAATGTACTTTACACAATTGATGTATGGATGGATTGTGATAAGAGTTTTATGAGCCCCTAATAAAACAATTTTAAAAAATTAGAAACCTACGTAAATGAAAAAAGGAAAAAAAAAGAACCCATTAAATCAAGTAGACGTGCATCGCCTTGTATCATGCCTATAACTTATACGAGGTACTTAATAAAACATAGTTTTCTTTGAATCAATGCTATAATTTTTCTAGTTTATTACTGGGGAGGTTATGAACCACTGGTTGGAAATTTCGCATGTTCTTCATCTTTTCTGAATGTGAATCATTCTGTTCAAATAATCCAATGAAACAGGATTCCATCATCATACTATCTCAACACCAAGATGAAATGACTAAACTCAAATAATACAGTTTCCTGAGTAAAATCAGTTATACGGAAATAAATGCTATGCTCACATTTCAACAAAGTATTGTGAGTAAATAATTTAATGACCATATGTAAAATGTTCTCAGATAGGAAGTTTTACATTTTTCAATTGTTTATAGACATTGTTATTTTTAAAAGTTTACAAATTTTAAATGAATATTTCTGTATATTTATCATTTGCAAAAAGAGCTAACTGAGCTGAGAATACATCTATATGAGTGTAATATTAAATACATGGTCTGAAGGAAGAATATTTTTCTTAGATGTTAATAATGGCATTTTAAATCAAGTAAATACTACTAGTAAACTTATTTATAAAGCTTCTCATTCTAAAAGTTCTTTTGTTCAGCACACACAAATCAATTATATTCATTCTTTGTTCCAATTCCTCTTTTATTTCCCTATGTACTCCTGGCTTCTTTTACCTTCTTTCATATTCTACATGACAGTCACTATCAGATACATGAGAGAACACTGCTTTGTACCAGATCTGGGTGTTTTAAAGCCTACAATGGATTTCATAACTATGAGAATTTTTAGAAGACAACTGATGGAAGTCTGGCTCTACAGTGTTAAAAATACACTTAGCTTCTTGTTTGTATTGCTGCAATGAGCAGCGGTCGGCTGGTTCAAATCCACTCAAGAGAAAGACTTGGCTGCCTGCTCCCGTAAAGATCACATCCTCGGAAACCTTACAGGGAAGTTCTTTCATTGTCCTACAGGAACACTGGATGGCAATTGACTTGATGACAAATGTTTGGTTCTTGAAAAGAAAAACAGGAAGTGCCTTATTTAAGCAATTGATGAAATTTAACACCTTGTTTTCATCATCAACGCTAGAGAAGGTAGATAACGATACCTCAAATATATGCACACCTGGTGATTACTCTCCTCTTAACATATGCCCAAGAGTCACCATAGTAACAGATGCAGAGTCTCCTCTATGTCCCTACTGATGTTTTCAGTGTAAATAAGAGCATAATATTAGAGTCACAGAAAGACAAAGAATACATCCATAGCAGAATTTCATGAAACAAAATTTAATAACTATAGTGTTCTTTAATTTTGAATAAAATATTAATATTTATCCCATACTATTATAAAATGACAAAGGAGGTAGTTCCCTTTGTGTCTAGAAAATATTAATATTAATTTTGACATAAATTGCATATGTCTAGAAGAATAGACAGTGCCATCAATCAATGACCCGTTATAGTGCCCCATGGAGTTCAAACCACATAATCTTTCTTGAGGAAGCAACAGCACAAGACAAAGCAGAAATTGGACCCTCAATTTATATAACTAGTGCATAAGGATAATGACTAAAGGCCAATCCATGCAATATCAAAATTCTAAACTGTTAACTATTAACACCTGAAGAATAATTTCGGTAACAGATTTTTCTAAAAGGATAGGGAAATTTGGCCAACCCGATTTTGTTGTTGTAGCTGTTGTGTTTATTGTGCTAAATATACATAACAAGAAATTTACCATGAAAACATTTTAAGTGTATAATTCAGTGACATATACAGCATTTGCCATCTTGTGGTACCATCAGTACTGCTGATTGCCAGCTGTTTTCACTGGATGGTGGAAGACATCCAGTTCTCTCTAGAAGTAACGCCTCATTCTCACCTCTCCTTAAACTCTGGTGACAACTAATTCTATCTATGCAC
>NW_022109767.1:19048161-19052654 GCF_000313985.2 Echinops telfairi
GTGTCCAGCTGCATACAAATGGGCTTTGGGTCTCCACTCTGCACTGCCCCTCATTCACAATGATATGATTTTTTTGTTCTTTGATGCCTGATACCTGGTCCCTTCTACACCTCGTGATCACACAGGCTGTGTGCTTCTTCCATGTGGGCTTTGTTGCTTCTGAGCTAGATGACTGCTTGTTTATGGCCAATACGATTTTTATTGTCTTCCATTGAGACTTCTCATTCTTCTTACATTTCATCTTGATTTCTTCTCTCTTGAGTTATTTTTTTTAAGTTTTTTTATTTTTTTTTTTTTTCATTTCCCGGGGGTTTTTTTTTTGGCCGGAATTTTTTTTAAAGGTTCGTTGGCTTGTTTTTTAGGAATTGTTAGTTGTTTGTTGGGTTTTCCCTTTTTGGGGAATTCTTTGGAGTAATGGTGGTTTCTTCTAAAGAAAAAGTATTCTTTAAGAGGTACTTCCTTCCTTTGAGAAGAAGATGAGAGTAAATATATTTTCTGGCAGAAAATAAAAGAATTGGATATTGAATCAGAATAGTGTTGGAAATGCAAGAAATCTTGAAATCAACTAAAGTAAACTTCCATTTTTCCAGTTACGGAAAATGGAGAACAGAAAACGTAATTTTTAAAAAAGTTGTTTAAGAGCGCATACCAGACTGTGGTGGAGCTCCACAGTTTTGCTTGGGAGCATGTTCCACTACATTATGACATCCTCTAGTACGTTATATCAGGTCCAACAGCTAATGTTTTCCAAACAGTTAAAATTTTTTAATTAATTTGCCAATGAAAACTCACTTCTAGGTCCATGAAATTGATGAGGGACAATTAGTAGTTGGGAACACTGCCTAATTTCAACTACAGCTGTATTATTTTATATAGATTTTTTTTTACATGTACTAGATTGGAGCTACTAAAGGAAATGGACAATAAATAGAATTTTCACACTAAGTGGAATCAGTTTATTGGACATTAAGAATCATCAAAAGAATTATATCTTATCTGAACTCATTAAGAGTATTTATTTTTACTGAAATTTTGAATTAACTTATTTCTTAGAATTAAACCTGAGCATGCTGTTTTAAAAGTCATGGATTGGTGTCAAATTGTAAGAAAACAGAGGGTGCCATGAGTGGGCACTCCCATAAGTTTTGTTATTATTAGAGGACTTTTTGAGAAATCAAAACTAGGATTGAAAACTAAAACTAATTGTGATGAGATTCAAAATTAATTGTCACTTATTTAATATATATTAGGTATGAATATTCATATAGGAGTGGTAGTTCATCTCATTTTAGCTTGGTGGCCCTTAAAATTTCCTTTACCTACCCCGCAACCATGTGAAACTATTATTTAAAACCCACATGCATTCGTATTTATATATGTATATGCTTTTATACTGTAACATGTAAACATAAAAACAATTATACTTGATATTAGAACTTATTTTCCAAAACAATGACATCTCACACATAACAGATTGGCTAGTAAATAGACAGAGACTTGTAAACCATCTGTTACAAAGATTTTGGTATCAAAAAGATTTAACTCTATATAAACCAGTCAAGCATGGGCGGGGGTGTGGGGTGTGGGGTGTGGTCTAGACTCTTTGCCAGCACCTGAAATAATTTGTAGTGTTGGAATGAATGTTATCATAGTATTTGTGAAGCAATAGATACCCCATTACGTCCATTTTGGAAAATGCCTCTCTGCTCTTCTTTTTAGCTCAGCAAATAACTAAAATCATATACATAATTTTCATTTAGGTATGCCTATCAGTGATTCAGTACAGCTTGACTGCTGGTTTTCATAGTTCAGCACTTCCTTTTACAATAGCCCTCACTTTGACTGACAGCCAAGCAAGAAAATGAATTCCACATGGCTCTGTTCAACCTAATTATGTCAGAAGTAGCTGATCTTCCTGCAAGTTCTCTTGCATGGAAGTTTAAACTGCACATATCTCCATGCAGCTCTTCATATGTTTGCTAATTTCACTCAACAGATAGTAAACCCCGTGTTAAACACAGAACTCCACACATACAGTGCTATCTACTCATTAGCAGATAAATAATAAGCAAAAAGCAACATGTCTACGTTCAACGTTTGTAGCAATCGGAGGCAAGGTGCTAACATAAATAGGGAATATAAACACGAATGCTCGACAGTGAAGTTAAGCATTGGTTCAGGGGGGCAGAATTAGAATAAGAGACTCATTCTGCTGCTGTATTTAGTGATGGTGGAAAAAGGAAGATTAAGAAAAACTGAAAAATAAGCAAACTTACTGCCATTGATTTCAATTCAACGGACAGAGTAAAACTATCACTGTGGGTTTTCAAGGCTATAAATCTTTATGGGAGAAGAAAGCCTCATCTTTCTCCCAAGAGAAGATTTGGAAAAGCTCAGTTAATAAAAACAATTTCATTGTGATTTTAAGATAATATTGACAATACAATATTTCTTTGAATTAATGGTAGCCTTTGAAAGTATTAACTGGGGAAAAGAGATGTTATATATATTTTTCAACATTGAAAGTAGGACACCTCAATTTCACAAATTAAAAAATAGTAAATAAAAAAGCTTCTCCCATAATTAAGAAAATATAATAACAATAGTTTCTTTGAACTGCATGTTTAATGCATTCGGGACATTGTGTGAAAGGTCTTAGACACCACTATTTCATTTAATTCCTACGGTAGAGAGAATCTACTGCTATCTCATATAATCCATCTAATGGTGGAAATAGTAGGTAGTTTATACATCTTTCCTCAGCTAATAAATGGATCAGTGTATCGCATGCGACCTTGTATCTCTATCTCCAGTTCTGGTTCTTGCCAATGAGTCTACATTGCCTCCAATTATTTATTGAACATTTTCTATGGGACAGTGTAAGATTTTCTTTTTCTGTTTTTGGGAGAAATAGGACAATTCAATGCTGGCTCCTTGGATTTATAGATAACTTTCAAATGATGGGAAGACAGGCATTTTTCCCCCCATGCATTGGTACTGTAAAACATGGTAACAGAACAGATGTGGTGGTGCCCTGCCTCTGGTGGTGTCATGTGACCTAATGTTCAGTCTCAGTAGCTGAAACCCTCAGGGGAAGTGTGTGTGGTAGTTACAGGATTTCATGTTAGCTTGAAGATATATAAAAGTGGAGGGGTGATATTCAACCCAACAATCAGATCACAGCCTGATGTTGCATGGCCTTCTCCTAAGGAAGACCCAGGGAACCCCCTCCTCTCTTCCTTCCCCTTTCTGCTTGACTTACCTGATTGCTGCCAGAGCCACCGCCATTGGAGCCACAGGACTGAACCCACCACCTGTGAGCTCCCTGCCTTCTGCTTCATTGCTTGTGACTGCATGAGTCTGAAGATGAACTTGTGGACTAGTCTTGGACTTATGAACTGGGCTGGGGCGTTTCTAATTACTTCTTGACATAGAGTGATTCTGACTCAGGGTGACCCAGGTGTTGCAGAGTAGAACTATGCCCCATGGGAGGTGTGTGGCTATTACCTTTTGGAAGTAGATCATCGAGCCTTTCTTCTGAGCCCCTTCTGGGTGGGTTTGAACCTGCCAGCTTAACCATTTGTACTGTCCATAGGCACCTGTAATTGGATCAAGAGGTTGTGTGACACCAACAGAACAAGGGAATACGGCTTAGTTTAAAATCCGGAAAGGCGCTCAGTCTGTATGCTGAGCAACTAATCAGAGTTGATTGCAGGAAGAAGAAAGCACTGTTAGATTTGGAGGGAGGCTTGTTAACAACCTGTGACGTAATTCAGATGACAGGACCTGGCTTGATGAAAGTACCAAAGACGTAAAACACTTGCTGATAAAAATTAGGAATTACAGCTCAATGTGGACAAAACCAGAATCCTCACAACTGAACAAGTAATTACCAACAACTAGTAGGTAACACCTAATAGCTAGAGAAGAGATTGAAGCTGTCAAGGATGTTGTCTTGCTGGATCTACAATCAGTGCTCATGGAAGCAGCAGGCAAAATATTCAAAGATGAGTTGCATTAGGTAAATCCTGCCTTTCTTGTTTTCTTTCTCCCTTCTTTTTTTAACCCTCTGAACATTGTCTCTGGGTAAATGTGACCCTTTTGATATTAAATGGTTAATTATCTTTTTTTTTTTTAAATTGAAGAAGAGCTCCCTTCTCAAAACAGAGTCTACCTTAATGGCATAGGGGACACAAAGACAATGGAAGAAGTGATGAAGATTAGGAGCTGAAGAAAAAAAATGCAAAGGTTGGCTTGAGAAGACAAAGTAAAGCATTTTGATGCTATGTGCAAAGAGCTGAGATTAGCAAATCAACAGGGAAGAGCACATTCAACATCAGTCAAACGGAAAGAACTACAGAAAAAATGAAAGTCTTTGGTTGTTTGAAGAACTGAATATTGAGGGGGGAGAAAACGAGGAGCTGATACCAAGGGCTCAAGCAGAAAGCAAATGCTTTGAGAATGATGATGGCAACAAATGTACAAATGTGCTT
>NW_022109767.1:19053729-19059599 GCF_000313985.2 Echinops telfairi
CTCACTGCCTCACTCTCTCACTCACTCATTCACTGACTCACTCTTACTCTCTCACTGTCTCACTCACTGACATTCACTCAGTGACTCACTCAAAATAAAAAAGAAAGATGGAAGAAGCACCCTTAAAAAAGAAACCAAACTGACCCAGCAGAATGGAGAAATATCATTAATATGACATGCAAATGAAATGTTGCTAAATATAATTAAAAATGATTGAAATAGTGTATCCATGGGGAGCTTTCCGATATTCAATCTCTATACAAAAAACGACCAGAGATTGGGGTGAAATATCATTGTTGAAATCAGGTAGTTCTTGACGGAAAGTAGAGAGTAACAGAAATGCTTACTTGCGTTTTGTTTTATAATTGTTCAAAGCATTTGACTGTAGATTGTCGTTAACGATGGACAACACTACCATAAAACGGGATTTCAGCATGCTTAATTGTCCTCATGGGGACATAGACCAAGAGGCAATCACTGCACTAGAACAAGGGTTTAAATCAGTTTAAAATCAGGATTGTATCCTTTCACTACGCTAGTTCAATCTGATATCCTGCCAAATAATCTGAGGCACTGACCATTATGAAGAAGAATGCAGCAGGAGGAGTGGAAGGCTAATGAACAACCCGTGATATGCAAATGTGAAACTTTGCTTGCTGAAAGCAAAGAGGACCTGCAATACTTCATAATGAAGATCCAAGACGACAGCCTTCTGTATAGATTATAACTCCATGTAAAGAAAATGAAAATCTTTCCAAGTGAACCCAAAGATAAACTGAAAAAAGATGAAATTTTATCAAGGGCTTCATTTTACTGGGAATCAATGCTCATGAAACCCGTAGTCAAAGAAGAACCTTTTGCAATGCACGTATCTACTGCAAAGATGACACAAAGCTAACTGTCAAAGGGCAGCATGCATATGTTTTTGCTATGTAACGTGAAGCCACAGTGTGCATTGCAACAGATTGCTATTTGGGTAATGGGCTGATAATCTCAAGGTTAGAAGTAACAGAAACACTACTCCTTTCTCTCCCTCCTTCTCCAAGAAAACAGAAAGGGCTCTCACGAACTTGACCTTTTCGACAATTGTCTTTCAAAAACGTACTGAACGCCAACTTGTAAGTTTTCTGCATCACCCGTTGCCAGTCCATCTCATTGTGGGTCTTTGGCGCTGACCCTTTATTTTTTTTATCAAGTATAGTGTCCTCTTGAGACGGGCCTTTCCTGATACTATGTCCAAAATATGTGAGACAAAGCCTTGCCACTCCCTTGCAAAGGATATTCTGGCTGGACCTTGTCCAAGGCAGATTTGTTTGTTTTCCGGTGAGTGCAGAATACATGCAATATTCTCCACCAATGCCACCATAATTCATGTCTACCGTTTCTTCTCCAGTCTTCTTTCTTCGCCTTAGAGGTTTCCCATGTATATTAAAAAACTGATGGAGTGGGTCATACATACCTTAGTCCACAAAATGACATTTTAAAAAATTCTTTAAATGATCTCTTGCAGAAGATTTGCTCACTATATGAGTTGATATCTTAACTGTGCTTCTATTAATATTGATTGCATATCCAATTAAAATGAAATGCTTAGCAAGTTCGATCCCTTCTCTATTTATCATGATGTTATCTATTGATGCAGTTGTGAGGAGCCTTGTGCCCTTTATGTTCAGACTAGTATTATTTTTATTTGTGTTACTGAAGGAGTTAGTCTTGGGTTTTCATCAGTAAGTACTTCCAAGTCCTCTTTACTTTCATTGAACAAAGTTGTGTCAGTAGCATATTACAGATTGTTAGTGAGCACCCCCCCTACCAATCCTGATGCCAGGGTCTTCCTCATATTCACTAGCATGTTGGCTTATGTCTTTGGCATACATATTTTATAAGTACAGTGAAAGGATACTACCCTCACATAACACCTTTGCTGATTTGAAACTTCACGACATCATCTTCTGTTGGAACCCTTGCCTCCTCTATCTATAAGTTCCACATGAACACAGTTAGGTGTCCTGGAATGTCCATTCTTTGCAATATTGTTTATATTTTGTTGTGATCAATACAGTTAAATGTATTTGCATTATCAGCAAAACACATTTTAACATCTTCCACCTTTTAGTTAAGGTCCATCTGACATCAGCAATGGTATTCTCCCTTCCCCGTTCTCTTTGATATTTGTGTGAATCAAACTAGTCAACAGTCCACCATTGCAGGCGGCAGCATATGAACAAGCACCAACAGTGCTGAAGGAAGGCATTTCAACTGCACTGAATGCCTTAGGCCAAAACAAGATCCAGGAATTGACAGAATACTAATCGAGATTTTTCAGAAACCTGACAAAGCGCTGGGAGCACTTGCTCATCTATGCCAGGAAACGTGGACGACAGCTCCTTAGACTGGAGGAGATCTGTATCTGTGCCCATTCTAAAGCAAGGTGCCCAATAGAATGTTCAGACTACAGAAGGATATTCTTTTTTTTTTTGCATTGTTAAAGTTCTAAGATTTTGGGTTTTTAAAAATCATTTTATTAGGGGCTCATACAACTCTTATCACAATCCATACATATACCAATTGTATAAAGCACATTTGTACCTGCATTGTCCTCATCGTTCTCAAAACACTTGCTCTCCACCTAAGCCCCTGGCATCAGCTCATTTTTGAATAAGTCCAACTAATTTAAAAATACCATTGTAAAACTATCAATAAAATGCAAATCTGCCTGCTATAGAGCTTAGAAAATACGTGACAAAGGATCTGAAATTAGAAACATGTAGAGTAATGCATATAAGAATTGCATATATAAAAGAGGCCTAGACTCAGACAGCTATAGTTAATCAGAAGTTGATTGTTCAAAGGGAGTTAACTCGGAGAACACTTTTTCTCTCAGCCTTGAGACTTCAATTCAGTAGCAACCATGAGTAGGAAAGGAGGAATGATAAGTCATTCCCTTTGTCCCCAAAGACAAGGCGATAGATTCTTTGAAACGACTGCCCACAGCTGGTCTAGGTAAAGGCATTAGCTGGATGACTAACTTTGGCCAGGGTAAACAGGATATGTGTGCTAGCCCACACGTTGGGTGGGCTTCACCCCAAGGCCAGCTTCCTAAGTCCTTAGTCACAACCACTGCCTCAAGTAAGTCATAGTCACCCAGAATCTTAACATGTTAGTTAGGTGTGCCCAGAAAGATAACTGTCTCGTCTTCTAGTTTTCTTGAGAATGTGGGAACGTTTGTCACAGAATCCCATAGATCAGTTCAAATGAAACAAAAGAGAAAGTAGTCATTGAAGAAAACTTCAGGAACCATGAGAAAGCTTCAACAATGAATATTTCTGACCGAAGTCCAAGGTCTGAAGCTGTCAAATGGAAAGCACAGGGGTACATTTTAACTCTGCCTGTCATTAGCAGTGTCAGTCTAGGACAACACTCACTGAGCTTGTAGCATGCCATTTTCTGTGCTGTAAAATAGGGATACAGAGGGTGGGGAGATTGAAGGAGACTATATATGTTAAACTAGATGTGTACACATGGAGAATTCTCCCCTCCTCTTTTTAACCTTTCTCTTAGCTTGCTTTTGTTTAACCACAAATATTTTTGAGCAGCTTGCAAGAAAAAAAAATCATGGATTGTCGTCTCCTGCCCCACACCCAATGCCATGGGGGACAGCTAAAAGATTCAGCTTTATAAGCAAGGAGGAGGGGTAGTACAGGAAGAGGTAGGCAACACAAATGACAGTGGTGCTAAGTAAAATTGGGCAAATACCTTAAAATGTTGTTGAACACAGTGGTTCACCGTCACCATAATGAAAAGAAGCATAATTACCTCTTGAACGTCAAAAAACAAGTGGATATATGTTTAACAGTAGTTAGGGAAGCTATCTCTGCTTTTCAGCTACCCAGAATAGTTTTTTAATGTTCATTCGTCTGCAGTGGATGGGGATTACCCACCTCTTTAGAAAGGCCAGTAGTCAAGGGAAGAGCTGCATCTGAGACAATGACCACAAAGTGAAAGGGTCCCTCTCCCATGACCTTTGAAATAAGAGGGTCACTATCTGAAAAAGGAGGGTCTGTAGCTGTGCCTTGACCTCTTTACTATGATTTGTCACAAAGGGGACAACAGCTTTCATATCTTACAAATGATTTCGAGGGAGAGAAAAATGAACACCAGGATCTGGCCACGCAGAGTATTCCATTGCTGTCCACATATTTAAGGACTGTCCTTTGCTTCTCAGATTGTTTCATATCCCACCAGGGTGGCTGTATCGATCAGGAAGAGACTGACCATCTGCTTTTGGTAAACGATAATATAATTTCCTGGTTACATACAAATTCGTTTTGTACAATAGCTACTTCTCTGTACCTTGGTCTACCTCTCGGGGCCTTTTTTAATGTTACTATGAAACAACCAAGTATAAACAAATAAAATGGAGATGTCTATGCATAATTTACTTATTTTCCTTGAATTCAGTAACATTCTTGATACCATAGCCAGCTTTCGAAACTTATTTTCCTCTCTTCCAGTAGAAGTGTCCTTCCAAGCCATAATAATAACAGACAAAATATAACTACTTTGGTTGGGGAAATTTAGGACAAAGAACCTATCCATCCACTTGCTTGCCAGTCACCACGGCATCTTGAAATTGAGGATAAAAAGCTATTGCTCTCGTCTTATATTATCTCACAAGCCAATTAATCAATAAGATATTGCCATCATAATCCAATAGTTTAAGGGATCAAAGATGAGTAAGGCTGTAAGAGGCTGGAGAGTGAATTCAGATCAAATTCCTCATTGTAAAAGGAAGAAAACTGAGGGTCAGGGGGATTTCTAGATCAAGGTTGTTCTGTTTGTTCATGGTAATGCCAGACTAAGTCCTTGGTCTCACATCTTCCAGTGAAACGACCTTTTATCGTGGGGTTCAAAGGTTATCAGAGCTCTTCTTTCTTTGGGGCTATTAAGTTTGGTTACTTATTCCCTGAGTTCTGAGTTAGGCAAGTACTTCTAAGATTTTGGAAAAAATATTTGCGTGCTCAGATGTGATCTCAAAGTGGACATAGCAGCTTTGCCTCGCAGGGAAAGGCCATAGAAGGCCACCTGCACACAAATCCCTGTCATTTATTGCTCCTGGCCACACATCCCCAAATCCTCCCTTCCCAAATTTTCTGCCCCCACAAGTCACAATTAAAAAGTGCATCTCCTTCTGTGAAAAGCAAGCTTTAACAAACGCTGCTATCATGCCCGCAGCAAACGAGCCTTTTTCAGATTAGCAGTGGTTACACTGGAGTGGTAAAAAGTGCTGGAGAATAAAATATAAGAAACAATCTGTTTATTATTTTTAAGTTGAAAAAGATAGAGAACTAATATATTCTAGATGCCTAATCCCCACTTTTACAACCCCAAAATGACAGCTATTTTCTCATATTTTATTCACAGGCACCTTTTACCTCCCACTATAACAGTTACTAAGCACAAAGAAGCACATTATAAATACTTAAGATTTTTGGACAGCTGATAGCGTAGTGGGTTACGTATGCTTTGGGATGTTAACCCAGCGAGGTCACCAGGGATGCCGTGGTGGAGAAAGATGAGACTTTCTACTCCCCTCAAGAGTTACCGTCTCAGAAACCCCCACGGGAGTTGTGGTTCTACTGTGGCCTCTAGGGTCCCTAGGACTAGAATCAACTCAACGGCAATGAATTTGGTCATGAGTTTTGAGAAACTTAGAGTATATTTCTTAAGACAGGACGGTTGAAGAAAGTTGAGAGACGGAACAGTAATTCTAAGAGACATTAACCTAATTTATGAAAGCTTTGCTTTATTTGCTTGAGTAGTTTTATCCCAGCTGTGGTCTTAAGGTCTTTTGCTTATCACTCCTCATT
>NW_022109767.1:19059699-19062875 GCF_000313985.2 Echinops telfairi
CAAGGGGACTTAAAAAGTTTCCTGATCAAATAAAATGAAAAGAAATTGGAAAAATTCCATGAACTTCTTGAAGCTCTCTCATGAATATATTGTTTACTAGCCATTTTGGAAACAGAATAGTCATTATATGGAACAGAGGTTTTGGACATTGGAAATGTGCATTTTATTATCTAACACTAAAATACCTAAAAGCTCTGGGAAAGATCTTGATTTTATATGCGTAATTGTATCTGTGTGTGTTCACAAAGAATATTTGAGAGCAAGAAAACTTTTAATAATGGATTTACTGAAGCAAAACACACACACACACACACACACACACACACACATATATATATAAATTAATGTTCCTGCTTTTCTGGCTGGCTACTAATGCTACTCAAAACCAAATTCACTGCCCTCAAGTGGATGCTAACTCATAGTGACCCTATAGGATGGGGTAGAGTTGCCACTGTGGATTTCTGACGCTAACTCTTTACTGGAGTAGAAAGCCTCATTTTTCTTTCATAGAGTACCTGATGATTTAGAACTGCTGATATACAAAACAAACTCATAACCATTGAGTTAATTCTGACTCATAGCAGCCTGTAGGACAGAGTAGGACAGCCCCTGTGGGTTTCTGAGGCTGTAAATCTTTATGAAGCAGAAAGCCTCATCTTTCTCCTAAAGAGTGGTTGGTGGGTTTGAACTGCTGACTGTGTGGTTGGTTATCACTCTAATATTTAACCCACGACACCACCAGACTTTTCTTTAAAACCTTATTACATATATGGCATCTATCTGAAGGTCACAAATAATAATAATAATAATAGCCATTATTAAAAAGTACTACCACCATCACCCTTTCACAACCCAATACTCTTTACTATGTCTTTAACAAGTATATGTAGGTAGCACGCTTCAAGAACTCAGCAGGAGTAGATACTCTTTCCTAAGTTTAAGAAAATATGAAAACCACAAAGAATGCTCACAATGATGTTTTCATGGTTGGCCGAGAAGATGCCTTTCTTTGGGGGGAAATGCCTTCAGCCCACACAGAGCCATATTCATTCAAAATATATTGTTTAGCAAGTGTTCAGAGTCCAGATTGTATAAAGTTTACTTGCCGTGCAAGCATCACGCGTTTCTAGGAGACGTTTATAAGCAAAGTGGAGCGGGAAGATAGAGAGAGGACAAAGTGCTAGAAGAATCTACTCTACCAAAACCAAGAACAGTTTCAGAAACAACCGTCAAGTACAGTGAAAGGAAACCTACCAACGTGGATGTGATGTTTTTCTCGGGGTCATTCAGAAGCACCTGGCAGGCTTTCTAAGGAAATTGTCAAATCAATCTGTAGAATATGGATGAGGTGAAACACAGAGGTAGAGTATTATTCCAAATCATCTGTAACTTTTCAAATGCAGCCTTTGTGTTGAAATTCCAGGGAGAATGGAAAGGACTCAATGAAGTAAACTGTCAGTCAGAGTGATTATTATTTCCCTGTGCCAAGCACTGTTCTAGTCAATATGAAATGATACAGAATAAGGAGAAGCCAGTGCCCTTGTACACAGACAGCAAATCTCTGTACATGCAGACACAAACCTACACACATACACTTAGACCCTCTGTCGGTGGGCAGGAAACTCAACTACATGAATAATCCCGATAAGAAACATTAAATTTGTAAAACTCGAGGGACTGGGGAATAACAGCTTTGTTAGAAATACATTCATATAGATACATCAGATATGAACTTCAAATAGCAAATATTTGTTACAATAGATTGCTCTGGAGAGATCAGGCATGCAATTTAAGGCACGTTACAGTATAAAATTTGGGATCCTTCCCACTTTAGTAGCCTTTGCTGTGCAAACATGCATTCACACTGATGTCAATGAACTGCTAAAGGAATACAATAGTGAGGCTTGTGTCTTCTAAACTATAAATTCCTTCAAGTCAAGGGCTGGGTCTCATGCAGCACCCTGCAGATAGAAGTGGTAAAGGAGTAAAAACTGAAAGATTAGGACAGGTAGGTAAAGGTCTTAAAGAGAAGCTAAATCCATTAGGATTTTGAGGAAGAGAAGAAGAGAGGAGAGGAGGGGACTGGAGGTGGGGAGGGGAAGGGAGAAAGAAGGGAAGAGAGAGATAGAGACAGAGAGACAAAGAGAGAGAGAGACTTGGAAAGCAGGAGGATTTGGTTGGTTGGCCCAACTGTTCAAATGTATGAAGCCTTGACATTTTCAACATGATGAATGAAGGGTCAGCTTCGAGTTTAAGGATCATTGTTCTCCTGATCGCATGCCCTTGAACAAGCATCACCACTGCGTTGTTTACAGGGAGGTTCCAGCAGCTAGTCTTAGGTTCTCAAAAAGTTATTTACGATCCGCCCCTATTTCAGCAAGCATCTTGAGGCTGTATTCTTCGGTCCAAACTCTTATCCTTCAGTCAACTCTCTTGTTGTTTGCATTGACATGCTTCATAAGCCTAGAAGGAGGTTAGGTGATATTTCTGATTTGGGAGCCAGGTTCCAACTGCTGGCCTTAGCAACCCAAGCATTTACTTGATACTAATGTAATGCAACGCAACTAGCATGTCAGCAGCGTGAGGGCGGGGCTTTTAGTGTTCTCACGCGGACACATAGTACCGTGCCAGTCATCCTGACCAAGGACTCGCTGCCTTAGAGGGTCTCTCACCACACAGGGTAGAGTAGAAAGTCCTGTGGATTCCCAAGAGAGTCGAAAGCCTCCTCTTTCTGCTGAGTGCCTAGTGGTTTAGAACTGACCTTGCAGTTAGCAGCCCAACGCTTTCATCACCACCCTATCAGGGCTCCTTACACTTGAACCATAGTAGGCTTTAAATAAATACTTGCTTAAATGAATGAATATTATTTGGCAGTTTGCCTTTGCTTTTTTAAAAAAATCCATTCCACTTCTGAGAGTGGAAGCTCCAGGGAAACTTTGGATTGCTCCCCCCCCCCCCACCTTTCTTTCTCCCTCTTTCTGTGCACTTCTCTCCAGCACAGAGGTCCAGGCTAAGCGCTCTCGGAATGGAGATTCCCGGGGCGATTAAGGAGAAGTGAAGGCCACGGTCACAGTGGTGGGGCAGGCACTGGGTCATAGCACTTCTTGCCTCCATGCTTTCTCTACGCCAGTCCTCAAGTGGCCCTTCCCGCGGCACCTCCAGAGCGCGCCAGCACC
>NW_022109767.1:19063501-19066986 GCF_000313985.2 Echinops telfairi
CCCCCTCCCCCTTTGGGGGTGGGGTGCAGCTGGGGAGGGGGGCTCCCCGAGAGCCGCTGGGCAGCTTTCTTCCTGCCGCGAAACTGCTCGCCGCCCACTTGCCACCGCGCGCCCCTCGAGTTCTCGCCGCTCGCCTGTCCCCCCAAACTGACAGGTGCTCCCAGCAACTTGCTGGGGACTCCCTGGGCTCCCGCGCGTCCCCCCCCACCCCTTCCTTCCCTCGCCTCCCCCACCCCCACCCCCACCACTTCGGCACAGCTCAGGATTTGTTGAAACCTTGGGAAACTGGTTCAGGTCCAGGTTTTGCTTTGATCCTTTCAAAAACTGGAGACGCCGAAGAGGGCTCTAGGAAAAAGTCTTGGATGGGATGATGTGGAAACCACCCTGTGACTCTCCGCTGCCAGAGCAGGCTCGGCGCTGCCTCCCCAGAGCAGCCTTCCCCCGGCGGGGGTGAACGAGCCGCCGCAGCCGCTGCGTCCCCAGTGCCCGCCGAGCGTCAGCCCTCGCCCCGGTCAGCCAGATGCACCTCCTCGGGCTTCTCCTGCTGACATCTGCCCTGGGCGGCCGCAGACTCGGGACCCAGGCCGAGTCCGGCCCGAGCGGTAAATCCCAGTTCTCCAGCCACAAGGAGCAGAACGGTAAGACGCCCCCCCTACCCGCGCCACTTGTTGCTCGCCGGGCTCCGGGGGTTAAACTTGGCATTGGGAGCGGTGGTGGGGTGTACACCCTCTTGCGAGATCTCCTCGCTCTGTTCGCTGGCGTGGACCTTTCCAGATGGCGTGTCCTTTGCAATTTCGGAAGCTACCACACACAGCTCTCGCGGGGCAACACGAGTTCCCCTGCAGCCTCAGTTAGAGAGGACCTGCTGGAAGAGACTGTAAATGTCATTTCAAACGCAGGTTTTAGGACCTTTCACGGCCAGAGTGAGAAGTTCATGAGCTGCCTCTAAAAAGGAATGATCCTTGGCGTGTTTGCTTTTACTCAGATGTATGTATTGTGGGGTGTTGTTGTTGTTGTTGGTGGTGGTGGTGGTGGTAGGGGATGTATCAACTATATTAATGGAAGCACTTAAACGGAAAGTACGTGGGATATATAGAGGTCAAGAGGCTGCGTGGACATTTTAAGGTGGATGAGAAAACCTATTGCTCTTGAGCTCTTATTTTAAAAGTGGCTTTGTATTCTAAAGTTCTTACCTTTCTGGTGGTGTGTTTTTATGTGTTTGGTGAATGGCTGCTATTTTGTGTGCTCTGGAAACGACTTAATCCTGCATAGGAAATGAGAATTACTTTCAGCTTTCAAGTGTACCTGAAATGTTTAGAAAACTCTCAGATGCAAGTTCCCTTGGGCTGGGATTGCCAGAGCTGGAGAAAGGCTCCTTTCATAAAGCCAGGGCAGCTTCAGGGTGTGTAATTTGCTTAGCCTCTGAACCCCATATGATTTACATCATTCAGTTTCTAAACTCTTTTTCTCTTGATCTACTATTATGAAGTCATTTTTGAGAAGACTTTGTAAATAGAAATGTTATACTGCACATGAAACCACAATGTAATTGTAGGCTGTTTAAAATTAGAATATTAAACATCTTGCTTGCAACAAGTGGTGGCTTTTAATGCAATTTGAAGAGAAGCGCACACGCACACTTTTTTACTGCTTCCCATGCCATTGATGAAGAATGCAAGAATGCTCTCACCTCATTAACCAGGCGAGATAAACACAAGCGGAAACCTGCATAATCGCATGGTTCCTCCGATGTTTCTTTAGGCAATGGGCATTTCAAAGCTTCGACTTTGAATTTGAATCCTCTGTAATGTTCACCTTTCAGATAAGACACAGGAATTTCTTGAGTGAAAAAACGGGGATACAATAAAGGATTCCTGGGACTTTTGTAGACGGCATCCGCCGTTTTGTGTGTGCATGCTGCCGGCACTGTGTCACGTTTATCAGCCAATAGTGGGGTGGTGGTTTCTTACAGCTTGCTAGTGTGATGGCACATGGCACCTGCAGCCTGCTTGAGCTGCTGATCAAAGGGCAGTCTAGGGATCTCTCTAATCACAGGAGCTGCAGAGGGCTGGGGGAAAGTGATCAAAGGAGCCATAGCACCAGCTGTACCCTGGCAGGAAGCAGATCAGACCAACCTTTGTTCTTTCTCATGTAAAATAAATGTCCAGTTTAAAATATTGCTTCTCACTGGACAAGCTTTTCCTCAGTAACCACAATGTACAAAAGGCCCTAGCTTCTGTCCCTTATTTTCGCTTGCTCATGCTCTTTATAATTTCCACTATAACTCTGTGTTATCAAGCCCATGCCTGGCATCTGGCATCTTCCCCAATTCCCTTTGCCACCTTTGCCCTTTGTACCTCTCCATTGTTCCTTTCTTCTCTGTCTCCTTGGGATTCAGATGCCACCAGCATTTGGTAATGGGCCCCAGGGTTCTCATGCAGTCATTGGCTTGTACCAGTTGTAGGTTCACACCCTAGGGAGAGGTTCATTAACCCAGGCATTCTGTTGCCGTCTGTGCGTGGCAGGGCCATTTTCGTGCCGAAGATGTATGATGCTAAAAATAACCTGGTGGCTTGCTAATCTGTGGGCAGACATTGAGCTATGTTTAGCTCTTGGGAGCAGTGGCAGCAGGAAGTGAGTAGAGGTAGGGAAACTCTCACCTTCTAGGTTTTAGTTAAAGGGGAATGGGACCGGTCAGCACTAGGGGGCAATGTAGAACTATTTTCTTGCACATGCTCAGGTTGATTTTACTGCTTCAAGAGTCCAGGGTTTGAGGATAACAGGTAGGTGGTAGGGAAAAGCTTCTCGGAACTGACACCAGATTTGTTGGAACTTATTTTGTCATTGTTTGCTTTCAAATGTTCTTTTCCCTCAAAAGGATTTTGTTGCCTTCCTGTTGAGTCACGTTGATTTGTTATTGCCGTGTCGCTGTCTGCATTTGGAAAGTAGGCCCGGTCTCTAAGTACAAACCTCATCAGAATACCACATCGAAAGTGCCGTTGGCACAGTTCAGGCAGGTGTCGTTTGGTCAGTGCTAAATCTGGAATGTCTAAATTGATCTGTTGTGACCAAGGATGATCCCCTTTCAGCATTCAATTCTCTCCCCATTGTAGTCTTTCTCCTGGAGTAGTCCATTGTTTCTAACAGTGCCCACTCTACCAAATTCTCAGGCCTGCTCAGTTTCAATAGTCCCTTGGTATCCCAATAGATTCTATAAGTTGGAGTTGATTACCATAACTGATTAGATAGATGTATTTAAACAGGAGCATGTAGAGAAGCTTCAAAATTAGTTTGGGGAGATGAATGTCATTTAGCCCACCAATACTTACCTGGATTTTACAGAGTGGAGGATAAATCCATGGTGTGGTGTGGCACTGATGAACCATATAACTATCCTTTAGTTCAGTGGTTCTCACCCTTCCTAATGTCGTGACCATTTATACAGTTCCTCATGTTGTGGTGAGCCCCCAACCATAAAATTATTT
>NW_022109767.1:19068583-19069640 GCF_000313985.2 Echinops telfairi
CTTTCTTCACCACATTTGCTTATTCACCCGCTTTGTCTTCAGTGGTTGTCTCGGGAATGTGAGCATCATAGAATGGCAATTTAATCTAAGAATGTATTCTTGTATTGAGCGAGTACTTGAGTGGACTCCCATTACTGTTTCTGAAGGGTTATCTCTCTTGGCTTTCATGCATCAAATGCTCTTAATTATCTAAATGAGCATACACAGGTCTAGCAAGATTAGTGAGGTCAAAGACTATATTAGTTTTGGGAGGAAATATTAAAGACCTAGAGGATAGTTATGTTTTATCAGTGCTTATACCACTCCTAGATTTATCATCCCTTCCATGTGGCCCTTCTGTGAAGGACTGTGCACTTTTTTTTAGGACTCCACTTTGCCCGTGTTCCTTCACGACAACTTGATTGCTTGTTTTCGAATTTCTGATACCTATCCCGATCGACACCTTATGGACACACACACAGGCTGGTGTGCTTCTTGGAACTGTTTGCATGGCCTTTCTTCTTCTTTTTTTCCTTTTGGTATCTATCTATGTAAGATAGACAGGATAAGTAATCCCAAGGAGACATGAAAGGGACCCATGGTTGGGTGAGGGGGAGGAGTGGGAGGGGAGGAGGTGGGGGAGGGGAGCAATGAGCCATGGGACAGGGAAACAGCAAGGGTCCTAAAATTGACAGTGCAGAGGGTGTAGCATTCCTGGTTGTGCTTGACCAATTGAAATGCATCCGAGAGGAATTACTGAGAGGTGAACAATGGGTAAATGTGATAGTGGGCAGAAAAAAGAAAAAGTAAAAAATATATAGTATAAATATAGATATGTATATATGTAAGTATATAAGTATAGGTGTATTTGTCTATGTATGTATGTATATGTAAATACAACAGGGAAACAGATGGACTTTGGGCCTCTACTTATGTCTTACCTCAACACAAGAAAGGTTTGTCTAATACTGTGGCACTGTATGATACTCACCTTCCTGACATAATTGCTAAAGGCAAAATTGGCTGCATAAACAAATGTGAAGAAAACTGATGGTGCCTGGCTATTAAAAAATATAGC
>NW_022109767.1:19071352-19073395 GCF_000313985.2 Echinops telfairi
GAAAATATGAAAAATTAGAACCAATTCAGATGGGATCATAGGAGAGATCAAATAATGTGTTAAATTTTAACCTAACTGCATCTGCAACAACCAAATTTCCAGGCAATCTGCATGTTAGCAAGGCTAATCACATGCCTGGTTCATGGTCAGAGGGGATTCACCATGGACTTAACCCATGTGTATTTCCCCTTTATTTATTTATTTTTAAAAGTGAAACCGTTTTAAAATGGGTTAAAAGGGAGATCAAATGATAAGATGTTACATTTTGACCTATCTACATCTGCAATAATAAACTTTACAATGCTCTGTCTGATATCAGGACTATTCACCTACCTCAATTAGGGAATTCATCGGAGGCTTAATCCATGTGTGCACCCTACAATGGATCTGAGGTCACTTTTAAACAAAATAATAGATTGGCACACAAAATGCAGAATGTTATTCATAAGCATGATGTTCCATTATAAAACATGTTCTCAAGTCTGCACAAGAGCCAAAGGTCCACACTTTCTTTAGAGCCCTGATGAAAAGGAAATTAGAATACCGTACATGGGATAATCAGAACACAAATAAAGAGATTGTTGACAAACTGTGGAAAATGTAACTAATGTGGCTGAACAGTTTGTGTAGAAATTGTCACCTGAGAACCACATCTGTGGTGTAAACTTTCCCCCAAAACACAACAAAATTCCATTTTTTTAAATGTCATAACATGTATTTCTCCACTGCCTATGGTCCCAACTAGATGCCCGTCCCAAAGTGGTTGGAGGGGTAATGCCTTAATGAGTAAACGAAATATGCTCTTCTCTTTTCTTTACCCATTTGAATGTTGATTTGGAATATACCTCAATTAGTCAAGGTTTTCATTATGAACATCACTTCTTGCAGACGCACTTTTCCTCGATGGCTTTTGTGACATGTGGAGTCATTTCTTTTGGGAACAAATGATCTTTTTAATAATGTCATATATATGTGTATATATAATCTATATGTGTGTGTGTATAATCTGTGTGTGTGCATTTATAGTTTCTTTCTGTCTCTTTTTTCTGTGCCAGTTTTCTCTTTCCACCACCACCCAGGGGTCTGCATCTTGTGAAACCATGCCCACACCTCCTTTTAAACACTACTTCACTGAAGACAGCTATAAGCTTTCTAATAGTGCTCATGAATAGGTAGACATAGTGCGGATGAATAGGTAGACCCTGATTGAGGGCCAGGGGGCCTTTCCTGTGAGTTAGTCTGTGAGTTGTAGTTCATGACCTTTGTGACATTTATTTTTGTTGTTCATAGGCTTTTCTTTCTTTCTTTTTTTTAAAAAAAAAACAACAACTTCATTTCTGGTTCTCTGTTCTGTTTCGGAGAGCTGAGGAAGTTGAATAAGTAAAGAACATTATGTAATGATGAATATTCTTTTTCACAATAGAGGACAAAAAAGGTCACATTTTGTTTTCTTATAACTTTTTCTTCTCTATCAACTATTGTCAACATCCTTTGCATTCAATGTGAAATGCTTAGTGTTTATCTCTAGTGATTGTTCAGGATGTTCAGTAATCTATAGGAGTTCTCCTGGACCCCAGTCTATGTTAAATAGCTGTAAATAGATGGTAAGATATGACACAAAAATTTCCCCCAACATACTGTTTTCCTGAGCTCTCAGTCAATATTTCTTCATTTATTTTTATTTATTTATTTATTATTTTTTTAAACAGATTCTTAATTTCATCAATTCTTGTTTTTTCCTTTTCTGAAACTTATTTTTTACACTTTTCTTTATATTGACTTCTATTTTTTAAACCTTTGTAGTACTAAAATCCTGAACTTCATCTGCATTTTTACACTTTTTATAGGAACAGAATTCTGATGCTTACGATGATGTATGTTAAGTAAACGATTCAATCAAGGTATTCGGTAATATCCACAGGAAAACAGAAAGGCCAAGACTGAAATTCTTTTCCTCATATAATTTTGTCTCAGTGAAAATTATAGATGTCATCATCAGGCACCACCAGTTTCTTCGTCCAATTGTGTTTCTGATTGTTTTCT
>NW_022109767.1:19074176-19079319 GCF_000313985.2 Echinops telfairi
TTTTTAGTGAGGACAGTTTTGTGTATTTTCATTTTGTTTAAAACTCAGCAAATCCATAGAACTGGAATATTTCGGATTACATATTCCTGGTACCTCGTTTCCAGTTTTAGCATGATTTGATAGAGAAAATTGTTTTTTGTTTTCCAAATGGTATTTTGTTTTGTTTTCCAAATACAAATCAGAAGTTGCAAGTCACTCTTGATTTCAAGTTCGAACTCCCCCCAAATATTACACCTACCTTTCTTTTAACAACTTTCTCGTTATTCAACACATCAGATTAAAAAAATATATATCCAGATATTTTGTGGAGTCTAGCAGTAATGAATACGTACATGCAAGGTGGAAGTAACGCTGGCTGATATGTGTCAACTTGACTAGTTTTCAGTGGTGTATCAGTCATGTAATGATGTAGTCATCCTCCATTTTGTGATCTGAAGTGATCAGTTTCCATTTTCTCATCATGCAGATTTTTGCTAAAGACTTGATCTTTGGATCCTAACCGTATCAACAAGTTTATAGGGGGTGTACAGTCTATTAAAGCATGACAGCCTGATTCCATATTTTTTCCCTCACTGGTTGGTGAAAAAAAATTGATTTAATTGGCCTTTTTATTCTTCTGTAGTGCTAATCAGCGTTATTATTCTTGGTTGTATACTCATATGTTGATTTCTGAGTAATTGTTTTTATCTGTATGTGACTTGTTTGATAAGTAATCTCTATATTGTTTCTTCTCCAGCAATGCCTCTGATTGTGATTTTTTTCAAATCTTCTTTTCTGTCCCTGAAGAACATATCTGATGATTGATTCTTAGATGATATGTGCTGATACTACCATAACAACAGCAGCACCCAAGCCACGTTCTGTCAGATTATTTTCTACTCATGGCAACTCCTTGTGTTTTCAGGGTTTTCTTGGCTGTAATTTTTCCATAAACAAAATTGCCAGGAAGCAGATTTACAGAATCAGGCTGTAAAGACATTTCACAGTGCTGCCATCAATCTTTAGCTTAGTAGACTAACAAAAATATTGTTATCGTACCATAAGGTTGGAAAGGAGCAATGTCCATTCCTTATGACAATTGAACTGTTCGTTAGTCCAGAGCTGCATGGCTCATCCGTCAACCCCGTGCAACCAATGGGCATGCTGTTCTGATGTTAAGCATAAGAATAACCTAATTTATGTTGGACTTAAAATTCTTGTCTTCTTTCTTCCCCTCTACCTGACCCAATCTTGGAGTGCAGGACCTAGAGCATTAGCTTTCACACTTATTTGGTCTACAGACCCCATTTCAGAAAAGAACCAAAAAAACACCAAAACCAAAAAAAAACCTACCTGGCAATGAAATATTTTGTCTTATAGCCCACAATACATGATAAAGTGTAGGCATCTGCTGTTGCAGTCCCCCTGGCTCATCCCAGCATCCCCTCCCCCCAGGGGGCAGTATCACCCACTTTGGGAAACATTGATATAGAATAAAGGAGGAATGGGGGCTCTTACCAACTTGCTTTCTGCAGGCCCTGGGTTCTCTCTCCTGGAGATAGGATGTGGGAGGATAGGTAAGACATGGCACACTGGGCTTGAGATTGTAACCTTTAGTTGGTTGTCTCTACTCCTCTAGCTAATTGCCCTTGCAAGTGCTGTCTTGCCTTCTAGATCAGCGGTTCTCAACCTTCCTAATGCTGCGACTCTTGACAGTTCCTCATGTGGTGGTGACCCTCAGAGCATAACATTATTTTTGTTGCAACTTCATCACTGTAAATTTGCTACTGTAATGAATCAGGCGACCCCTGTGAAAAGGATGTTCGACCCCCAAAGAGGTCGTGAACCACAGGTTGAGTACTGCTGCTCTAGATTAAATCGATCACCCCCTTCCATTTTCTGAACACTTAATCTAAATCAACAGTTTCTCATTGCTTTGTCAGGAAAGCGCTCTGCTGGCAGAATGTGTTTAACTACAACAAAGGTCAGCAGTTTGAAACCACCAGTAAGATGAGGCTTTCTCTCCCTGTAAAGATTTACACTTTAGGAAACCCACAGGGGCAGTATTGTTCTGCCCTATAGGGTCGAAATGAATCAGAGTCAGTTCCATGGTATAAAGTTTTTTGTTTTTTTTTAAAAATCATGTCAAGATTAAGCTATGGCATAGCCTTGTCACCCTTTGATATTCTTGTTTACAAATTTTTAAAAGTGATTTCTCCTTCTTCCCACCTCCACTACTATAGTCCACAAGTTCTTAAGAATGTGGACTTGCTCTCTTATCAAGCTCCAGCGCCTGCAGCAAGGTGTGGCCTATAATTACATATGTGCTCAAAGAATGATGTTGGGTGGTTGCAAATTAGATTGCGGTGTTGGTGAAAAGAGCAGACGCTCTTTGACAATGTCCATTTGGTCTTCTGGTTTCGCATTTGACTGTTTTCATAGTAAGTTTACTATGCTTACGAGTAGCAATAGCTATGTCTAGTAAAATACTAATTGAAAATCTCAGTAAATATAGCTTGTTAAACAAAGTGCATGGAACAAGCAGATTGAGTACGTTTCCCAGAAGTGGTAAAAAGTATTGTCCTTCACGGGGCCGTCGCTATGTGTACCTGTGTCTTTTCTAAAGATGGGGCCAGTTCTTTGGGATAGAACAAAACTGGAGAAGGGTCAATAGATACCATACCTCCAAACTGATGCGCTTTCATCTTTATGTGTCACCAACTGGTATCGGGAGACTTCACAGCGGATACAAATCAACATAAAACCCAGTGTACGCAATGATAGTGGAGAGCGATCTCAAGTCCTCGTCGCTTGTGTATACACTAGGGTTTAGATAGTTGAAGTGGCTTTGTCAAGTAGGTTCTTGAGTTTACATGTATTAAACTCCTAATGTGTGATATAGTTTCCTTAATGCAACAATCAGATAGGCAAATGGAATTGAGTTTCAAAATTCAGAATCTGTGTGGGAAAGCATCACTTAGTGTTTTAGATGATACCATGCTTTCTACGTGCAAGGGGAGGTGGAAATCCCTTGTTTCCTTGTATCATTTGTAGGAACACTAAGGGAAATGATCTCAGAATCATCACGTTAAATAAACATGAAAGATAAGCTGACAGATGGGTATTGTATTACTGTTGCCTGGGAAGTAGTAAATCTCTGTGTATGGTAAAAGGTTATCTAGCATTGATTGGAAGTGATGATTACACAACATAAATAATGTTACTGCTATCGCTATGGTCAACACCTGAAAAAAGTTAAACTGGCAAAAACAAAATGAGAATTGATGATACATCAAAAAGTATTGTTGCAGATCATGAAAATTTTGTTACACAAAAATATCAAAACGTGAAGCTGTTGTTTCTTGACATATACTCCATCTATGTCTATAACATTTGAAGACAATGGTTCTACTTTTCTGTCTCTTCCCCAAAGACCGCACTCTTCTCTTTGCGACACCTCAATATGTCAATTCTAGTATTCTCCGGGGACTCAGATTGGCTTCCCTTTAACTGCTGTTTGAGTTTTGGGAACACAAAGAAGTCCGAAGGGGTAAGATTAGGGCTCCAGGGTGGGCATGGGTCAGATGTAAGCCTAAAGCTTCTCACTCGTAGATACAAGGGTTACTAAGCAGGAAGTAGGAAGATGAAGCAGAAAGACCACAGAATGTGGATGTGGGTCCATAGCTTCTGGATGTCAAGCTCAATGAATTAGAAAATGGCCAAGTGAATGCAAGGGTGACAGTCAGCTGATGACTCCTGGGAATAGCAGGGGATGGGATGCAGGATCCAGATCCAGAAGTAGAAATGAGTTAACTTGTGCACGTTGTCAGTCTATACGAAGAGCAGGCTACACCTCCATTCAATCTTCCTCAATTATCAAGACTGACCAAAATAAACTATGTGACTAGTGCACAGAAGATCCCATCATGGAGTTGACTGGACTCTGTTTGATCAGATAATGGGAGAATCCTGGCCCACTCAAGTTGACAAGTGTCAGAATCGGTGAAGAAGGTTGGGACGTGGAGGCTTATCTGACCTCTGTCACTTGGCCATAGGGAAGCCAGAGGAGGTCAGATAGGACCCACTTTATGCTAATTATTGCAAGATAGATAGCACAGTTCGCATAACATCGTTTATTTCATTGAATTGTACATGTAGAAATTGTTGAAGTGGTGTATGTTTCCTTGCATACATTTTCACCAAATTAATAAATATTTATATTGGGACAGAAATCTAACAATTTGGCAAATGACTGGAAACCATTACCTTTAGAATGTATAACCTCTACCATTATTTGAATTAGATGTAGCCGGTCTGTTGATGGATGACAATTATTTTAAAATTTCAGTTTAATAATTGATGATGAAGGGAATAGTGGTGAATAGAATGTTTAGTTGCACAAAGATTATTTTTAATAATTTTTAATATTTTAATTAAGAGAATTCCTCATTGGTGAAAGCTACCACATGCTTCCATTGAACCAATTCTAAATCATAGCAGTCCTGTGTATAAGGTGTCCGAGGCTGTAAATCTTTACAGGAATTGACCAGCTTCATCCTTTTCCCTCTGCACAGAGGTTTGAACCTCTGACCTTCAGGTTAGAAGTCCAAAACTTACAGGATCATGCCACCAGGGCTCCTTAAGAGCACCACATAAATAATTTAAATATATGTAAATGTGTACGGATTAGTGGGCCTGGGAATCACAGCCTTTTATTCTTTTGGAAGTGACTGAAGCATTGTCTTTAAGTTTGATCTTCAGTGTATCCTCTTCAAAGGATTAGCCTCCTCAAAAGTTCAAATTTCCCTTTTAGGAAAAAGATCATCGGAAAAGAAGTCTGTACCTGCAGACTTGAATGACTTGCCTCCCAACAAACCAACTCTTTGCCATCGAGTGGATGCCAAATCATAGCGGCCCTACAGATCATGTAGAGCCAACTTGCTTTGTTTTCCAACTGCTGGCCTTGCACGGAGCAGCCCCAACGGTGCTCTCCTGAGTCAATGTTCATTTACTTTCATAAGCGTTTTGCTTGTAAAGCGCCTAAGCCTGAACACCAGAGGAGCTGAAAGTGAACAAGAGGACCGGTAGTCAGTGTATCATTGCCACCTAACGCTGGAGCACTGATGTCTTTAAAATCATATTGGTTCATTTTAGCTTGTACTTT
>NW_022109767.1:19080100-19085458 GCF_000313985.2 Echinops telfairi
GTGTTTGCAGATGGTATGAGGTTATCTTTATAACATCCCCATGAGGTATTAGGAAAAGCACCAAGGTTTCCCTTGCTCAGTAACATAGCCAGGGTTCTGCAGCTGGTAAATGTTTGGACCTAAGGCTGACTCCAAGCCAGGCCTGGGAGCCATGTGCCTCTTCTTTCCTAAGTTCAATGGTCTAATGTTTTATTAGAACATTGTTTTCATGCAGCCAATATTTATGAGCATCTGCTCCTTGCTGAACTCGGTACTAGGTGCTGGGTACACAAAGAAGAATAAGCGCTGTATCTGTGAGGGATGCCAGGTCTGTCCTTTGTCTCACCGTCGGTCCGTTTTGTGGTCAAAGCGCTAAGGGAACACAGAGTGTTTTATTTCACTTTAGATATTCTCTCCTGATTTAAGAAGCAGTCGCTTCTGCTGGGAAAAGATGAAAGGAGGAGAGTTCTCGCAGAGGAGGTGATATTTTGAAGTGGGATTGAGCATTGGTGGGGATGGGGTCGGGGGTGGTGGGGAGAAAACATTTTAGGCAGAGAGGACAGCGCCCCAAAGGAATGGATGTATGAAAGGGCATATCCCGCTAGATATACAAGAATGAAAGCGCATATCCTGCTGGACATACGAGAATGAGAGGGCATATCCTGCTGGACATGCGAGAATGAGAGGGCATATCATGCTGGATATACGAGAATGAGAGGGCATATCCTGCTGGATATACGAGAATGAGAGGGCATATCATGCTGAATATACGAGAATGAGAGGGCATATCCTGCTGGATATGCGAGAATGAGAGGGCATATCATGCTGAATATACAAGAGTCGGGATTGTCAGTTAGGAGTAGAGGCAGGGAAAAACAATGGGAACCTTTTTTGAGTGGGTATCTATCAAAGCCCCGATGCTGTTTGCAGCAAGTGTTTCCCACAGGACTTGCCCTTTGCACACATTGCAAAAAAAAAAAAGTTGTGTTTGTGTTTAAAAGTTAGTCAAAAGTTTGGATTTGCGGTTAGTTGATAAGCAGCCACGCGGTAGCAGGATTTTCCTTTGGCACACGTAGTGACCACTTCTTGCTGGAATTGTCTTCCAGTCATGAGGCATGTTGGGAAATTCTGAGCTAGTTCGGAGGGTGGGTAGGCTGCGTAGTCTCATTTCACTCAGAGACTCTAAGCCTGTGTCCACACCACTCTATCTTGGCTGCTTGATGTAAACAAAGAGCAATTTTCACACCTTCATTCACAAAATGGATAGCACGCCCAAGGAGGCTGGGTGAGGCACCAGAAGACTGTGATAAAACAGGAGGCCGCTTCCCACATGCTGAATGAGTGTGATGATCCTGTCACAGTCCATGAAGCAAAAGAAGAAAAGAAAATTGCCTAAACACGTTCAAGGGAAGGAATTTCAAGTTTCCAGGAGAATTAATTCTCTTGTGAGGAACTACTTCGTTTCTCTAGTGAAATATATTTTCATCTCTTGTATACAATTTTAGAAATCGTGTATATGATTTATGAATTTAAAATGGAAGAATTCTCTTGTTGGTTGTGCTATCCTGTTTTATGAAGGAGGCTATTTATACTCTACGAACGCCTTATTTGTGAGTAGATACTATTTTGAGATTTTTTTGGTTTTTGCAAGAGAGAGCTATGCTTTTGTACTTTACTATGCCCACCTGGCCTCTTTGAGCTGATACAGAGAAGATACAGAGAGGATAAACCATTAATGACAGAAGTTGAACTAATGTGACACTTATGTTGTTTCTGGCAGCTATTTTTGCTGGGCATTTATAAGGGCATCTCTCTTTTAAAGAGTCATATTATTTGTATGTATTTCCCCCCCCTGAAGAATCAATCACAGTTTGTTTCCCATATATATTGCCACACACATTCATAGTCTAGGATATTAGAAATGCAAATTGGGAGTCATTTAAGCATTGTACTTACTTTTTTTTAAAAAATGATTTTCTTGGGGGCTCAAACAACTATCACAATCCATGCATACATCTATCCATCCATTGGGTCAAGCACTTTTGTACATTTGTTTCCCTCATCATTCTCAAAACATTTGCTTTCGACTTGAGCCCTTAATATCAGCTCATTTTCCCCTTCTCTCCCTGTTTCCCCCTCCCCCATGAACCCTTGATAATTTATAAATTATTATTTTCTCATATGTTACACCGCCTGACATCTCCCTTCACCCACTTCTCTGCTGTCCACCCCCCCAGGGAGGAGGTTATATGTAGACTCTTCTAATGGGTTCCCCCTTTCTCCCTCACCTTCCCTCCACTTTCCCGGTATCACCACTCTCACCACTGGTCCCGAGGGGGTCATCTGTCCTGGATTCCCTGTATTTCCAGTTCCTATCTGTACCAGTGTACATCCTCCGGTCCAGCCAGATTTGTAAGTTATAATTGGGATCATGATATTGGGGGGGGTGTTATATAGCAGCAAGATAGGATTAAGCTCAGTATACTGTGAAAAGGGACATGTGCTTCAAATGTGAGTAAGATGTGAACAAATATGAAGAAAGACTCAATTTTCTTACCAGGAATTTCCTAATGGGGTTGGAATAAATAAGGGCCCAAAGTATTTATTTCTGATTTATTATATTTTAAACTGAAGTCATGATGACAGATAGTGTGCAATGTATAGAAATACAGGAAAAACACAGTAACGTTCCACGTTTTAAAGAAATAGCTCTGCAAATGAATTAATGATTCTTTCTTACTAGCGTTTCTATTGCCATAGGGCTGGTCACCCACTCAGTGGACAGATGTTTCCTACAAAAACTCATGGAGATCTATGTAACTAATAAAAAGTTTCAGTAGTGCTAGTTTGTAAAGCATAGATTATCTCTTTCATTGCCAGTGGTTGGGCCTACTAAAAGTATATCTGTGCTGCTGGAAACATGTTTATGTTTTAGATTTTAAAAAGTATTAGGGCATGCTTTCCAATAAATAAATAGCAGTGCCACTATAGTATGCTTTTTTTTTTTTTTTTACTGATTTTGCTTTATTTACACATAAAAGTGAACTCCATTTCTGGAGCTCTACATGAAAATGAATTGATTGAAGACACAAGAAATAGAAGAAATAGAAATAGAATGGTTGCAGCAGGCCAAGCCCACCACCTGCTCCCTGCAAGAAAAATGAAGCTTTCTGCTTCGATAAGGATTTACAGCCTCGAAAACTGGGGCAGCTTAATTTTGTCCTATAGGGTTGGTGTAAGTTGCAATCAGCTCGATGGCAGTGGTTTATTTGTCTTTTGAGTAAGATATCGCATATATTAAAGAGATGTAAAATGAGCTGAAACTTGCTTTTTGAAGGAAATTTAAAGATAGCGAGTGTTCCTGGATCAGAATATGACCAGCAGAGTGAGAGAGGAAGAGTCTGGCTGCTTGCTTGATAAATGGTAACCTTTCAAAAGTGGTGTTCATCTCTGCTTTGTTGAGACTACTCTCAGGCTGGAAGTTTACCACATGATTAAGGGTGTAAACTTAGGAATTAAATTATCCTAATGCATATACAAAATAGAAACGTTTTTTTCTTTATGGCAGACATTTTATTTTCAATCTGTATGGATAAAATTTAGTAGACAACTGTTCGGCACCTAATTAAAGTAACTGTTTTAAGATGGTTTCCTTTTAGAACTAACATTTACATCCTAGGAAATCAATTAAGGTGTCTGGATTTCACATATCCGTTGTAATCCTTGGTTGCAGTCATTTGTGAATGGTCAACCTAGCATAGCCAAACACTCAGAGGTGCAAATCTTTTGGAAGAAGTGCAAATGCCAGTCTTTTGGTTGGTAAAATGAAAAAATAGGATTTATTTAATGTACCTGCCGAATATTTAAACTACATAAAGCACAGGAAATACTTCTGGTGTGTGAGAATGTGTGGTGTTTCTAAACAGCCAAACATTGTTCTGAACATTTCCGGGTAGCGGTGAGTTATCTGAGACCACACCCATGTAAGGAAAGCTTGTTTAACTAGCCTGTGGTTCTAGGATGCATTCAAACACTCTTAAACAAAATAAAGGGAATGGATGTAATAACTTCTTTATGGAAAGGCCATAAAAAGCTAGAGGGCCATGTAAACAAATTGGCTTATTTACTTAATGTTTAAGTAATAGATTTTCAGCATAAATTCATGGGTGTCTATTATGCTTTATAGGATTATGACCAGATTTGACCTTGAGATTGAGACTACAAAGTTTTTTGTTTATTTGTTTGTTTGTTTGTGTTTACTGCATGGAAATCCATTGTTTTCATTTTCTTCTGCCGTTTGAAAGCCTTCTTAAAAATCTCAGTATTAACATTTAAACTTTGTTCAACTTAGAAAAATATGTAGAAACACACCTATAAAAAGCAAAAATGACTTGATTTTGGGTAGCAGTGGATTGGATTCAAGGAAAATAAGATGATTAAAATTGAAATTTTCCTTCTGGACCTAGTCATGGCTAAACAGATTGTAAAATAACTGTTTTGGCTCACAGGAGTAGGCCCATGACCATAGCTATGTAGAAGACAAGTTCAACAGCAGTTCTGACTTGCGGTTCCACTAGCCCTGTGAGTCATGCAGTCAGACTGCTCGGACGGAGAGCCCGCTCTTTCCGTGTGACATTCATTCTTTTACTTGAGAGGGAGGTAACGGGCCCTATCCCAAGTTGTCTCGTTTTTTTTTTTAGGGAAGTCACTTTATTGCATTGGGATATTAATTTACTTTCTGTAAAACTGAGCGGGAGGATTGTGCCAAAATGCTACAAAGAGAGTGAGTGTGTGTATAAGAATGTGCAGTGCTATGCATTGGTAGTGATGACTAGTGGAGATGGAAGCCAGAAATTAATTTGGAAATTGAAATGAGCAAAGGAAATGAAAGACTTGCAGTGTTGATACCATAACATTTATTCACTCTGCAAGTTCTCTCAATCACGGTTGACTCATGGCCTTAAAGGAAACGATTGTGTAAGAAACCCTTCGTAAAAATCAATGAGCCTTTCTAAGTTTTAAAAATGTCGATGGCATCATACCATGCTGGCATCTTTTAAGTGTTACTGCAGGAAGTTTGGCCGTGGAAATAACTGTTCCAACTCCCCAGGCATAAAAACAAGGGACAATGGTGGGTATTATAGTTTCTGTGTACTGTGTGCCTTGCTAGCTCTTTCCTCTTACTCCTCCTTTCCTAAAAAACAGGTAACGTAGGGCTAGAGGACCTCAAGTCTAGGAAGAAACCTAGATCTGCCTGCCTTTAATTGGCGGCCCTTTGATCTTGAAACCAACACTTTACATTTTTGTGCCTGAGGTAGCCATTCACCCCTTTCACAGCACCCCTTTTATAGAGTTCACATGGCTACCTAACTGAAAACT
>NW_022109767.1:19086104-19094078 GCF_000313985.2 Echinops telfairi
AGCGGTAGGTACCTTTATCATATAGAATAAAAAGTGATGTCGTAGTTGGAGAGGATTTAAAGGAAGGTAAGATTCTTTACAGCTGAACCATTAGAAGAGGATTAGAGAAAATTATTAGGGCAGAGGTATAAATTGAAGAAGGGACGTGAAAAAATGGGTATCACACATGCAGAAACAAGGGTAGGGCAGAGTTAGTGGGCTTTACACAAGTAACGGAGCTGGCAGATGTAGGAAGTCTGGAGGATTTATGCAGACTAATGTGTAGTTTCTTTTGACTTCAGAAATATATTTAGTGGGTTAACCAGAGGTAGTGGAGACACAAATGGAGAACCCTGATTACTGAAGCAAGTTAAAGCAATAGCCATGGATTGAATTCCAAGTCATGGGTACACCTTGTGTACCTTGTGTGTCAAAGTAAAACTGTGCCCCAGCTTTTGATTTTATTCCTCCTTCATAGAATATTCACACCTGCAAGTAGATAGCCAAGTATTTTTCTGAGGTGCCTCTGGGTGAGGCTCAAGCCTCCAAACGTGTGGTTAGTAACTGATTGTGTTGAACATTCCTGCCACCCAGGAACACTGATGTAATTTTTAGGCTTGGGTAAATAAACAGAAGAGTGATTTTTTTTGCGGGGGGCTCATCATGAACTCCATTATGGGCCTGCTTACCCCTGCCGTGCAGTCAGTCAGATTATTAATGAATCTTCTGGTGGTCCAGAGAAGATAGAGACAGAAGGAAGGTTGTCAGAAAAGGAAGAATCAAGTTTGAAGGAAAAAGAACCACCACATTTGTAGCCCAAGACCATGAGAGGAGGTGTTGGAAGAGAGAAAAACCACAAGCGAAACCAACAGTAGGCAGAGGAGGAAGCCAAGAAAGGAGACCGCTAGAGCGAGCGAGCGAGAGAAAGAGACAGAGAGAGAGATTAAAAACAAAAAACTGGGCCCCAGAATGCAATACAACAGAGTCAAGACAATGAGAACTGATGGACAGCCTATAGGTTTTCAGCATTGAATTTGGAAGTCGAGAAATCTTCAGTGGCATAGAAGTGGGAGGAAAGTGGAGTAAAGAGGAAGTTAAATATCAAGTTTTTATGACTTTCTAGAAAAGCTTCAGTGACCAAGGGAAGAGAATGCTGATGTGTTTACAGATTGGAAGACAATAATGGGCGTGTGTGTGATACACTTTGTTTCTTTGCTTTTTGGGGGTGTCAGAGGAAAGGGAAAAGGTTGAATAGGTAACAAGACATGAAACTTCTCTGTCTCTTGAACAGCTGCTGACGGAGCACATTTGAAATGTTTACCATTAGAAAACCTATGAAAAGAAAACTTGCAAAAAACCCTGATTGTATATGATAAAGAAGAGCTAGGATTTTGCAGGTAATGACCCTGGAGACAGTTTTTTAACAAAGTGAGGGAGGTAAAAGGAGGTGTATGGACAATTTAGCAGTGACCCTCTAGAAGTGGTGTTGAGTAAGATGTTGAAATGATGTTTTCGATATCTCGTCTCTCATATTTGTACCTTTAAAGACAGGCTGAATTAAGACATGTGCTTTTGCTTGGTCAGGACATCCTGAATGGCAATGATTTGGTGCATTTTGGCACATGAAGATCAATTTAAGAGTAGGATCGGTAGACAAAAGAAGATTCATGAATACAGTGGTAGAAGTTGGAATCAAATGTAGTTGTAAGGGGAGTTTTATGTGAAATAATGTGTTAAATGATATATCTCTATATAAACCCTACCTTTCCCTTGACATTGTGGCAAACATTGGGCTGTTAACTGCAAGGTTAAAGGTTCAAACTCATCAGCTGCTTTGTAGATGGAATATGAGGTTATCTGCTTTTGAAAGATTTGTAGTTATGGTAACTTTAAGAAGTTGTTATATTCTGTCCCATTGGGTCACTCTGAGTTGGCATCAGTTTGATGGAGCTTTTTACAGATGAACCATTTCTTTGTTTTTCTAATCCTATACAAGGTTTCCTTTTCAGCTTATAAAGAAAGAAGCATGAAAATTCAAGTTAAACGACGACCTTCATGACCCTTATTTTTATCTTTCTGCCTCTTATATCTTTACTAGTGTGTCCTTGGACATCAAACGAGAGAGGAAAATCTATCTGTAAGCCTATAGAAACCTGCTATGGAAGTTCTGATGTCTGCTGTAAACGCAGCATAGCACAGCACAGCACAAATTTTTAATACGGCTATTGAATGACCTTTAGGAGTGATGATGAGTCTTTGGCACACAGTAGAATATAGCACATTGTTTTTGGTGAAGGCTCAGTCATCATGATGGGACCCCTCCATGAGATAGGTTTATGGAGTTGCCTCACAATGTTCTGATATGTATCAATAATTATGAAGGTGATACATGACTGAACACTGTTCTTGTTCTGTCATCTAAGGTCCTCATACCTTGGAACTGAATCCATAGCAACAAAAGTCACATGGAAGTAGATTGGGATGGGTTCAAGTGAGAGTGTTGTTTGCTCAAGAGAAGAGATCACCTGGGTATACAGAACTCAGTCAATCTTTGCAGAATATGGTGATATGCTGAATCTTGGAGGATCTTTATGTTTATCTTTATGTGTCTGTAATGATTGGTGACATGAACATGGAAATGCTCTATTGCATAACCAAGACTTGGTCATAAGCAAATTAACTGCGTCTTTATTTTTGTTGTGCCTGAATTTTATTGAGACGGGGAAATCTCTTGGCACAGAATGAATATTCCTGTGAGACTATTATTTTTCAGCTCACTCTTAAGTGGTACAGAGCTCTAAAATCACTTCAGATACACCTACTATTATGATTTCTAAGGAAGACTAGTCAGTTTTTTAGAGTAATTGAAATTCTACAGCTGATAATCTTTCATCTTTCCCTATTCCCTTCCTAGGTCTGTGTGTGGGGAGGTGCCAGCCCCCACCACTAATTGCAGGTTTGATAGGTGCAATTGTATGGTTGAGATATATAAGGATTATAATAAAGTCATCGAGAGCATGAGAGATGAGAGAGATAGAAATGATGGAGTCAGACACATTTCATGGTAGCATGCTCACCTCAGCCTGGCTTGGTGGTCCACATGGAGAGAGGGGGAGGGGAAGCAGGACAAGGGGAAAGGGAACAGGGGAGAGAGGACGGAAGAGAGGAATGGGGGACTGATGAGAGGCCAAGAGGGGAGCCCTAAAGAGAGCTCTTTATTGCTAACCCAGGCCTATGTACCTTTGGGGGGAGTGCACTATAAGTTATAGTAATGAGAGGGGGTACAATCTAGGGATATACAGGCAATAGGAAGAGGAGCGATTGGGGGTATACATGTGACAAGAAGGGCGGATCCTAGATTCAGGATGGCAGCCTAACTTTGGATGTCACTGAGCCGGTTTGACCTGTTCCCTGGCTCTCCATAGAAACCATTGTCAGTCGGTGCAAACCCCACCTACAGGGACCAAGCTAATGGTCGCAAGCCTTTAGGGAGAAGTAGTCCATTGTCCTTAACAGCAGAGAGAGACCCTACCAGTCCAGACAGTTGTCTGGCAACTGACTGCCTTCAGGGAGGTAACTTGACCATCATTTACCATTAGCTGCAAGCAGTGTCCTAAGTCTAACATATTTGGGTGAGACAATTGGGAGAAATCTCTCTGTTTCCCATAGGTCTGCAACCTAACTTGCAGTCTTAAGTGGGGAAAGGGCGAGTGCTTTATACTTGATGTATCTGAAGGGGTCAAGGGAACAAATTTCGGCCATTTCTTTTGATACCCTACAAACAGAAGGGGAATGCCTCCCTATCACCCTGGTTTCTTGGTAATCTACCTCACTGACAGCTCAGTCTCATTCTAATATCCTAACACACACACACACACACACACACACACACACACTCCTTGAGTGGTACAGCTAGCTCCTTCTAACCTAAAGGTTGGAAGCTTGATCCACCCAGAAACACTTACGAAGGAAAATCAATTCACCATTGAAAACCCTATTGAGCACAGTTCTACTGTGACACCCACATGAGCCCTGAGTCAGAGTTCCCTTCTGTACACGTTTGCCTGTAAGAGTCCCTACACGCCATTGCTGAGCTTGCGGTTAGTGAGCAAAGTACGAACATGACATCTAATGGTTTTTATTTTACATAAATAACATTTAATTCCTTCACAAGAATCAACACGTGTAATAGATTAAAGCAACATGCTATAATTTCTATTTTTAAGTAAAACAATGATATTGATCAGTTCTGCATTCTGGCTGTCATTGTCCCAAGTCAGACTGCCTTTACTTTAAACTGTGCCTGGCACCATTCTCCCGGCTGTGTGCTGTACTATGGCGGCCTGTGCTTCTGTGGGGCTGGAAGCTGTGTCACCGGTTGTCGGTCCCATCACAACAGGTGTCAATGGAGCTTCTTGACTCGGAAGTCAGCCCCTGCTATCTGTTTCTAAAAACAAACAAACAAACAAACAAACAAACAGCAGTGAAGACCGTATGCGTAACAGTGGAATATCGTCTGAGGCGATGCCCGAAGATGAGCAACTCAGCTTGGATGGTGTGTCTGTCTGGGCAAACTGTGGAGACAGATCCACAGACACACACATATGCATAAGAGAGAGTTTTCTATAAAGGGTAAGTGTACATTCAGAAGCATCCCAACCCCGTTCAGTCCAAGCACATATGTCTGACACCAATCTACAAAGTCCTCTTTAAACTCACAAAACAAACACAATGCTGCCAAATGCAGGAGGATCACAGGTCAGTGGGTAGAAAGTCTTTGAGTCCCGTGGTGGTGTAAGCATCTCAGCGCTGGGTCTCCACGGGGCTTCTCACCCAGGCCTGCATCAGGATAAGTCCATGTGGCTTCTCCTCAGGGATGTCTCTGCAGGAAGTGAGCCTTGCCAGCTGAGGTAGCCACACATTGGGCCGGCCATCAGAGGGTAAGAGACAAGAGAACTAGAAAGGCGACGCGCACCCAGCCATTTATCTCCCCGCCCTTCAAGTCACCCCACATGTGTGTATCGGCCAGGTTGGCACAATAAACCACAACTCTCTCGGATGGCACTCCAGACATGACAGGGAAGAGCTGCCTTGGTTAGATCGAGTTGATCATCATGATGGTGATGGGGATGGGGGTTAGTATGAATCAGAACCACCTCAATGGAACCGGACCGTAACAGCGACAAACAGTGACAGAAATATCTGCGTTCTTTTATTTTGGGCTTTCTCAGTGCCCTCCTACCTTCCTACCAATCACATGTAAAATACTGATAATGAATACTTTTCTTAAAACATAGTCTTGGTCATATGTAGCCCCATTAAGCTGGGATTAAAAAAAAAATGTTTTTCTGTCAAATATAAACTTACACAGAGATCCCTGAGGGATTTTTATAAAACACAGATTCTGAATGAGTAAGTTTGAGCGGAGCCTAGTCGTTTGCATTCTGACAAGCTCTCAGGTGATATTGAACTGGTGACCTGGTGACCACACTGTGGGTAACAGAGCTTATTCTGGTGTTTTCATGGTCTGCCATGATCTCTGCCTTAATAATTTTAATTAAAAAGCTTTCTGCATAGCTGATCTCTGCTCACTACCAGAACAACAAACCAAAAAGAAAAAAAACCCAAATAAACGGCAAAAAAAGCAAATCAGTTGCTTTTGAGCCCAGTCTGACTCCTGGTGAGCCAAGCGTTTCAGACCACGCCTGTGTTCTGTTGGATGTTCATTGTCGTTGACCTTTGGGAAACAGATCTCCAGGCCTCTCTTCCTAAGGGCTCCTGGGTGGATTCTAATCACTAGCCTTTTAGTTAGTAGCCTGCATCCCTAATTTTCTGATCATTGTTATTAAGACTCCTAACAGAGGGGTCAATTCAGTTCAATAAACATCACTCCTCTTATATTCTAATCACTATGTCATACTCTGAAAATCTGTAAGCAGAATGCTATTATTCTTTGTGTTTGACGTTCATTATCTGTGGATTGGGATACATTAGAGATCTCTATAGAGTGCTAAACTCAAAAACCTGCTCACTGGCTCACGGGGACCCTAAGGATGTTGCATTTCCTTGTCAGGAAAAGCTTCTCAGGAGGCTGCCATTTAAGTTGAGCCTTGAAAGTTAAAGAGCATTACCTAGCGGAGGGAGTTCTATGCAGGAAACATAGCACAGGAGAGCACAGTCTGATTGGCAATCCGGCAGAAAAAATATTCATTAATTACGAAGGGCTCTGTGTTTTGTACTAAGTGTGTTTTGACCTGACTGAGTAATAGGTACTTAACGAGTTTTCTCTTCCCTCCCCACCCATCTATTTATAGTATATTCTTCTATCAGGTCAGTGAGTGTGTACTGAATACTTAGGGCTTTTTGTTTGCCTGGGTTTCACTTTCCAAGGAGGTGCATCAGAATGATCACGAAGGCCTGAGAAGTTAAGGGCGAAGGGACAGACTCGTGCCAGTGGGAGGGGGGAAAGGGTCAATGTCATCGCCTTGACTCCTTTCAAAGGTGATTTTAGACCCTGCTGGACTAACTCTCCAGCTACAAACCATTCTCACAGCCCGACGCGAGTGCCTTCATAAACAATGAAGGCTTTATCACTTTTCTACCTCAAATTCCTTTGATATTCTTGTTTCCCATGCCAACCACTTGTTTCCAGGACGAGAGAGTGGCACGTTGAATAATCTTCCGCTGAGTGCCCACTGATGGAAGGGAAGGCAGCCTGCTCTGTTGAAGTGCTGGCCTCGGCTGTCATAAATCATCGATAGGCTCTAGCAGAGTCACATGCCTTATTGCACAATGGAGGTTTGCCGCTAGTGTTTGGCTACATTTTGGGGAACTAAAAGGGTATGCACACAAGGGCCTCTTGATCTTTCTGCTTAGATGGAATAAAATGAACGTACAAAGAACCTTGTTGCCAAAATGATAATGATGACTGCTTAAAATGTTATTTCCTCATCGAGAAAAGAGATGCATCGTTTCCAGGAAAAATATTTTTAGTCAGGGGGTTTATGATCAGGTTTTATGCAGTGTCTTTCTTCTAAAGAAGAGCATGCTTGTTGAAAGTCCAGTTTCAATACCTCTACTACATCTTTTGTTTTGTTTTATTTTATTTTGAATTATTTCCTCCTCCTATTTATTCTTTCTTTTCCTACACCCCCTGTGGCGTGTGAGATTGACAACTGCGATTTAGCTCATGTAAAGTAAAAAGTATTAAAAGTCATTCTTTTAAAAAAAAAACAAAACCACTCAAAGAATGTGTTTCTTTCTCCTTCCCTGGAAGTAAAGTTGGTTTTCTCAGCTCTGATGATATGGGATTTGGGGCAAGTAGGCCTTAGTTTTGGCATGTGGACAAAACAGAGGCAGCCTCTGGAGAGAGTTCACGCTTTATGGCAGTAAGCAAATGTCCACTGGGCCCCTATTTACGGTGTCACAACCAGATTAAAACCATACCCTCTTCTATTTCTATAACTATAGTACCCAGGCTGTCCAAGTCTATGCCCACACTTCCTAGTAAATTGAAAGGCAATACTAACCCTATAGGAGACCAGCCTCCTTTCAGATTCATTTCATTTCTCTGTATGAGGGAGAGTGAATTGTTTTCACTAACATTCAGAAATAGGAGGAATGCCACTTGGCAGAGAGGAATCCTGACTCTGTGTTATCACACACTTTGTGAGTGTCTTATATTCTTAGTTTCTAGGCCGGAGGTAAGAGCAAGGAGGGAGAATGCAGGGGTTATTGGCAGGGACTACGGACTGACGACTTGCAGAGGTGGTTTTCGGTGTTTCATAGCTTTGCCTTACTCACGTTATTGGAGACGCTGAATTTTACCTCTTTGTAATAAAACATACACACACTTTTGGAAAGAAGATATTTTATGCCTTTATTGAAAGTAAAAGGAAAACACTACCATCTAGTTTCTAAGAACAATAACATTTTAGGAGCATTGCTTCATCAGCTTTAAAAAGAAAATGAATTTAAAATATACTACTTTAAAAT
>NW_022109767.1:19094869-19096121 GCF_000313985.2 Echinops telfairi
AAAAAAGCTTTGTCTTAGCATTAGTGGTGGTGGGGGAATTAAACATATTTTATGCTCACAGATTTTTAAATGATTTCAGGCTGTCCACCGATCTTTTTGTGTGCCACTTTGGTGCTTAGACAAGAAAATAAACAATGCCAAGGGAATCCCTTTGCCTGTTGCAAGCATTAGAAGACTGAGATCAATCCCTGCCTTTTGTATTCCATTAAGTTAATTTACTGTTTAGCTGTTAGATATCTCATTTATCAGGAAACGTCTTAGACATTAAAGCTAATTGGGCCTATGTTATTGACATTCTTGTCTAGATGCCACAATTGATTTTCACATTTGCATGTGACTCAGGCTGGAGTCGACATCAGATTAAAGGAGACTTCCTATCTTAAAATATTAGTGGATTGAGTTTCAGCGCTGTTAATAATCTCAGTGAAAAAATACACTTTCATTAAAATGTTCTTAGCGTTTCCTATTTGACTTTCTTTTACTGTTATTTTTTAACAGTTTGATTGGTGCTTCACCCATGTCCACATATTACACAAGTCAATAGTTCAATCGTTTCACAATTTGACTTTCTAAGTAGTGAGAAATAGTGATGCCTACTACTGTGATTTGATAATGAATAGAGTTTACACTCCCTATGAAACCTGGCGATATCACTAATTATTGGTATTGATTAGCTTATCCTTTAGGGCAGCGGTTCTCAACCTGTGGGTTGAGACTCGTTTGGGGGTCGAATGACCCTTTCACAGGGTCGTCTAAGACCATCGGAAAACACATATTTCCGATTGTGTTAGTCTGGGTAGACTAGAGAAACAAATCCATGGACACACATATGTGCCTAAGAAAGAGATTTATGTACAAGAGCAATTGAACATTGAGAAAACATACCAGCTCCGTTAGATCAAGTCCATAAATCCGATATTAGCCCATTTATCTGATACCAATCTATAAAGTCCTCTTCAGACTCACGAAATACAGGCAGTGACGCCGAATGTAGAAGATCACAGGCCAGTGGGTAGAAGGTCTTTGGATCCAGGGTCATTGGAAACATCTCAGTGCCGGCAGGGGTCTCCGCACGGCTTCTCCAGCACCCAGGGCTGCATCAGGGTAGGTCCATATTTCTTGTCAGCTGCTATGTCGCCCAGGGTATGAGCAGAGAGTCTCCCACCTCTACGGAGGAAATACTGGATTTTCCAGAATTCTCAGAAGAAGGCCATGCCCACCCAGAGGCCTCACTGGCTATGATTTGATTGAC
>NW_022109767.1:19097921-19112071 GCF_000313985.2 Echinops telfairi
ACATTTTTAAGCCTCTCAACCAGCTGGAGTCTGGATCTCCAGGCTCAGTTTCTGGCCAAGTTCAGTAAGCTCTTCCTCCAGCTACAGTTGTTTCAACACCTAAGGCTGACTCTAAAGTGGAGGTTGGGCGCTTCCTTTTCATTGTCCGATACCATTTCAGTTAGAGTATGTTCTTGAACATGAAAACCACACGGGGGCCCTGGCTCTTCTGTTTCATGAGGAACTGTCTCGGAGAAAACTGCCCTTAGATTGTTCGCTAAGAAACAAAAACATTGACAAACTCACAGTCAGTTAATCACAATGTTTATAACTTACAGTTATTTCAAACTTAATTTTTTCCCCTGATGTTGATTACTCACAAACAACCATATGGGGTATAGATACAGTGTACTAATCATTCCCTGTGAACTATGTGTGTATACCAATTGCAGACTGAAGGAAATATCACAATGAAACTAATAAATTTAGCAACACTTTTTTTTCTTTTCATGTCTTTTTAATTTATTTTTTGGCCAAGAGTTTAATTGTCACATAATTTACATATCGTACAACCCAGTAATTCAATCGTTAAATCATAACAAAGAGGATTGACCATCATCACCATATCAATTTTAGGGCTTTCCCCTGCCCCATGGTTAAATCGTCTTTAACATGAGTTGTGTTCATTTTAAATGTTCTAGTGCTCCCTCCCCACTCCCACCTTTATTATTCACTCATAAAATCCCCTTGCTCTCCCTGTCACCCACCTCCACCCCTGCATTCCCTAAACTCCCTTGTATCAGTTAGCAATACTTTTTTTACAAAGAAGTTTGCTCTATGAAGCTAACCGTACAAGCACTGAGATTTTGTTGTTGTGATTATGGGAAGGTTCCCCATCCCCTATCCCCTCCACTTTTACTGGTAGACAGTAGTTGCTCAGTTTGTTGGAAGAATAAACGATGCATGGTAGACAGAGACCACCTTCTAGACATAAACTCCAGTGAGCTTGTTTAGAATGTAACCAGAGTTCCTACCAAGATATGACAGGTGCTTCATAAATTGAAACAAACAAAAACCAGTCAGTGAATTTGTAAAGCTTAAAACGAAACAAAACAAAAAAACTTGATTTTCCGTATTATAATGACAGATTGACATTTTACTTTGCATAGTTTTGCTAATCTTAGTCCATTTTTTTTCTTTTTTTCATTTTACCAAATATTTTCAAATTTGCAGTAATCTAGCAATTTAACATTGCTTTCCAACATTGGTAAAGATGTTGGGGATTTGGTGGTAGAGTAACTGGGCCAGGAAAAGAGGAGCGGTACTGTGTTTTGGTCACTGGTGCTTGAGGGCCTCTGAGTAAAGTTAATTTTATCCACTTTCAGCTTCTTCTTCTTTTTTTAAAAATCATTTTATTGGGCGCTCGTACAACTCCTATCACAATCCATACACACATCCATGTGTGTCAAACACATTTGTACATTTGTTGCCTTCATCATTCTCAAAACATTTGCTTTCTACTTGAGCCCTTGGTATCAGCTCCTCATTTTTCCCTCTCCCCGCTCCCCCCTCCCTCATGAACTCTTGACAATTTATAAATTACTATTTTGTCATATCTCTCCCTTCCCCCATTTTCTATTGTTTGTCCCCCAGGGAGGAGGTTATATGTAGATCAATGCAATCGGTTCCCCCTTTCTACCCCACCTTCCCTCCAACATCCTGGTATCGCCATTTTCACCACTGGTCCTGAAAGGATCTTCTGTCCTGGATTCCCTGTGTTTCCAGTTCGTATCTGTACCAGTGTACATCCTCTGGTCCAGCCGGATTTGTAAGGCAGAATTGGGATCATGATAGTGGGGGGTTGGGGGTGGGGAGGAAGCATTTAAGAACTAGAGGAATGTTGTATGTTTCATTGTTGCTACACCGCACCCTGACTGGCTCTTCTCCCTGAGACCTTTCTGTAAGGGGGTGTCCAGTAGCCTACAGATGGGCTTGGGGTCCTCACTCCATGCTCCCCCTCATTCACAATGATATGACTTTTTGTTCCTTGATGCCTGATACCTGATCCCTTTGACACTTTGTGATCACACAGGTTGGTGTGCTTATTTCATGTGGGCTTTGTTGCTTCTCAGCTAGATGGCCGCTTGTTTACCTTCAAGCCTTTAAGACCCCAGATGCTATATCTTTTGATAGTCAGGCACCATCAGCTTTCTTCACCACATTTGCTTATGCACACATTTGTCTTCAGTGATTGTGGTGGGAAGGTGAGCATCATGGAATGCCAATTTAATAGAACAGAGTGTTCTTGCATTGAGGAAGTACTTGAATGGAGGCCCAATGTCCATCTGCTACCTTAATACTAAACCTATAAATATGTGCACTAGATCTATTTGCCCATCTTCATATATAAATACATTTACATATGTACATGCCTGTGTTTACACCTTTATAAATGCCCTTTGCCTCCTAGATCTTCCCTCTATTTCCTTTTACTTTCCTCTTGTCCCACTATCATGCTCAGCCTTCATTTGGGTTTCATTAATTTCTCTCAGTTATATTGCCCTTGATCAATCTCTACCAAGCCTCTTACACCCTCCTCACCACTGATTTTTGGATCATTTGTTGTTCCCTTGTCCCTGGGTTGGTTAACACCACTTCCTTTCTCCCACGTCCCCCTCTTCCATGCCCGGTTGTTTTCTCCTTCAGATTGTTTATCCAGCCTATCTTATCTAGATAGACCTGCAGAAATAATAATATGCACAAAAAAACAAGACAGAGGAAAACAAAGTAACAAAAGAAAACAAATCAAAAACGACAACAACAACAAAAAAAACCAATGACCAAGAAAAAAAGGGAAGCCTGCAAATAGTTCAAGGTCTGTTCGTTGACCTTTAGGCGTGTTTTCCGGTCAAGTCTGATGGGGTGCCACACCCTGGCCCCAAAGTCTATTTTTGGTACTCCCTGAGGACTTCCTTGCTCTGCTCCCCTTACTGTTCTGTTGCACGTCCTTAGGGTTTTGCCTTGGTGTGGTGGGGCCAGATGGGGCGCAATTCCCACACTGTGTCTCTAGTGTTGTCCCCAGCTTCTTATCTCATTTGTGTTAGGTACAGATGGAGCTCGGAACAAATGCCATGAGGTTCTTAACAGTTTTGTTCTGAACTTTCGTCTACCATTGAAGATACTTTCTCAAACATCAGGGTTGGGGTGTGGGGATTGTTCTGCTTCAGTACCCTGTGTGTACTGCCCTTGATTTCCATCATTCTAGTCAGGCAGCGTTTGGAACTGTGAAGTGTCAATGACTCATTGTATGCTGGCTTTACAAAGTACAGGAAAAATGTCATTGCGAGGCAGGAATTCCTTTTCCAACTGCCCACCCTCCCCAAACAATTCGACTCCTTTCAGAATAGGTAGTTGGTTCTCTCTAACACAGACATTTTTCTGGGCTTAGCTGCTGTGTCACCTCCTAACCCCTCATTAATAATTTCCTGAGGCTGGTTGGTTATAAAGAAACGTTGCCCTTGCATCTTAGACAGTGTGTGTGTGTGTGTGTGTGTGTGTGTGTGTGTGTGTGTGATTACTCCTTAATGGCCAGCTTGAATGGTGTTCGTGCTCAGACGGAAAAAGCGACAAGTGAGCATTAGATTCTTTTCCCATTAGTTTGCATGTTAATCAAGGACACCGCACCCTGAGGCAAAAGGTAATGAATGCTTTTTAACTTCTCCCCATGTTTCAAATTAAATGGCCCATTTGCTATATTGTACACACATTTCAATGGTTTGCGTATTTAAAGAAACGATCATGAATCTTTCCAGGGCACCTTAATATGAGGAGGCCAGAGAATTAATTTGCCTCTTCTTTTTTATTCTTCACGAAAGTACGCAGTTCTCTCTCTTCCCTGAAGGAAACCGCCGAGGAATCCAGTGTGTTTAGAGATGGGCAGTTGGGCTTCCCTCTCTACTCCGTAACCCTTCCTCACCTTTCTCACGTTTCAGCCGCACATGCCGCCAGTGAATTTAACCCTGGTCCCACGGCTGGCCAGTGGAGCAATAAACCTCCCGAGAAGTGCGATGAACTATACAAAGCTGTCATTGCGCACAGGATACGGGGCCATGATCAAAAAGCTGTCACTCCTTGGGAAAATGTCATATGATGATGTTAAGTTACCGGGCAGGGTGAAAATTTGATTTTAAATATAGTTGTGTGTGTGTGTATTTATTTATGCCATCTATTAAAGGGACATAAGGAGGTAATGGAGTCCTGATATTTTCCTTATATACATTTAGATTTCTCTAAATTTTCTATCCTATTCTTGTTATTTCCATGGTATTAGATGAAAATTTGCTGAATTTTCAGGTTGAACTTAAATGCTTGGGCGAGGGAGGCAAATGCACCCAAGATGCCATTTTCCCTTCTAAAGGAAAGCTGCTAAAATGCAGGTCTTGTTTTTAGAAGGCTAGGAGATGACATTCCTAAAGCTGACCCTTCGGGGTTCAGATTTAAAGTTGGCTCTTAATTTTATCCCCAGGGCTAGACATGGCTACAGTCAAAGCAAGAGGACTGCGGCAGCGGTCACAGCAGTCACAGCAGTCGGCAGGGAGAGCCATGCAACAATTATCTGTGTTGTTTTTGGCACTGCACATGAAATGCTGTTTTCGCAAGACCTTAGTAAGAGTTTTGTCTGGGAAGAAAGCAGATAGCTGCCAACATTTGCCACCATATGGCCTTTTCTTTCTCTCTTTCCTTGTTTAAAAAGAGCTTGGTGTGTACATCCTACCCTTAAGCCTTAAAGAGCAAGAAAATATTGTGGGGTTATGTTTGTTGTTGATACCCTTATTGGAAACATCTGAAACATGCCATTAGGTTACACAGCAAGGGTGTGTTTACAGACAAGTGTATGAGATATAAATCGTGAGGGAAAAAACCTTTTACAGCTGCCTGCAGGGTCTGTATAGACTGCATAGAGTTTTACTTTTATTGTGGTGAAAATATGCATAACTAAGCCTTCATGAATTTTAAAATGTCCACATTCAGGATTTAGTGGCATTGATGGCCTTCTGAATGTTGTATAACTGTAATCACTCTCCATGGTCAAATTATTAGACTACTGTTACCATAAACTGAACACCCCTAAGCAAAACTTCCCCTTTTCCCTGCGTTCCATCCCTTGTCACCACAAATAACCTTCAGCTTTCTATGTATCTGCCGAGTTCGTACCAGTGAGATCATACGGTGTTTGTCTTTCTGAGACTGACTTATTTTAGTCAGCAAAATATTGTCAGTGTGCACCCGTGTTGTCGCATGTATCGACTGCAGTTCTCTTTGTGCTTGAGCAATATTCCAGGATATGTATTGTGCTCGAGAGAACAATAACAGCTTCCCGATTCAGTTAAAATAAAGCAAAAGGATTTATCAAATGCCCAAGAGCATTCAAACAGGAGGATCATAGACGTCCAGCATGAATCCAGGGTGACAGCAGTTTCCCGAGGACAGATTTCAGCCAGACACAAGAGTTCACAGTGAAGAAGATTCTAAGTGATGAACTCGTGAGCCTTCTTTTGATTGGCTAGTTTTGGAAAATCATTAAGGCCATGTTCCCGGGTAAGAAGGACATGCCCAGGCAAGTTCCCTGTGTGAGCACTTTTCTGCATATTGGTAAATCTACTTCCAACCACATTCTTCCTCAGGCCAAGCTGCCCCTCCCTTGCTTACCCACCCACAGTCATGGGTCACCTTCTCAGAAACAGAAGCAGAGCCTAATAGAGAGTTTGTCATATCTTGTGTAAGCCATTTTTGTGACGTCATGCCTGAACATATTCGGTGAGTGTAGTGTGCACAAGGGGCTATGCTAGCTGTCTGCATTACAACCGAAAAATCCCTGCTGCTGACCTGATGGTGCCTTTTGTCTTGACCAATCTCAGGACTAGCATTCCATAGTTCCGAACTTGGATGTGTATAGGTTCATAGCGTGTCAACAAGACTGAAGTGAAGGAGGACAAGAGGAGGCTGGACGTTGGATCACCCATTTTACTCTGGCCAAGTGCCCTGTGATGTCGAACCCAGCGCATCATGTATCATCTTTTATTCATCACGTCACGTTGCTGGCTTTTTCCACCTTTTGGTTTTAATGATTGAAGTGCTGCAAGGAGAATGGTGCTACAGGTGTCTCTCCGGGAAACACCCAGGTGACGTTTCACCAAGATGAGCAAAGTGAGGTAGAGCACAGAGAGAGCCTGAGATTGTAAATTCATTGGCTTTTTAAATTTTATCTATCAGATCTACCAGCACCTGGTCTCTCATTGAAATGCAATATCTGCCCATCCCATTTCGGTCTGACCCCTGAGGCTGCACACTCACGCATTCTGCTGTGGATTAATGTCATTAGCTCATCTTGTTTGTGGCCTAGAGTAAGAAAAAAATGGTGCTTCAAATGCTCGGAGCAAAGCATGTAGAAGATTCTACTGAGAATTCTCCTGTGCTTTGTTTTTAAGGAAGCATTGCAGTGCGTGGTTACGGCCCTGAGCACTCCGGGTCAGGAACTGGAAAGAAAGACTGAGGTTTCTCCCCAGTGGGTGTGGCCACACCCAGAACTTCTTTCAGGCAGGTACTCTGGTATGCTGTCCTTCAGTGATTTGTCTTCACTCAAAGAAATCAACAGCAAATGAAACAGCAGGTTAACAAATAGCCGAACAACAGCAATAACAACAGGAAAACCATAGGGTCCCTGTGATCAGAACCCAGCCAGTGAGTCTGGTTTTGCTGTTCCAGGATTTCTCCTCAGAATGATATGCATGTCTGCTCCCAGCCTTAAGCACGCTGAGACGGAGACGACCCATTGTCTCCATGAAGGTGCTTTTCAGAATTATTTCAAGCATTTTGTCTCTCTTTGTTTGAAAACTGAAAAAGGAAGAGTTTAAATGTGGAAATAAGCATTGGCTGTGCTTTAGATGCATTCTGCTTCTTGTAGAGGCGAGTGAGGGCATTTTCTATGGGATTGAATCATTTTCACAGTTACGTAGGTCATGGGCAGTAGAACTAGAACACGTCTTGTCTTCCACTTTTCAGACTCAGTCTGACATGTTTTTTGGTTTTTCTGTTTTAGCTTCAGTGGTATCGAGGGTAAATAAGAGAACTCAAGAAAAGGCTTCAGTGAGGTTGGCGAATGTGAGCTCACCATCCTTAGAGAAGGGGCTTGTTACTCTAAAAAGACCAAGAAAAGTTCTAAATGCTCATTATATGAAGAAAAAATATCAAGATCATTTTACATTGTGGGGATGCAAAACTTAGTGAATCACGTTGGTTTATAATCGTTTTGGTAAAGAACTATGATTATATATCACATAGTATACATTTAAAGTGGGTTGGCTTATTTTCCTGATCAATGAATTTTATATTACTGATTAGATTTGTATACCCTGTACTGTGAAATTAGAGTAATTATGTCTACCTCAGTTGAATTACATATTCTGGGTGGTAGATAAGTTAAGATTTCATCATTCCATATTTTTTTCTTGATTTTTAAAATGATTTTCCTAACTTCTATCAGATGTGAACCATGTGACTCTTTTCTGCAAGTCTCACAATAGCCCCTCTTTCTACATTCTGTTTGTTATTTCAATAAAAAATATAACCAAATTCACTGCCACTGAGTCGATGCTGATTTATAAGAGACAGTAGAGCTACCCCAGTGAGTTTCTGAGACTGTTTATAGGAGTAGACAGCCCAGTCTTTCTCCCAAGGAGCAGCTAGTGGTTTTGATCTGCAGACCTTGGGAATTGCAGCTCAATGTGTAACCACTAGGCCAACAGAGTAGGATGTAATGTAGCTTTACCTATTTTTTCCTCATAAGTATGATACATACTCTCACATTTACAAGAACTATTAAGGCGAGAGCAACCTGTTCTTAGAATGACAGACATTACTAAGGAAACTGTGAGCAGAAGAGAGGATACAAACGATAATTTCTGAGTTCTCTGCATTTGATTGCGTTCTGAGCCAGTAATTCACGAGTCCTAATGAGCCCTTGGGTGAATATCCTAGTAGAGCAAAAGGGTGGCTGTATTGGCTGTTTCTCAGAGGGGAATTGAAACTGAAGTGCTGATGAGTCCATATAGTCATTAAAATTCCCAGAGTGCTTTTCGCAAGATGATGAGCTGTTAGTCCGCATTCTGGCCAAACTAGTACTGGTGTTGTCGCCTCCTCCTGGCAATTTCATTTGTACAAGGTCATAGCATCTACTTCCTGAGCTAAACTGTGGGATTATGGCAGAGTGGCCTTTCTAACTGAGAAAAGGTGATCGCTTTCATTTACAAACTTATAAATATGTATTTATTTCCCCCCCCTGCTTTGGTAGGAGAGGGTACTTATTAGAAAACAAACAAACAGAAAAACCCTTGCCATTGAGTTGATTCCAAAGCATAGCAAGTTTACAGAACAGAGCAGGGCTGCTCCCCGTAGGCGTCTTTCCTTGTGGTTCAGTAGTTGGCAGTTAATCAAAAGGCTAGTGATTTGAATCCACCAGTATCTGTTCAGCCTTATGTGGGGCCTCTGTGAGTTGGAATTAAGGTGAGGTCATGGAATGATCTCTGTGGAAGCAGTCTTTCTGATTTTAGCGGACCCTCCGCTTTGCCAAGCCTGCGTCCTCCTTCCTGCTACTCAGCTCTCATGATACCATGTACAGACATGTAGATGGCACCATGTCTCACTGTCCTCACTTCTAAGGAGTATTCTAGCTGTACTTTATGTGTGTATATATGTATATATATATGCACACATCTATAATAGCATGTATATATATATATATATTTCTACCTTGGTAGGTTGCAGGTTATCTATTAATTTATTCTTGTAGTAACTATTTGTTGAGCATCCATAACTCATGTAGCTGAATCACACACATGCACACACACACACACACACACACACACAATGAGCAGAACACAGATAATATTTGCCCTTGTGGCCCTTACATTCTCATGATAAGAAAAATAAACAACATCAATTAGCAAATTATTTAAACAGAAAGGGTCAGTACTGTGAACAGGGGATAGGGAATATGGCGGCAGGGATTGTTGCAGTTCAAAATAGGTCCCCGAGAGACTTTGACCATAGGCCCAATGGACAAATGGGAAATGACCAGTTTAGAGAGAGTGAATAGCATACACTATGATCCAAAGGGAGGTGTGGTCTGGTGAGACTGAGGAGCAAGGGGGCTAGTGCTCCAGAGGAAGGATGAGGTTTATAGGTATTCTTGTCTTTGTAAGTGAGCCCCAATGAGATACGGCGGTTAAAGTGCTCTGGCCACTTACAGAAAATCGGGTGATGCAAACCGACTAACTGCTCTGTCAGAACAACAGGAGGAAGTCTGTAAAGGAGGAACAGAAATAGGAGGAAAGTCTGTAAAGATTTTCTGCCTTGGAGATCCTCTGGGCATTCTACTCTGTCTTCTAGGGTCCCTGTGAGTCAGAAGTGACACAGTAGCAGTGGCTTTTGTCTTGGTTTGTATGATGGTTGCAGTATTGAAAATAGACGTTAGGGTTCAAGGAGAGAAATGCCACACTGGTGGCTTGGATCAGAGTGATGATGGTCAGCTGTCAGATTTGGGGTATGAACTGAAATGCATCCTGTTGGAATTTGCCAGCAGACAACAAGTTGGAAGTGAAGAATGGGTTGTTCAGGGCACAATCTATAGGCTCCCACTTACTAGTACCTTGACCTTTTTCCTGCTGCTTTTATTTTTAGAATCATTGGCTGTCAATTGCCTTGACTTGGTAAAGATGGACAGTGGATTGATTCTTATAGCGCAAGGATATTCGATGATAGGTTTCATTGTTCCTATTTAATACAATGTTGGTGATGAGTGACCTCTTCCCTGGGGGACAGACAACAGAAAAGTGGGTGAAGGGAGACGTCGGACAGGGCAAAATATGACAAAATAATAATTTATAAATTATCAAGGGTTCATGAGGCAGAGGGAGCAGGGAGGGAGGGGAAAAAAGAGGACCTGATGCCAGGGGCTTAGGCAGAGAGCAAATGTTTTGAGAAGGATGAGGGCAATGAATGTACAAATATGCTTTACACAATTATTGTATGTATGGATTGTGATAAGAGTTGTATAAGCCCCTAATAAAACAATTAAAAAATAAATAAAATTAAAAAAATAGCTAACATCTATCGAGTACTCACTATATACCAGGGATGTTTCTAAATAATTTTGTATATACATTAACTAATTTAATCCTCATAAAAACCTTGCGAAGTCAATTCCTGTTATGATCTACGCTTTAAGGCGATTGTATGACACTTGGCCAGGGTCACATAGCTAGGTGGTAGAGCAGAGGCTCCCACGAAAGCAGTTTGGTTCTCGGGCGTGTGCTCTTAATTATGACATTAGTCTGCTTCGTGATCCGTTACCATCCGTTGTTAGAACTAAAGCCCTAATTTGGTTAGGGACTGAGCAGATTTGTTTAGATGGCAGTTTCATAGTTTAAACATAGACAAGTCAATGAGCATTCTTAATACCCTGGACTTTCTTTTCAGTAACATTACGTAACTATTTAAAGGAAAAACCTAGGCAATTGGAATAAGAAAAGCAGCATTCTGAATGTATGGTTTCATGAAGGCTGGGGCCCCGTTTAAATCCTGGTTTACCATGTGTTAGTTTTATGACCTCAGTGTACTCATTTAACCTTTTAAGGCTCTCTAATTTGAATAACTTTAAAATTAATAACTACCTTAAAGGGGGACATTAGTGAAAAGCATTATCAAGATGCCTGGTCTACTTCATACATTTCATTTTCTTTCTATCTTTCTGGCTAGAAGCCCCAAATGAATAATACTGTTGAAGTTGCAGGTGAGCCAGCCCCAACTCATCATGCCCCACATGGAGCAAGATTGGGCCGTTGTGATCCATTGGGCTTCTATTGGCTGAATTTTCAGAAGTAGATCACCAGCCCTTTCTTCCTGGTTTGTCATAGTTTGGAGGCTCTGTTAATACCTGTTCAATGGGAACTTCTACTGACTGATGGATGCTGGTGAATCAAATCCACCACTGAACAACCATTGTCCCCAAGAAATGAATATAAGAGTTCCTGAGGTAGTTAGTTTATTGTGCCAACCTGGCCGATAAACACATGTGGCGTTCATTGAAAGGCGGAGGGATAAATGGCTCAGTGAGCCTCACCTTTCGAGTTCTTGGGTCTCCTGCTTTCTGATGGTCAGAGCAGGGTGCAGCTGCCTTAGCCAGTTCCCTGATTTAACTGACAAGGCTCAATTCCTGCAAGACATCCCTGAGGAGAAGCCACATGGACCTACCCTGATGCAGCCCTGGGTGCTGGAGCAGCCATGTGGAGACCCCTGCCAGCGCTGAGATGCTTACACATTCACTGACTCGGCTTTCCTCTTGCAGTCGGCATCATTGCGTCTGCTCTGTGAGATGGAGGACTTTGTGGATTGGTGTTGGACATATGGGATAATGTTGGACTTGTGGGCTTGGGCAGCACTGGGTTGGGATGTTTTCTTGATTCGCACTTAACCTTTATATAAACCTGTCTCTTATACATGAATTTCGGTGGATTTGTTTCTCTAAAGTACCCAGACTAATACAGTTCCTAAGACCAAACTGGATGGGATTAAAAAAAAAAAAAAAGCAAACTTGGTGGACAGAAGCCAACAGAGCAATCCAGTGTGGTTTGATGAAAGAACATTAAAGAAATAATAAATTTATACATTTAATCACATCAGTGCTTGTTCAACTAGAATGTTCATCAGAATCAATCACAGTTCTAGTTAAAATTCAGGTCTGTTGCTTAAGGTCTAGGGTGGGGACTAAGAAGAGACTGAATGCCTACCAAACTGATGGGATGCTGCTGCAGCTGTTTGTGTTTGAGCCATTTCTGAATGATGCTACTAGCCCTTCTTAAACTCTTGAGCAATACTTGTTTTATTTTACCCAGGGAGGGTCGGTAGGAATAAACTTTAACGAAAAGTGGATAGAACCTTTAAGTATTATTATTGCTTATGTTTCTATGGGGGAAAGATTCAGTCCTGGATGCTGAAACCATCAAACACAGAAGTTTCACAAGGTTTTCACTCCCTGAAATGGTCGGAATAGTGTCTGTCAAACACCAGTCCTAGCCTGGAATAAAAAGCTGAGATCTACATCCTTGTCTCTCAAATACATCTTCTTAAGGTGAAATCTCAGACGGCTCCAAGTTTTCACTATAATCTAATCTTTGTGTTATTTTTTTGTTCTCTGATTACATAATCACAATATCATTGTTATTCTTTTATATATACTATGTAACGTATACTTGAATTTTTAGATGATGCTATTCCTTTGATTTCCTGTAAGCATCATTTTGTTGTCTGTCTTAGGCCACTGTCATTTGTGCATTCACTGTCTCTAAAAGTTTTCATTATTTAGCTTCCCAAATTCCTAAGAAATGGAAATGAACATGGCATTGTTATGGACCATAAATACCTCTTGTTTATTCCTCAGTTTTCACACAGCTGTAATGTGACCAGAAAAAAAGGTCTATTTATGGGAAATGGAATTTCTCTCCTCCTGCTGAATCTTAACGACTTATTTTCAAGTCTATCTACAGCTGCCACCTGTTAACGTATAGTGATCCTACGCTTTGTAGCTACTTTTATCATGAAAGAAGATAAATTAGGAGGGGAGGAGGAAGTACATAAGACCATGGAAAAAACGCAATGACTTTGTGAGACCAGTGTGCACTTGGGCCCTCCTATTCTGGCCAGTCTTCGAGGGGTGGGGGGTGGTGGTGAGCACAAAGATTGGCATGTAGTTACACTCGTGTTAATAAGATCTCACAGATTTTCTGCTGAGAACATGCAACAGTCCTTTTATGGTCAATCGGGGTTTCCCTTGGCCTTTAGGCTTATCGTAATTCTGCAATGCTTGAGAGGATCTTTTTTACGATATCTATTAAAATGGATTCACAAGCTTTTTATTTTTATAAAATCTCAAGGATGGTTTTGGTGACACGTTTCTTTCTTGACTGAAAGATAATATAAGAATTTATGAAGGTGTGAAAAATCAGATTGTTTTTCTTCTTTCTTTTTTAGTCAGCTCTGTGGTTGGTCTTTTTGTTGATTTTTCATTATAGGTTCTGCCCCCAAAATGGAAAGAAATCAAATGATGTATTATTTCCCTGGGAAAATAGGCTACAAGCACTCCTGAAAGTGCTAAAAGCAAAGATGTCATGTTGAGTCCTGGGGGGCACCTGATCCACGCCATGGTATTTTCAATGGCCTTAGTATGCTCGTGTTGGGCTAGGTTTTCTAGAGGAACGAAAAAAGGATACTCATGTATAAGGGAAAAAATTGGCTCCAGGAGGCAGCCCAGCCCAGCCTAACTCAAGTCCACGGGTCAGCCATTCCCTGGATCCCTCCAGACTCACACAGCTGCCAGCCGATGCAGTAAGGTGAAGGGGAAAGCTGGGCACCCACAGGCTGGTGGACAGAGTCACACGGATCCCTGGTTGTCAGGAACATGGCAGGGAGTTGGAAACTCCCAGAGTTGGCAGGCCCTATATCTTATAGGCCCCAGAAGCCAGGCAGAAGGTCCAAACAAGCAAGGAGAAGGGCAAGAGAGGAACCAATTCTCCACAGCATCTCTTATAGAGAGGCCACCCCCGCCCAAGAGGTGTTATCAGGCTGTGGCCTGACTGATGGGTTGGATTCTACACATATCTTCTTATAGCTCTGGCCAACTTGGCACAGAATCCAAATATCACGAAGCTTGAGTGGACAGCAAATAAGGGAAATCAAAGAACAATTGATGCCTTGGGTTTGCGGTGTTGGAGAGGATCCTTGGCTATACCAGAGACTCCCAGAACAAGGGCCAACGTATCTTGGAAGAAGTACAACCAGAATCTTCGTTGAATAAAAGGATAGTGAGATGTGGCTTCCCAGATGTTGGACACATTATTAGGGAGCATTAGTTCCTGGAGAAGGACTTCCTGTTTGGTAGCGGGTCAGTGGAAAGGGCCAGTTTGACACAGTGACTAGAACCCTGGGCTCAAACATGGCAGTGGTTATAGGATTGTGCGAGAGGGCCTGTGCTTCCTTGTGCTGTTTCTAGGGTTACTATGAACAAGGGCTGACTCGGTGATGCCGAACCACCACAGCAATGGTAAACCACCCCCCCC
>NW_022109767.1:19112171-19131848 GCF_000313985.2 Echinops telfairi
TTGTTTTGCTGGCAACATTTAAAAAACAACTCTATTTTATTTACACAAGGTGAATGAATGTCCAGCTTGGAAACTCACATTTTCTTTAGCACTACAGAATAGTCTTTGGTAAGAGATTGAAATTTCATGGTTGTGGGTCTTTCTAATTTATCATTTTTCTCCTTGTTAACATTCAAACCTTAGTATGCTAGAGAGATTTTATTTGACTTTTATCCATTGATGTTTACCGCGTTAAAGATGCAAAGGTCAGTAGTTCAAACGCCCAAGCAGATTAAACTTTTTTTCCGGAAAAACGATCAAATAAATAACTACAACCTTAGTGCCAACGGTGGCATTATTTTATATTTTTGAAAAATCTTTTCTGTGTTTGCCTTTCTAGAAGACAACTGGATTTCCTTGTGGTCTGTATTCATTAAATCAGTAAAATATAAATTTGCATTTATGAGCAAAAGCAAAAATGGCCCCCAATAATAATTATGGAAATAGTTTTGACATTGCAGATCATTGAGAGGGTGTCAGGCATAGAGGCTGGACTTCAGAGAACCCTGGAGGACACTTTGAGAACCCAGGTGGTAGATCATTGTCAAGCTACACAACAATCCCTTCCCTTGTGGAACTTCTTCTTTATCTCGTAATACTGAGCAGTTGCCCTGTTAACACTTGACTCTCCCATTATCTCCCAACTCAAACTCGCCGTCATTGAGTTGAGTCTAACTCATAGTGACTCCAGCACAGAACAGAACCGCCTGTTTGGGTTTCAGATGCTGCAATCCCTATTGGAACAGAAAGCCTCTTTCTCCTTCGAGTGGCTGGTGGGTTTGAACTGCTGACCTGTGGTCAGCAGCCTAACATGTAACCCGCTTCTGTCAATGCTCCTTCTATTATGATGTCTCCCCCAAAAAGCATTGGAACTTCTTATTTTTAATTATCCTCATTGGTTTACTTTTACGGATTAATTCATGTTGTTGAATATTTTTGAATGGATGAATAAAATCTATTGTTACTAGATAGTTTTGAGCATGTGTTTTTGTAGATATAACGTGGGAGCCACATCTGACTAATTTCATAAAGGTGAAGTAAGGGTGGGGAGGGGAAGGGTAGGAGGTGAACAACCATCAAAAATTAGCCCAAGACCTGTTCCTCTATTCTCCAACCTTCCTCACCAATTCTAACACCAACCACTTCTACAGCACTCTACATATCCGCAGGATTCGATACTTCATCGCAGTGGTCCCCCAGAAGCACAGACTTGTGATTAAGGGGTTAATTAGAATAGTCAACAGGTTAACATTAAGCATCAGCCGTTCAGGATGCAATTACTTGGGCAGAGCAGCCTCTTCTCAGCCATGTATACAAGACAAATGTCTCTCTGGGACATGGCCTCTGCCTTGCTCAAGCAAAACGCATGCCACTCGACCCGCAATAGCTCCGTGGCTCAGCATACTAGCTCCTCCCATTAAGCCTCAGGAGTCAGCCCGCTTTGCATGCACGCTTTCTTCCCAAAGGCAGGCAACTTTACCTGCTTTGTGGGTCAGGAAGCCTGCTCCTCGGTCCCATGCTCCCGTTCTTGAGTTGGCTGCGGCTGCTTTGCTTTTGCTCTGGCTTAGGATCCAAGGACATGCTCAACTCGGCTCTTCATGTTTGATGATCTAGAGATTCCCCCACTTACTACTTCTGAGATGGTTCATTTTATACCCAGCAGAGTGACAATCACAATGAACCTTGTTACCAGTTACAGCTGAATCATACAATCTATCAGCATCTCCCCCATCTTCTCCTACCCAGCCCCATCAAGGGACAAAAGTCATATGTTGGGAGTTATAAAGCGTATGGCTAGAACTTAGGGTACAGTATAGCAATAATGAAACCCACAACCTTCCTCTAGTTCTTAAACGCTTCCTCCCCCCAACTACCAGGACCCCAATTCTGCCTTGCAGACCTGGTTAGACCAGATGATGCACAGCGGTACAGATGGGAATTGGAAACGCAGGGAATCTAGGACAGATGAACCTCTCAGGACCAGGGGTGACAGTGGCGAAACCAGGAGGGAAGGGGGGCGTGTAGAAAGGGGGAACTGATCACAGGGAGCTACATATAACCTCGTCTCTGGGGGACGGGCAGCAGAGGGGTGGGTGAAAGGAGATGCCGGGCAGTGTAATATAAGATACAGTAATAATTTATAAATTATCAAGGGTATATGGGGGACAGGGGAGGAGGAAGGGAGGGAGAGAGGAAAAAAGGAAAATGAGCTGATTCCGGGAACCCAAGAGGAAAGCAAATTTTGGGAATAATGAGGGCAACAAATGTATAGATGTGCTTTACACAATTGATCGATGTATTGTGATGAATTGTACGAGCCTCAATAAATTGATTTAAAAAAAAAGAGAGTATGGCTAGAAGAGCGATGTTAAATAATCCACTGCATTGCAGTAGATTTAGGACAGTCACTTTCTTACTGTAAGCATGATTTCAAAATGTTAGAGCCCAGAGTAGTTTACATCACTCTGGATAAAGTGCTTTGATTTTGAAAGCATTCTGGGCTACTTTGAAAAGATGCTAAAACACTTGGGAAATCAAAAATACTTTAAAAATGGAAATATGTGATTTTATGTAATACACCATGGTCTCCTTTATGGTCTCTGGAATGCAAACTAGTAGCTTCATTCTTTAAATGTGTGTTTTCAGTAATTCACATTGTTCAGCAAGATAAAGCTTTTCTTATGTGTAGATGCTATAGGAATTTTGCCTGATGAGCATTTTGGAAAAAAAAAAAAAGATAGTTCTTTTAACTTTACATGTGACTATAAAGAATATTTCTAGAAAACACTAGTACATAGCAATTATAACTGTTTACCAAAATCCTTGACTTCCTTTTTGAAGAGCTCAATAGCTGAATATGTAATAAATCACAGTAGATATATTTCCATATATATTCTACATTCTGTCTAAACAAAGCAGGTATCAGTATTACAGTTTTTATCATATAGATGATATTCACATTTAAGTGATAAATGTATAGGGGAATGACCAGAGCTAAGAATAAAAATTAATATATTAGTGCTTATAGATTTAATACTTCTTAGAAGGATATGTTAATTTGATTTGCTCTAAAGTCATCTTGTTATTCTAACATGATTCTAAACCTTATCTGATTTAAATTAGTATGATTTAAATGTGAATCATGATAAAACATCTTCGTATATTCAATTTGGTTCACAGTAAAATTCTGGTATGTATTACCTACTGTCATTGAAATGCAAAATGTCACTTCTTTTGGTTGAGATTTGAGGGACTCATCCCTTTATGCCCTGTTTAAGGAGCCTTATTTTAGGTTGGTGACAGTGAAACTCCAGTGAGGGAGAATCAGGCTTGACTCCTTAGAGGATTTTCGTTCATGGAGAGTCGAACTTCTTGATATTTCTTGTGTCTGTGTCTGATTCGTTGATATATTTTCTCATGAGTTCATGCTGCTCATGATCTCAGTACTGGTATTAGCCACTGTCAAGTTGGCTTCAACTCCTTGTGACCCAGTACATACTAGACAGAACCATTGTCGGGTACGTTGCCATCTGCACAATTGTTTTGTTCGAATCCATTGCCAATCGTTCTCGTCTTTTTTTTCACAGACAGTGTTGTTTTCATCTAAGACTATACCTATGTAGGAAACAGAACAAAATAAAACTTTAAATGGACATATAAGAAATACAGAGGGGTGGGCATACCATCACACTTTAAGTATAATGACATTGAAATTGAATAGGATGGTTCTTTAATTGAGAGCATTGGCTGGACTTTAATCTTCCAAAGGCGAAAGAGAAGCCATTGCTTTGTTTCTTTAAAGCCCTGGTGGCATGGTGGGGTATGCTTTAGGATAAGCTAGCTGCAGGTGGGAACCCCCAGCTGCTCAGCAGGGGAAAGATGAGGGCGTCTACTTCCATGAACATTTCTAGCTCTGGAAACTGACAGGAGAAACGACTCTGGCTTACAAGTTCACTGGAAGTCAAAATGGTTGTGTTTTGGTTCATTTTTAACTAACTAGGAAACTCCAGATCCTGTGAATCGGCAGTGGGTTTGGCATCTATTTACTAAGAAACAGAGTGTTTGATAAGAATGTAGTACTAACATAAAATCAAATTTCATTTTAAATGTAGAATTAGTGCTCCCATTTAAAAAAATCATTTTATTGGGGGCTCTTACAACTCTTATCACAATCCATACATCTATCCTTTGTGTCAAGCACATTTGTACATAGGCTGCCATCATCATTTTCTAAACATTTTCTTTCTATTTGGTATCAGCTCATATCCCCTCCTCCCTCACACCCCCTCCCTCATGAAATCTTGGTAATTTATAAATTATTATATTTTTCATGTCTTACACCGACTGCTGTCTCCCTTCACCCACTTTTCTATTGTTTGTCCCCCTGGGAGGGAGTTGATGTTGATCATTGTAATCAGTTCTCCCTTTCTCCCCTAATCTTCCCCTTACCCTCCTGATATTGCTCATCTGTTATTGCTCCTGAGGGTTTATCTGTCCTGGATTCCCTGTGTTGCAAGCTCTTATCTGTACCAGTGTACATGCTCTGCTCTAGCCAGATTTATAAGGTGGAATTGGGGTTATGATAGTGGGATGGAGGAAGCATTAAAGAACTAGAGGAAAGTTGTACATTTCATCGGTGCTATACGAACGCTAACACATCATCACAGGTCCGGTAGGTGCAATTGTACAGTGATAATAAGTAAAGGTTATAGTAAAGTCATAGAGAGCATGAGAGATAGAAATAATGGAGTCAGACACATTTCATAGTAGCTTGCTCCCCTCAGCCTCACTTGATGGTCCATGTGGAGAGAGAGAAAGAGAGATTTATTGCTAACCAAGGCTTACATATCTTTGGGGGGTGTACAAGCCCACTAATTACAGGTAAAGACATACGTCACAGGAAAGGGTTGCACTAGAGGTAATACAGCAATGAGAGGGGGACAATCTAGGGATAGACACACAATAGGAAGGGGAGGGATTGGAGGCACACATGTGACAAGATGGGCGGATCCTAGATTCAGGATGGCAGCCTAACTTTGGATGTCGCTGAGCAGGTTTGACCTGTTCTTTGGCTCTCCATGGAAACCATTACCAGTAGGGTGTAAACCCTACCTACAGGGACCAGACTGTTGGTTGTGAGCCTTTAGGGAGAAGTAGCCCATTGTCCTTAACAGCAGGGAGTGGGCCCTGCTTGTGGTGGACCCAGACAGTAGTCTGGCAACTGGCTGCCTTCAGGGAGGATATCTCTAAACAGCTGACCTCCCACCATATGTTGGCAAATAGCCTCTAATGTTTGATATATCTTTGGGGGAAACAAAGCTGGGGAAATGTCTCTTTATAATCCCACACACTCTGACTGGCTCATCTCTTCCTTGTAACCTAAGTCCACTGTCCTGCTTTAAATATCGTTCTCATAGATTCTCCCCTAAAAGCTATGTTGCCTTAAAGTAAGCACATGTTTGAGTTTATCTCCCTATAGAAGCAGACATCCTTTGGCTATCTCTTCTCGCTGTGTCACCCAACCCCTCTCATACCTCTCCCCAGTGCAGTTATTAGGGTTCCTCCATGATGAGCTCAGGGACCTTGATGTAGTTAACCACCCACCTGGTGACACGTGTAACTACTGAATATGTATGTCGTCGGCGACTTATAAATATCCCAAGTCAGTAAAGGCTCTCTATCTCCAACCAGTTCCACTTGGACCCTCACGAGGGCTGAGGGGTGCATGCTACCATAACATGTGTCTGACTCCTTTACTTTGTTCCCTCGCCTGTCTTTACTATCCTCTATGACTTTACTATACTCCTGATCTATTGTTGCCGGGCAGTTGCCCCTACTGGCCCTTCGGTTGTTGGAGGCTGGTTTCCTCTGACAATTACCAAGACTGACCCTTTTCCCTTATCATAACCTTTTAATTATTTTTTGAGACATTCCATCCAAGTCTATGACCTCAACTTCCATATATTCATTGATCATTTATAGATCTATATTTTCATCCTATACCTCACTTTTGTCATTTGACCCATACATCCAAATATTTGCTCATCAGAACATTTAAGATGTTCTATTAGTAACTCAATTTCAATATGCTCAAAAGTACCCTTGTTCTTAACTTCCATATTTTTCAAGTTTAAGAACTCCATTGGGAGAGGACTAATGTCACTTTTCACCAAATTATTTGTTAGAAATCTGAAGCCCTCTATTCCCCTCTCCAACAGTATATTTAAATATTCCCCAAGATCTGTTGCTTCTGCCTCATAGGTATAATTTACACCTATTGCTTCTTCTCAGTCCCCTGTGGTACTTCAAGTTCAAGACTGCCTAGTAACATTCCTGTATTACTCCAGAGACTTTTAGTGTGTCACGCAGCTTCCATACAGGTAGCTACGCCCATACTCTCTGCTGCCAGCAAAGTCTGTCTTCCACTTAAAATTTTTCCACCGTTCCCCTCTGCCTTCTGAATGAAATCCAGTCTCCTTACTATGGTTTTCCAGTTTATACTTTCTTTTGTTGTCTTTTTCCAGTGTCTTCTCTCTGGTCTTTCCACCCCAACTCTGAACACAGATCTTATGATTCTCTCATGTGAAACAAGCTGCAGATTTGAGATAACCTGCCTTCTTCCTGCAACATGTCTTCCTATCTGACTCTCACTTTGAGCAGCGGTGCCGCTGTGTCCGTGATGCACTGAAATTATAGATGCGTTACTTCCATGGCTCTTGCTTTGATGAGCCGGGGCTCCGTGTTTACTCCATTGTACTGCTATTGGAAACCAGTTTCCTGTTAAGGTCTCTCTCACTTTTATATAAAAAGTGTATATTTTCCTTGACATAATATTTGTCTTCGGAGACTATCTATATAAAGTATTGTGTTTTCTTTTTAAAGCATGTACGCTGTGAAAGTTTTTGGTAATACAAACAAGCAGAAAAGAGAAAATAAACATACTCCATTAGCAGGCCTCAAACATAAAAGTAAAATTTTAATGTGTTACATTTCATTTTTTAAATCGTGAGTATTTCATTTTGTCTTATGAAACAGGGAACTCTGTCATTCATTTTATCTTCTAATATGCTTTTTCACTAAGTAATGAAAAGGGCACATGTATTACATTTTAGTGTCCAACTTTAATTTGGCAATACTATTCCATTCAATTCATGCTCCATAGTTCTGTCAATAAGCGACCTAGTGAAACATCGATACATGATGACTGCATGTTCTGGCACTTTGTCAATGGTGACGTCCCGCGTGTGTCCCACAACGCATCTCGTGTTTGCTTACTTAACTGTGCTCATGCAGAACCTATGCGTAGACTGGGTCAGCCCATAGAACAGACCAAGAGACTACTGTGGGAATGAAAATAAGGAAAGATGGGTGTCAGAGTTGTAGCCATTCAACTTAGTTATTCAGTCTGTATGATGAACAAATGAGTCTAGAAATTGGAGTATGTGATGAAGAATGTGATATTAGGACTAGAAGAAGTCTCTAACAACCTGAGTGTGCAGGTGGCACCGTTTTGCTTACTAAAAGCAAAGAGGACTTGGAACATTTAGAATTTAATTATCCAATTTGTGTTTCCTTTACGATTCCTCAAGGCAAGAATGGAAGGTTTTTATTTTTTCCTTTATTAGGGTGGTTATGTTTTTAATAACTAACATTGAGGTTGTTACATGATACTCAGTCACATAAAAATATTACAACTGGGCCAGAATCGTTGGTTGAACTGCTCAGTGAGTCAAAGCTACTGAATCCATTGCGTATTCTCATGAGACTGTAAATCCCGAACCTACATTTTTGAAATGCCAGGAACTAAGACACCCATTTGCTCCTTTGGTCACCCCTGGCTGACAGAGCACATACCCATGGTCTGAGAGCCCAGTAAAGACCAAAGTAACAGCCTTTTCAAAGTTCGGGCAGTTAGGTTTTTGTTAGGTACCATCCAGTCAGCTCGGACCCATAATGACCTCGCAGGCAACAGAACGAAGTACTTCCCGTCTTTTAACCATCCTCAGAATTGTGGCCCTTGTGCCACTCGATCTTGTGGACGCTTTCCCCCTTTTTTGCTGACCTGTGACTTTATCAGACTTGATGACCCTCTCCAGGGATGATCCCTCATAACAGCATCTCTGCAGTAAGTGAGATGGCCTATCGGTCTCCTCCCTTTGAAGGAACATTATGGTCGTACTTCTTTGGAACACAGACTTGTTTGTTCTTTTGTAAGTCCTTGGTATGCTCATTTTTCCTTAGCAACAACATACTTCAAAGGCGTCCGTTCTTCTCTGGTCTTACTGTTTAACTTTTATGTTTACATAAGGTAAATAAAAATACCATAACTTGGTTTGTTCAGGTGCACCTCAATCCTTAAAGTAACGGTGTTGCAATTTAACCATTTAAAGAGGTTTTTTCCCCTCTTTTTTTTTTTAACAGCAGGTTTGCTCAATGCAATGCATTGTTTGATTTCTTGACTGCTGCTTCCATAAGGGTTGATTGTGGAACCACGTAAAAAGAAATCTTTGACCAGTTCAATCATTTCTCTTTCATAAATTTTTATTGGTTCAGCTGTGAAGATTTTTGTTTTCTTAATATTGAGTTGTAATCTGCATTGAAACCTTTTATCTTTATCAGTAGGTGCTTGGAGTCTTCTTTGCTTTCATGAATCCTGGTTGTGTCATGTGCAGATCAGAAGTTGTTAATGATCCTTGTCAATTCCTGACGTCAGGTGCTTCTTCATATAGTACAGTTTCTGGGATTATTTGCTAGATTTATGGATTCAATAAATATATGAAAGGGCACCCCACTGACACACACCTTGATGGATTTAAAACCATAGAGTGTACCTGGTTTTGTTATAATGATTGTCTCCTTGTCTATATATAGGTTCCACCTACGAGCAATCCAGTATTGTGGAATTCCCGTTCTTTGCCATGTTAACCATTAATAGTTAATTTTAGAAAAGTTGTTATTTTCTAAAGACAAATTAAGCCACTTAATAAAACCAATTGATGGTCTTGGGTAAGAGTGCGTTGAGGGAGTACCTGTTGTGGGGTGAAGAACAGTCGTCGGAAGCAGGGTATACATTCTCGTGTCAAAGGTCCCATTTCCCAAATTATTCTGGTTGAGTCAGGACGCCCTTGCTGAGTGTCCTGCATTCACACAGACAAAGTAAGGAGTCTGCTTGTCATCTTGGGCCCCGGCGAGTTGGGATGGACTCGATGGAAGTGCATTGTGGCGTGCTGGTGGCCTAGTGGTTGAACTGTGTGACAGGCAGCCAGAAAGTCTTTTGGTTTGAATTCATTAGCCATCCAGCGGAGGAAGCTGTGGCAGTCAGTCCTTTGCCCTAAAGATTTGCAGATTTGGAAACCCTGAGGGACAGTTCCACTCTGCCCTATTCGTTGGGATTCCTATGAATTGGAATTCTCCCAGAATCAGTGTCTTGCTACCCACTCAAATGCCCCTCCCCCTGTTTAGCTTTGCTGCTTGCAAGTTAAGTCTAAATGACTCAATTTATACAGTCCTTAAACATTTTGCCTTTAAGAATATAAATCATAGGACATGTAAAGATGAGTTTAACATAGAATCGAGCTCAAATGCAGAGCCTTTAGCATAATGAATATTACTAAAGATAAGCAAAATTAATATTTTTTTTAGAAATAATGTCTCTATAATACCCCTTTTATTTGTGCCTTCTCTGAAATTTTACAGCTACTTTTAAACCAAATCAGATATCATTTTAAGTGTCATATTTTGACATTATAGGAGCTTTTTAAATGTTGATGCAATCTATTTTGCATTAGGCATGTGTGGCATAAATTCCCAAGGGTAAAGATTTGAAAATACAAAATTTCAGACACAATATACCTCAAACATTTTCATTTGAAAAGCTAAATATCCAAACCAAACCAAGCAAGTTTTTAAATCTATACAAAGATAGTTTCCATTGGCATCATCAGCCGCAATTTTGAATGACGGTGTCCGCTTGAGTTTAAGAGGATAATTAGCACAGCACAGACCGGGTGGTCAAAGGCTTCGTGGAGCTTGAGCATTCTGGAGTGTAGGGGCCAGTGAGCTTCATTTCTGATATTAATAGCCTTGCATTTGCCAGTTGCAGTGGCTTTTGTCCTAACTCTCAAACAATGAAAGTTTAATCCACTTCAGGATTACCTTGGTCCATTTTTCTTGGATGGATTTGAAAGAACATCCCTCTTGGCCCACCTCCCTGACAGCAGTCCAGTTTTGTGATTGTCCGGTTTGAAGAAACATATGCACTAACCAAAGAGGTGAAAGTGATCATGGGCAACATAGGCCTTCAAGGATCTTTGCCTATAATTTATTGTTTTTCCCAGAAGAAATTTGATGCCGTTTGTCATGTCGCTTGGAGCCACTCCTTCTATTCATTGTGTTGTCACTGTGCAGAGTTACCTGTTCAGAAGCTCTGAGTTAGTCTGGGGAAGGTAATCCAAGAATGGCTTAATAGCAGGGAATATTTTTCTTTTCACCCATAGTACAAAGCAGTGCATGCTTATTGGGGAACTGGGGCACCCATCTGGTCTCATGTTCAAAAGGTCACAATTCTCAAACTGTCACACCCTTTGCTTCTACAGTTTTAATCAGTGTCATCTATCCAGGACAACTTTCCTGCATCCTAGACACTGGCTGGCAGACCAGAAGGAATCACCACATGATTTTGAGATTATTGGGTAGAGAAATTAGAACCAACAATTAGGGGATATAGGAGGAGAGGTGAAACTAAATTTGATGTACAGTGGAGTGATCAACAGATAATGCCTTATTTTGTCGGTATAGAGTTTTGCTCATCCCTGGCATCACTTAGGGTACGTAGGGAGTTTGGACCACACCAGAGGGCACTGTCAGAGGAGTTGGCACCAAAATGACTAAGAGACTATGAGATTTGGGGGCATTGTTTCAATGGAAATTGATTTAATATATGTATTCCTGTTATAAAAGAAAACCATTTTTTTGTAAGCCCAGCTCACCCGTATTAATGTCCCTCTTGTTGTTGTTAGGTGTATACAGTTGGTTTTGACTCTTAGTGACCCTCTGTACATAGAACAAAACATGGGCCAATCCTGCACCATGCGCACAATTGTTCAAATGCTTCAATGCTTCTTCAACCTTCCTTCTTCAGCAACCAACTTTCACATACATATGAGGCAATTGGAAAGGTCAGAGCTTGGATCAGGCGCTTCACATACATATGAGGCAATTGGAAAGGTCAGAGCTTGGGTCAGGTGCATCGTAGCCCTCCAGGGAACATCCTTGCTTTTTTCCACTATCAAGAGGTCTTGTACACAGATTTACCACTGTTAGCAATACATTTTATTTTTCAATTGACAATCCTTTCTTATTCAGCTGAAGCGAGAGGCCAAGATCAGTCAGGACAGATAGGTACGATACTAAGGATCAAGTCTAAGTCGGCAAAAAGTGCCGTTTCACTTAGTACAGGCCCACACAGGTTATAGAGCACCTCACTGGGAAGTGGGAGTCCGTTCAAGAGCGTGGCAAAGGCCCCTAGTGAGTACTCTTCTAATGCAGAAATGCAGCGGTAACATACCAAAGGTCTCTTGCCTATCCTGGCAGCACCTTTATAAAAACGTTTCATTACCACTGTAGTGAAAAGGTACAATATTAGAGTTCTTTCTCTCATAAGCAGTAAAAATCACAATCTCAGCTGAGATTTACATTTTAGGGTAGACTGGTTCAATTTCCTGCTTTTAAGGAGTAGATATTTTACACCTGGCAATCCTCCACATATGGTCAGACAGCCTTCCAAAAGATGATCAAGGATCAAGTACAGGGGCTGTTGGTTCATGCATGTAGTGCCTCTAGTTAGTTCTTCAAAAGCGTAGACTTCCGAGCTGCTAGTAACACGAATTCCTACGCCATGGTGGTTGAGTCTGTCAATCAGCTTTCTTCTGGAGAAAGCTTTAGGCAGGTCAGAGGCATCCTTGAGAAGAGGCAAGGCTGCTTGAACTGTGGCTGTGGGGCTAGTAGCCGCATAACCATCCCCTGGTCCTTTCACCTGCGAACCAATTCTGATATTTGGGTTGCTCTTATCAGTTGCAAGACCTCGGCTATCTCCTTGACCAAAGAATGCCATTGTCAATGACGAAGCATCCATCTGCTTTTGTGTTGGACTCTGGTTTAAAAAATAATCAGAGGAGAAGAGCCATGGGAATCGTATGAGAAGTTGTCTTCCAATGCCAAGTCTGGCAAGACTGAAAAGGAAAAGTCCAGGGAACATCAGCTGCATTCCAGAGGTGATGCCGCCCGCCCACAGTCCCATAAGCAGCGCATTGAACTGCTGAGACTTTTATATTTTCATGCAAATAGCACGGAGTCCCCTTCACCACAAACACATCAGCGCCCAAGGAAGGAGTGGCATAGCCACTGAGTTCTCTACAGCAAGCAAGCTGCCACCTTTTTTTCAAGGTTGGGCCAACAATTGGGATAGGTTTCCGTCTTGCCTCATTTCGTGGTTTTTTCATGTTACACTGATCTCCAACACCATAAACTGCTGTTTCCAGGTACCATCATGCATGCACAAGCCCTCAGGTCAGGAAACTTTCACAGCAGTCAAAGCACCGTTCATTTGACTGTGAGGATACAACACTGCCTTATCTGCAGGAATGGAGTCAAAGCCACTGCTTCCAATTCAGTACATTATTCACTGAAGGGGAGGACAAAGGAGAAGCAGAGGAATTTTCCCGGTTGACACAATACTTTTGTATTTGGATGCGTTCTGGAAGGCTGAAAGAATGGCGAGTTAGTGTTTAGATGTCATGGAACAAGACCCGTTTTTTCGATAGTTGTTTATTTTAACAGAGAGTAGGCCTCTGATTAACTTTTTAAATATGAAATGATGTTATCAAGTGGAAAAATAGTACCTAGGTTGCTTTCTTTTTTTTTTTTTTAACATCATTTTATTGGGGGCTCTTACAGCTCTTAGAATAATTCATACATCGGTTGTATCAAGCATATTTGTACATATGCTGCCATCATTATTTTATAACATTTACTTTCTATTTGAGCTCTTAGCATCAACTCCTCTTTTTTCTCTCCCTCCCACCCTCCTACCCTCGTGACCCCTTGGTAAATGATAAATTATTATTATTTTCATATCTTAATACCGACTGCAGTCTCCCTTCCCCATGGTTTCTGTTGTTAGTCCCCCTGGTATGTGTGTAGGTGTGTGTGTGTGTGTGTTTATGTGTTGATCATTGCAATGGGTTTCCTCTTCCTCCCTTTCTCTCCCCACCTTCCCCCTACTCTCCTTGTATTGCTACTCCCATTTCTGAACCTGAGGGGTTTATCTGACCTGGATTCCGTGCGTCGTGAGTTCTTATCTGTACCAGTGTACGTGCTCCGGACCAATAAGAACTGAAAAGCAGGACTAGGGTCATGACAGTAGGGGGTGAGGCAGCCTCAAGGAACCAGAGGGATATTGTGCATTTCATCAGTGCTATACTGTGCCCTGGTTGACTCATCCCTTCCTTGTGACCTGTGTTCGTCTGGGTAGACTAGAGAAACAAATTCATGGACACTCATGTGTGTAAGAATGCACTTTGTGTAAAAAAGCAATAGTTTATCGAGAAACATCCCAGACCCGTCCAGATCAAGTCCATAAGTCCACTATTAGCCCATATGCCTGATACCAATCTATAAATTCCTCTTAATGCAACACATGCAATGATACTGATTGCAGGAAAATCACAGGGTGGAAAGTTTTGTGGCTCCAGTGGCAGTGTAAGCATCTTCGTGCTGGCAGGGGTCTCTAGTGGTTCCTCTTGCTCCAGGGCACTAGCGTAGCTCCGTGTGTCTTATTAGCAGGAATGTCTTGCAGGGATTCTATGTGTATCCCACCACTTGTGCACTATTTATCTCCTTAGTGCCTCCAAATGAGGTCATCAAGCTAGGACGTGATAGGCTAACCTTCACCCCTTCACTCTGAATAGTCTCATATTGACAACAGATTAGGCAACTACCACATGACCCTTCTGAGAGGGGATATCCCATTGTCTACAGATGGGTTTTGGGTCTCTGCTCTGACCCACCTTTTTCTCAGCAATGTTTGTTTGTTTTGAGTCTTCTGATGGCTGTTACCTGATCCCGTCCACACCTCATGATCACACAGACTGGTGTGCTTCTTCCATGTGGGCTTGTTGCTTCTCTGCTAGATGACCGCTTGTTTAACTTCAAGCCTTTAAGACCCCAGATGCTATATCTTTTTAGGCTGGCCCCATCAGCTTTCTTCACCACATTTGCTTATGCACCCCCTTTGTCTTCATGATTGTGCTGAGAGGGTGATTATCACAGAATGACAGGTTGTTAGAAGAAAGTGTTCTTGCGTTGAGGGAGGGCTTAAGCAAAGGCCCAAAGTCCATCCACTACCTCAATGTATTGACTTATAAATATATGTGTATAATAAATGGATGTATAAGCATAGGCCAATTCCTCTACTTTTATTAATGACTATCTTTACATGTGTACACACCTATGTTTACACTTTTATCCATACCTTTGTTTCCTAGGCCTTTCCTATTTCCTTTTATCTTGTCCTGTCCCACCATCATGGTCGCCATTCTTGTGCTAGCTCGGGATCTCTATGTTCTCCTTGTTATTGAGTTTAATTCCCTGCTCATCACTCCCTTCCCTCACTTCCTTCTCTCCTCAAGCCCCTCCAGAACCATTGCCCCCCCTGCTTTTTCCCCAGGCTTGCCTCCCATGCCTATATCAGATAGGTAAACAAACCAGCAATAGCGGAGACAAAACAAAGAGAAAAGAAAGCACCTAGCAAGAAAGGGAAAAAGCAGACATCATGCCAGGTCTGTCTGCTGACCTTTAGGACTGTCCCTGCACCAGTCCTGCGAGGTTCCAGGGACTGTCCCTCCTAGCCTGAAGTCTACTTGCAGGGATCCTCAGGGGCTTTGTGGCTTGACTTTGCTCCCGTTGCTGATCTGTTATGTTCCCCTATTGGTTCACCCACTGTTGGGGGTTCAGACCAGAATCACTCCTTGCCGTGTGTCCCCAGTATTGTCCTCTGTTGTGGTATGCTCCAGTGAGGGGACACCATATCTCGAGCTGTTGTTGGCCTTCAGTCCTCTCTGCCTTAGCAGCTCCTGGCAGGGACCTCACCTTCAGGGCTTGGTCTACACCCTTACTCTCTCTTTTTCTTCCTTGGTTTGCTTCTATGTGGGCCTGGCATGCGACCCCTTTCCCCAACCTGTAGGTTTAGTATTGCCCTCTGTAGCACATACTTCTTGGGAGGGGGTCAGTTGGCTCTGATGGGGCCGGCCCTGTAGCCCACTGTGTTCATGCGTTGCTTCATGTGGTTGCTTTGCCCTCAAGGTTTGGTGTGCCATGGTGGGGTCTGCATGCACATTCGCAATTCTGTGGAGACTTAACCAGTACTCTCCCCCTGGGAGGGTCAGCGCCCTGCTTCCCCAGCGCCATGGACTCCCGCCCCTCTCCTTCCCCTCCACCCCACTTTCCCTTCTTTGTGTTGGAATGACATGTACATCCTTGGGTTTGGCCTGTCCTCTGCCTGACTGCCTGTCACTCAACCCGTATAGTGTGAGATAAGTGGCATTTTCCTAAAGCTACTGCGTTGATTGTTCTTACCTCAGTGGACTCATGATGTACTTGCCCTCTTGTGATGGGCTATCTTTGTTGAACATAATTTCCTCCAACTCTTCCCATGCTACGAGGTGCTTCATGTGATCATCAGTCTTTGTGAGTCATGTATAGTACTCCATTGTGTGTATGTACTAGTTTTATAAGCCACTTGTCTGTCAATGGAAACAGGTTCTTTCCAATTCTTTTCGATTGTGAATTGCACCGCAATAAAGATTGGAGCGCAGATGAATGGTCACGGTTTATTTCTTACCACTCCTAGGTACGTACCCAGTAGAGGGATTGCTGGGTCGTAAGGTAATTCCAATTCCATTTGCTTTAAATATCACGCGATCGCTTCCACAGTGGCTGTACATATCTATACATATCTGTACGACCACCAGCAGTGGAGGAGAGTTCCTACTCACCACGCCCCCTTCAATATTTGTTGCTCTCTGATAGCTAATGATCGGGAGCATTTTCTTATGTGTTTATTTGCCATTTGGGTAACCTCCCTCATGAAACTTTTGTTCAGGTCTTTTGCCCTCTTCCTCAGGGGGGTTAACTGTTTTCTTCTCTTTTTAGGTTAGGAGGGTATTGTAGATTTTAGTAATAAGCCCCTTGTCTGTTGTGTCCTTGCTAAAATCCTGCCCCAGTCTGTGGATTCTCTTGTTACTCTCTGGGTGAAGTTTCTATGCACACAGGTGTTTTATCCTTAGTATATCTCATTTGTTGGTTTCAGCTTCATTTGTGTGTGTCCCCTTCCCTATTAGAGTTTGCCTATGTATTCCCTGCACCTAGGTTCTCAGGTTTTCCCATTTCCTTTGTTGATGGTCCTGATCATTTGAAGTTTTACTTTTAGGTCTGGGATCCACCTTGAGTGTTTTCATTTGTATGGGGTGAGGTAAGTAAGGGTCGGTTTCATTTTTCTATAGGTGGATATCCATTGTTTCCAACACCACTTGTTAAAGAGGGCATCCACCTCCCACTTGGTGCTTTTGGGGGCCCTGTTGAAGATCAGTTGTCTATATGCTGATGGTTTTATTTCTGGGTGGTTGTTTTTTTGTTCTTTACCATTGGTCTGAGTTAGTGTCATTATTCTACTGCCATGCTGTTTTGACCACTGTGGTTGTGTAGTAGGTGTTAAAGTCAAGTAAAGCAAACCCTTGACTTTGTCCTTCTTAAGGAGTTCTCTGCTAATTCTGGGCTTCTTCCCTCTTCAAATGAAATTATTGGTCAGTGTTTCCAATCTGTTGAAGAAGGTTGCTGATATTTTAACAGGGATAGCGTTAAACCTATATAATGACTTGTGTAAGATTGACATCTTTAGTATATTGTCTTACAATCCACGAGCATGGGATATTCTTCCATTTGTGGAGTTCACTTTTGGGTTCCTGTCTAAGTTCTTTTTGTTGTTGTTGTTAGATATAGCCCTAGATATTTCAATTTGTTCTTGGCTATTGTGAAGGATACTGACTTCTTGACCTCCTCTTTTGTGATCTTGTCAAATGTATATAGCAAACTAATATATTTATGTGTGTTGATCTTGTATCCCGCCACTCTTCCATATTCCTCTATCGCTGCCAGTAGTCCTGTTGAGGAGGCTTTGGGGTTTTCAATGTGTAGCGTCATGTCATCTGCAAATAGCAATGATTTCACCTCCTCCTCCCTCAGGCGGATACCTTTACTGTCATTCTCTGCCTGATGTTTTTATTTCGGACATCCAGTATGATGTTTAAAAGAAGTGGGAACAGCCTTGTCTGGTCCCCTTTTTTCAGTGGGATTGTTTTCATCCTTTCTGTTGACTATGATGTTGACTATTGGCTTTTCATGATTAGCTTGTATTAATATTATTATTATTGTACAATAAGTTATCATGGCATATTTATTTGGACTATAATGGCCTATTTTTGGATCTCTTTCATTAATTCTGTCATAGCATGTATCTTTTAAACTCATTTGTATATCTAGCATCTATGTACACACATATCTGTTATATCTATAGATAGATGACTCTCATATCTACTTCTACTCCTTTTGTTTATCTTTGATTTCAATAGTGAATATTTGTGCACCTGATAATATCTTTGTTATTATGTGCCACTGAGTTGCTTCTAAGGATCCTGATATGACAGAGTAGAACTAACCCTTAGAACCTTCTAGGCAGGTGAAGCCCTGGTTGAGTAGTGGTTACAATTTGGGCCAATCTCAAGGTCAGAAGTCTGAAGGCATCAGCTGCTTAGAGGGAAAAAGAGGACACTTTTACTCCCAGTCTCAGAGACCCACAGGGCCTCAGTTTCAGCAACATATTTGAATAGACTTGGTGGAAGTTTGTTTGTTTTGAACCTTTATGGAAACAGCTTCTCAGCCCCTGCCCAGGAAGAAAAGCTGCTGTGTGTGTTTGTACTGCAAATCTTTTGTTTAATAGCTGAGTGCTTACCTAGTGCATTACCAGTGCTGCTGCAGATCTCTGAGAGGCATCTTAATTTTAACATGTCCCTAAATAGTTCATGCTTTTTTCAACATATATTCTTCACTGCCATACACTGACTTGCTAATTGAGAAAATGTGAGTTCTTTTGGATTCTATCCATGTCTTATTTCCTTTTTTTAAACCAGTTTTTCTGGCATAAAATTCATATATCATATAATTCAATAGTTCAGTTATATTAAGTTATATAATAATTACCACCACAATCAATTTTAAAACATTTTCTTCTCATTGTTATTAGTTTACCATTTTCCCATAAGTTCTCCTGTTATATGTCCCAAACACTATTAATTTATTTACTATAGACTATCTCTATAGACTTCTTTTGGATTTCATATACAGAAAAACATACAAAAGAAATAAATAAGAAACCTAACAACAATAACAAAATAAAACAGAGAAAAACCTCAATGGAAAAGAAAGTAGAGAATATTTAAAATTATAATAAAATGAAAATGGGTCAAAAGGGAGTTCAATGTCGAAGGTAGATTAGATACAGAGAGATTAAACTTTAGCACTCTTATCAATTGACTATCTTTATGACCCATTAAAACATTTTTTAGGTGTTTTTTCCCCCCAAATCACTTTATTGGGGGCTTTTACAGATATTACAACAATCCATAAATCAATTACATCAAGTGAATTTGTACAGATGTTGTCATCATCATTTTCAAAACATTTTCTTTCTACTTGAGCCCTTTGATAACAGCTCCTCTTTATTCCCTCCCTTTCCCACCCTCGTGAACCCTTAATAAATTCTATATTAATATTATTATTATCATTTTTTCCTATCTTACACTGCCCAATGTATCCCATCACCCCTATTTCTATTATATGGCCACTTTGAGAGGAGCTGTACATCCATCATTGCTATCAGTTCCCCCATGATCCCCCTCCCTTCTCATACCCTCATGGAATTATTACTCTTTCTGAGGGTTTTATATCTCCTGGATTCTGTATGTTGAAAGCTCTTCTCTGTACCAATATACATACGCCTGTCTCGCAGGATTTGTGAGGTAGAACTGGTGTCATGATGGTGGGGGGAGGAAGCATTAACGAACTAGGGGAATGTTGTGTGGTCTGTAGGTGCTACACTGCACCCTGGATCAATCATCCCTTCTGTGAGGAAATACCCAATTATTAACAGATGGGCTTTGGGTCTCCACTCTGATATAATTGTTTGTTTTTGATCATCTGATAACATATCCTGTCAGCACCTTGTGATCACACAGGCTGGTGTTCTTCTTCCATGTGGGCTTTGTTGCTACCCTGCTATATGGCCGCTTCTTTAACTTCAAGCCTTTAAGACCCCAGCTGCTATATCTTTTAATAGCCCGGCACCATCAGTTTTCATTACCACATTTGCTTATGCACCCATTTTGTCTTCAGCGATCATGTCAGGAAAGTGAGTATCACACAGTGCCACATTATTAGGACAAAGTGTTCTTGTATTGAGGGAAGACTTAAGTAGAGGCCCAAAGTCTGTCTGCTACCTTAATACTATAGCAAATAAATAAATAAATA
>NW_022109767.1:19132260-19133561 GCF_000313985.2 Echinops telfairi
TATATATATATATATATATATACCTATAAATAGTTCCAGGGATAGTTTAGCCTACCTATTATATATATATATATATATACTGTATATATATATATATATAAAATTTCCTCATGTACATCAAGTTCGATCCCGTTATAGTAATTGATCCTGTTATAGTAATTCCCTGACAGTACTTATTCTACTCCTTTCTCCCAATTCTTCCTTTGATTTTAATTCTTGCATAAATGCAGGGCTTCAAACCAGTTTAAATGGGTTCAGTAATAGTTGAGGGAACAAAACCAGGATGGCTGAAATATTCAAAATGTGCGTGCCTGGAACAATAACTGGAAAGGGGAAAATTGCTAAGAGACTCAGAAGAAGCCTAGCGAGCCCTTTCAGGAGTTTGTTGTGGAAGATTAGCTCATTGTCAGGGCTGTGAAGATTGACACATATTCAGAGCAGCGCAGTTAGCTGCCGTCTTTGATAAGGGCACCATTGCTTCTGACTCGGTCATGCTAGAGATTTGGTTGCAGTGCAATGTACATGCTGCCCCTGTTTTTCTAAGAATGAGAGTAGTTTTCTAGAAAGGTATAGACCTGTTAATTTTCCCACTCTGGTTATTGTTCCAGGCATCCATATTTTGCAAACTATATCATCATAATTTCTTAGTGTCATGAGCGGCGTGATCAATAATTACATAACACTCGTTGACGTTTTTTGGAAACTCCATTTATTCACTTCAAACACACATCAAACAATCTAACAATCTTAAAATTAACTTAGGTTATTAGCTATCCATGTAACACAAGATTGATACAACATCATATCAGTTACTGGCCCTTAGTCCCGTTAGGCATGGCCTTCATCGGTCTACTTACCTGGGTAGAGTTGGAGAGTGCGGGAGCTGATGTCTCCTCCGTGGTTCCTAGCGCTCTGAGTTCAGTCTCTCCACCAGGGCGTTTTATAGGCAGTCTTGCTGGCTCTTTGACGTCATTCTTATGTTCTCCAAGGTCTTATCAGGGTTCCCCAGAGGAGCTTCTAGGTGCTGCCCTGGTAGGTGGTTTACTTCTTTCCAGTGAGTCTGCAGTGATTCAGCATTTCCCCCCCATATTTCCATAGCTTTATTTTTCGTTCAATCCTTCGGGTAAAGAGATTTCCAGAAAAGAAGCATCTTTTCAGAGGTGGCCATCAGACTTCTCGGGCGGCAGCTGCTGGTCGGCTCAATTTGATGACACTTCACTTGGGCCTCCACCTCATCTTCCTCCTTTTTCGTGTTGGCCTAAAATATCAGGAGACTTATTAGAGAACAAAAGTTTTCATTT
>NW_022109767.1:19135097-19136002 GCF_000313985.2 Echinops telfairi
AACTTTTGTCTAGACTAGTTTTGCAAAGAGGGCAAACGTTTCAGTTATTCATGTGGCTAACTTTTATTGAGTGCCTCTTCTGTGCACTTCAGTCTAGGCTGCTTAGTTGGAGTGGTATTTTAAGGAGGTCTTTGAAAGGATAATATTTCAAATAATGTAGCCAGGCCTTTAGCACATTCCAGGCAAGAGAGCCTTTCTATTTAAGAATAGATATTGACTGTTCCCAACTCCTGAGTTTTTTCTTTCATTTTTTCTCCTCCACCATAAATGTCCCTGTCTTTATGGTTTCCTCTGGTCCCAATAAATAAATATAGTTTCTATTTTTCTGTTCTTACTTTTCTTCATTGTATCTGGTACTACATTCATACAATAGAACCCCCTCACACACACCAATTTTGGCATCTTTTTGTCTCCACTTCCTTTCATGTATTAGTAAATGCTAAAAAATATTTCTGAACTGATTGGCTATCATGTCTCCTAGGGTACAGGTTTCTGTGTTCCATTGTCCAATCTTGGGATGTTTATATGTCCTTTTAGAGGAAACTGGTGTTGTAATGAGTTCCATGTTGGGCTACTAATCACAAAGCCAGCAGTTTGAAATTACTGACCACTATGAAGGAGAAAAATGACACTTTCTACCCCCATAAAGAGGTAGAGTCTGGTAAACCACAGAGGCAGCTCTACCCCGTTCCTACCTATAAGATCACCCTGAGTCAGAATTGACTCACTCGCAGTGAGGTCTGTGTTGGCATCTTATGGGACATTGCTCATGCAGTGACAGCATTTCTGTCTTCCTTGCTGGTAATTGAGTTTCAATTTCTGCCTAATGCCTCTCAGGCCTAGCCATCACTCGTCTGACAGGGGCTTTGCTACTGCTGTCATACTGAGGAGAGGTCGGCAGTTTC
>NW_022109767.1:19137913-19138966 GCF_000313985.2 Echinops telfairi
TGTTCTTTTACTTTGGCATATGCTTGTTTACACTTATCCATTCTTCTTTGTCTGGCCTCTTCCTTGATTCAACTTCCCATTGCTCCTGTCTTTCCCCAAACGTTTCACTGATCTATGGGGAAGACCCTGCCATGTGTAAGTGATCTGCAACTGATTCAAGCTAATTATGCCTTCGGCTTCACACACAAATGTTCTTCCACCTTCTCATTTTACTCAACTCCTTCTCTTCTATAGCAGCTCTCCCATGTCTCCGTATGTAAACATAGACTCATAGTCATCAGTGGCTGAGGACACTTCTTGTTACTATCAAAAATCGACTTTGCCTCTTAACAATCATGTGTATAACAAAATTAAATGAAGCAAAGTCCTACGCTAGTGGTTCTCAACCTTCCTAACGCTCCGACCCTTTAATACAGTTCCTTATGTTGTGGTGACCCCCCAACCATAAAATTATTTTTGTTGCTACTTTTTAACTCTAACTTTGCTATAGTTATGAATCGGGTGACCCCTGTGAAAGGTTGTTGGACCCCCAAAGGTTGAGAACTGTTGTCCTATGCCATTGACATGTTTGAATCCATGTGGTGGCCCTTGTGTTAATCAACCTTGTTGATCATGTCCTCATTTTTGTAGGCCCTTGGCTTTACCAAACACAATGCCTCTTCCGAGTGATTGATCTTTCCATATCTTATGTCGATTGTATGAGGGTCGAACTCTTTTTTTCCCCCCCGAGCAGTTTTATTGACATATAATTTCCATGTTATACAATTTTCTATTTCAAGCACATCAAGAAGAGTTGTATAATCACTACCACAATCAGTTTTAGAACATTTTCTTCATTCTTGTACACATCATTATTAGCTTCTCATTTCCCCCCAACAGTCCCTGCCATACCCCCAAGGAACCTTTAATCCAGTTACTGTCTCTAGATATTTACCTATCCTAGGTTTCATATGTATAAAAATATTAAATAACAAACACAAACTAACAAGAATAACAGGTCAAACAGATAAAAACTTCAATAGAAAAGAAAGGAGAAAATATTAAAAACTAGAA
>NW_022109767.1:19140946-19141836 GCF_000313985.2 Echinops telfairi
GGTAGCATTTTTTCCTGTTGTGCACTGGGTCCCTGTGAGTGGGACCCTGCTTGACAGCACTTAGCAGGGACATGCCATCGATAGTTGAAATGTGTACTAAGGGCGGACAGGTTTCAGCAGCACTTCCCAACTAAGAATAGGAAGAAAGTTTTGATGAACTACTTCTGAAAATTAGCCAATTAAAAACCTCATGGATCATAGCAAAATACTGTTTAGTAGAGTCTTGAAGGATGAACCCTTTAATTGATTCTCAGTGCTCAGCGGATACAATCTACTTGAGTCTACCAACAATCATATGATGACATACAACCAAGAAACTTTGTTCTGTTTGGAATAAACACACATGCTTCAAAAAGATATGTCTCTTTGAGATAGCTGCAGCACTACAGATCCCTTTAAAAATTGTACTAAATCCCCTCCCACCCCCCGCCCCCGAAATCACTACCATCAACCAAATCTTAACTCGTGATCGTATCGAGTGTTTCTAAGGATATAAATCTTTATGGGAACAGTTAGCCTCATCTTTCTCCTGTGGAACAGCTGGTGGCTTTGAACCACAGACCTTGTGGATAGCAGTCCAATACTTACCCAACAAAACTGCCATTCTACTATTCTACAACTACATTCTACATTCTACAGCTATTATTCTACTAGTTTTCAGGGTTTTTTGTTTCTCTTGTCTGAAGCTTGGTGAGGGTGGAAATGAACCAGATCCATCTCTTCTTTTTGTACGGAGCATTAGTATAATTTAGGAGCTGATTGCATTAATTGGTAGTTATAATAATCACTGTGCTAGGATTATAAAGAATTAGTTATGTGTTGAGAATGAGAAATGTGAGGAGGCAAAAATGAGATGAATAAGGATATTTATCTCTGTTTCTTTTCTTTTT
>NW_022109767.1:19144920-19160115 GCF_000313985.2 Echinops telfairi
TTTTTTTTTTAATTACACATGTAGGACAGTCCCTTTCTTCTTTGCTAGCAGAAATCTGTCATATATTGCAAACTGCTTTGCAGTCTTAGGGAAACATAGAAAGGGTGGCTCAATGCGTCATGGGAAGAAAACAACTTAATATTGAACAGACATCTTAAAATAGTCTGACTGGCCCTGTCATGGAGACTTTTTAATTGATGACCCAGCCCTGAGTCATGTTTTTAGTGGCTCAGGGGTGCATTCTCTATAGCAGTCCATACCCCATCTCTTTCTCCCTTAAGATGAAAATGTTGATTTGTTTTTGTAGCACATTTTAACTTTTGATCTTCAACTACTAAGCTTTGTATGCTTTGTTCTTCAAAATAATTGCATTTTTCAAACAGAATTCATGTCTGCTAGACCATATAGTTTTGAATCAGAAATAAGTAGAAAAGGTTTGCAATTACAGTTTTACTTCAGTTGGACCAGAACATCTTTAGAAAGAAATCTTCCCTATCCACAGAACAAAATCCAGGGATATGTGAATGTATGTGTGTGTGTTTTCCATTCCTGTTTAACCTTTTTTTTAAAAGCAGGTTTTGTATCATTTAGAAGTACAAGCATTTTCCCTGATTAGTTGAAAAATTTTTAGCAGGGGAAATCTGCTACAATGTATTTTTTTTAGAGCCCCCTTGCCCCCTGCCAAAGTGCAGAAAATGGGTAATGCCCTCACATGGTAATAGAAGCAGTTCTGGTTCTAGAGTGTTTTGGATGAAAGCATTTTTCAGATTTCAATTATGTGTCAGGCAGGTAACTGTCCAAATTAGTCTGCCTCATCAATATTAAAATTACTATTGGAAGTCATGGCTTACTGTAACTTGCTTCAGGTCTACACTGCTTCTTCATCTATCATTTATAGAGGGCTTACCACCAAAAAACGAAACCCATTGCCATCAAGCCAGCTTCAACCCATAGTGATCAGATGATAGAATACAAGTGCCCTTCGGTGTATATAAAACTATAAATCTACGTGGACATAACCTCATCTTTCTCCTGTAGAGCATTGGTGAGTTTCAAATGCCAACCTGGCAGCCCATTGCTTAACCCACCACGCTACAGAGGAACTAAGGGCTCATTAAAGGTGACCTTTTGCTGGTCTCACCCCCACCCCCATCCCCCATCTTCTGTGTTTCTCTACTGGAGGACAAAAAGAAAATTCTAGTAGGATGCATGTTTGGAAGCCTAACCAGACTGCCATTTGAGCTTCATCGTCTGCAACTTCTCTAATTTCTTTAGTTTCAGAGAAATTGTAATGAGTCTATTTTTAGATGATTTCCTTTTCTGTATCAACATATTATCTTTTCAGATTTTTATAATAGAATTTGGAAGTAATTGAATCTGGATTGGGGTCACCTATATGTGAAATCACTTAAGTATAGGGCATTGTATCTTTTATTTTTAATTATTCCTGAATTTAATTGTTAGTGTTTCATCTTAAACTTGTAATGAGGTCAGTGAGAAAATATGACTTATGCAGCGAGCCTCCTCTAGTAAACTATTTATTATTTTATTTTTCTCTAGGCATTTCTATATAAACAAGGAACTTTAAAGAAACTGGCATAGTCCAGAGAAACCTAATTTGACATGGCAAATCATATGTGATGTGGCTTACTTACTTGAAGCGGGGGCATGGTGAGGGGAAAGAAGGAAGGAGGCAAGGAGGGAGGCCTTATGGAGCAGCTAGGAAGTTTGTATAAAGTATACTGTTGAGTCCACTCGGAGGCACGGTGACCCACAATGCTCAGAGGAGAAGTGCCCCCTTCAAGGATGTAACCTTTTGGAAACAGATCATTAACCTTGTCCCCCAAGACACTTTTGGCTGGATTTGAACCGCCAACCTTTTGGCTAGTAGTTAAATTCTTAACAGCTTAGACTTGAGTTATTTTGAATATATCCATATTGGCTCATTCATTGTAATAAACACGCCATACGAATGTAAGAAGTTGAGCATATGGGGAACAGGATGTAGGGTATACGTACTATATTCAGAACTTTTCTGTAAAATCTAAATCTATTCTAAATTTAAGTGTTTATTTCAAATGAACTACAATTGCTTGTAATTGAGGGGAAAAATCCCAGTTGCCAAATTTAATGGAACTATGGATGGGGCCGGCTGTGCGTTCTTTGCTGCCTTCAGATTCCCTCAGACAATGCCAAAGGACAGCCAGAAACGGAAGTCTGCACAAGGGACATCATAAGAGTATTATGAACCAGAAGTCTACTTACACTTTAATTATACCCCCGACTTCAAAGACGAACCTTTGTCCATGCTCAGACACTTTTGGAACTACATAATAAATCTTTTTTTTTAAACTGCCCCACTAAGCTACCTTCCAAGAATTCTTAATGACAACACAGTAAAAACCGCCCATTACTCATCTGTCTACTTTTAAAGTTATAGTTTCACGTTCTATTGTTTTGTATGCTTTGTAAGTAATTATTAAAAGTATAGTAAATCAAAGTGGGTGGAAGTGTTTATTTCTGCTTTACCTTATAGAAAGGAGTAGGTCAAACCACCCCAAACTATGAACTAATTATAAACATCCTAGAGTTTTAAGCAGTGGATCTTAAGTTGCATTTTAATTATCTTTAATGTTGAATAAAGAAACCTTAACTTGCCTTTTAAAAAATGTTGACATCAAGACATCTGAACAAGCAAAATTAAAAGCGATGTGGGAAATTTTGGCCCAGTGAAATTAGAACTGATGTTTGTTTCGTTTTCTAACTTCAGGTTTGGTAATTCTAGATGCGCAGCCACGTATTATACAGATGTTACCCATTGCTGGCCTATCAAATCAGATTCTTAGGGCAGAGCAGAACTGCCCTATGGGCTCTATCTCTCTAAGATAGCAGACTGCCATTGTTTTCTCCTGGATCAAGCTGGCAGGCTTGATCCACTGACCTTCCAATTAGAAGCCAAGGTTTTCAGCACGGTACACCATCCAAAATAACAGAAACCACTGCCATCAAGTCACTTCTGATGCATAGCAACTCTAAATGAGCTTCCTGAGACTGTCAATCTTTTCAAAAGCGCAGCGCCTCATCTTTCTCCGCCTGGAAGTCTGGAGGGTTTGCAGCTCTGGAGTTAATAGCCAAACACCTAAACGCACAGCATCACCCGGGCTCCTTACTTTGCCCAGAATCAGTCCAAAGGAGTCCAGTCGTGATGTCTTTTCTTTATACTCGTCTAATCTATGAATTTACGTGTTGAATTAGGAGCACTTGTGGGGAGGGAAATCCAAATAGATAAAGATCTCCATTTCCTATCCAATGAAAGACTAAATGATCTTTACTCCCCTCTTTTACCAATCCCATATCACAACTGAATCCAATTTGCCTGTCATCTGTGTGTTATAATCTCAGTGTAATACTGAGACAGTAAAATTCACCTTCAATTACAAAACCCATTATATTTTTTGGTAGTTGTTTTAAATTTGGATATACCCTAACACCGATTGAGCCAGCACTTTAAATGTAGATATAACTTTGAAAATTAAATCACACCAGCAGAAATGACATAACGTGTCATTGTAAACATAAATTGTAAATTTGTAATCTGTAAATAAATTTTTGAATTGTAAAATAATTTTAATGATATTTACAGTCGTTCGGGCCTTATTGTACTTCTTCCTACACACCTATGTAATTTTTCATTTTCCTACCTATATTTTGCCCTTAAAAAATTGATCTTGAAATTATATCAATAGATTGTGCAAAAGTATCTTATGAAAATGAATTGTCTGTCTTTTGGTGCATATTTGGACAGATACACTATTAACATGCTTTTATTGATTTTTCTGACAATTTCATTGGTGTTTTGTTTTGAATGTGTTATGTTTTTATTTTTGATGTGTTTTCCTACCATTTCTAATGGAAGAGCTTCGTTTGCTAGACCTGGTTACTTGATAGTGTGCATTGTTTGTAATAGTCTAGATGTAGAAAATACATGGCACGTTACACATTACGAATATGATAAATCTTTGTGGTAATATCTTTCTTTGTACCTGTGTTCAGTTGGTCTTCTAGTTATTGTTTTCATTAAACTAATGTTTCAACCTTTAAGACCAAAAGTTCAGGTGTGATATTTTGCCCATTGAGGCATCATTTTACTCTAGAAATTTTATTTTATATCCATAGTCTCTACATTGACATGAGGCTGATTTAAACGTTTTAAGATAAAATGTTAGTAGTTTCTCTATTCACACTATACTGTACACATATAAATATGTGCATATGTTAGTAATGTTATTAAGTCATTTCATGGTGCAATCTATGAACAAAGTTTGTTTTAACTAGACATATTTTCTGTCACTCCCTTACCACCAGTACACCGTTCTGTTTTTATCTCTCATAGGTTTGCACCATGTATTCTTTCCTTGCTTGCCACTGTTCCCTGAATCCAGAACCTTGACCTCGATCCCACTGCAGTGCATTTACTGGCATCCCTCTCTTGGCCTGCTCTCTTCATAAGTAGTTCTAGTGGTGCTGTGGGCTCAGCTAACACGGGGCTGCTAACTGCAAGATCTGTGGTTCAAAGCTACCAGCCGTAAGTTGGGAATGAGATGAATCTGCTTGCTATCCAAAAGGGTTAGGCTCCAAAACTCTGTACAGGTTTGCTGTGAGTCAGAATCAATTCCATCGCGGTGGGTTTGGTTTGATTTTTGGTATGTGCTTGTGGAAAACCCTTTGGTGATTCCCTGCTAGGTGCTGGATTAGGTTGTAGAGTCCAGTGATGATCTAAAAACAAAGTCTCCTGTTGTCCTCGCTCAAAGTGTGACTCTTCCAGCTTATATCCTGATCAGATGAGTTAAAAAACGCCACAGTTGATTAATGTGCATACTACAATGTGTAGAATAACTAACCTAGAAAAGAAAGTGTTATATCTGAATTAGATCTGGAAATCTCTCTTAGAGCTTAGGGGAGAACTGCCCCTGTGAGTTTCCAAGATTGTAACTCCTTATAGGAGTAGAAAGCCCTGAGTTTCTCCCAAGAAGAGGGTGGTGTTTCGAACTGCTGACCTTATGGATCACAGCCACTATGTAACCACTGCACCACCAGGACTTCAGAGCTACATAATGCTCTATAAATCTCAAACTACTGTTTTATTAACGGTATTTCTACTTTAAGGAACATCCCTGCTCTTTTCTCTGTCATCCTTTAGACTCAATGCAGTACCACCTCTTATCAACATCGTTGCCCTCCTCACCCCTTCCATGCTTATATTTGTCATTATATTTATTCTGATTTCTCCAAATGTGTTTTTCTTTAACTGATGGTGGTCCTGAAGTTGGGACTTTCTTATATGCATAACATGTCGCACAGTCACTGGCAAGAGGTAGGTCTTTCAACTGTTGTCTTAAATGAATGCTTTTGCTCTGTAGGTGACAGGACATCAATAGGAGTTTTCAGCTCGCATTGTAGGTAGCTACCTCAAGACTGACACCAGAGAGAGATCAAGACTGGGTGTAGATTCAGAATTTTAGGAGTTGATATGCTTTCGTGGGCGAATTTTTTGTTATCTTAAGACAGTAGGTATGTGGATGGGGAGAATAAGGCTTTAAGGGTTGCACACACGTGGAGCCCAGGTGGTTAGTGGGTTTTGCATTGGGATGCTTATTACAAGGTGAGCAGTTCAAAACCACCTGCTACTCCACAAGGGAAAGATGAGACATTTCACTTTTTAAAAAAGTTATAGTCTCGGAAACCCACAGGGGTGTTCCCCCTTGTCGCTATGTATTACAATTACCTCCATGGCAGTGAGAGCGTAGTGGTGTGGGTTGGATGGTGTCCCCCCCAAATCTGTGTTATAAATTCTCACCCTTTGTTATGTTAATAGTGCTCTATTTACTAGGGTGTGTTTTGAATCAATCTTTTTTTTGATATATAAAAAGAACAGTTTGAGCAAAAGCAGCTAAGCAAAGAAACCCAGAGGCAGGAGGGTAGATGGGATGCAACATGAGTTCTCCAGGAAGACAGAGACACGAGGATATTTCCTAAGAGTCCACAGAGAGAAGACCTTCGGCTAGACTTGGCACCCTAAATTCAGTCTTTTAATTTCCTCAACTGGGAGGAAGTAAATTTGTTTATTAATGTCTGGAAATGAACTATTTGGGAGAGATCAGCCAAATTGGGGCAACTGTAGTCATAGGGTGAGATTACTGGGTACCACAGGGACTTGAAGGCAGGCTGTACATGAAAAAGAACAGCACAATTAAAGGGAATGCGGACATAAGAGCTTCAGAGAAGCGGGGCTCTTAGGGTGGCATCTACCACAAGGGTCTGGGGGTGTTAGGGAGACAGGAAAAGTCAGCTACCTCAAATGTGGCAGAAAGGGGAAGAACAGTAAGAATGGAAAACTCGTTTGGTTGTTAGTCGATGCCACAAAAAATGATTTTAATGGGAGATGTAGCAGCAGTAACTATTTCCAAATAAGGAGTATTTCAGTGCAAAAGTCGTAGAGCTGTTGGGAAGGCATGTTATCTGTCCTTGTTTCAGACAGGTCTGATGTTACTGCATACACCTGGGTGTAGAAGTCGTCGGGACCGCCTGGTCAAGCCTACACCAAGCATGTATATACTCATATGTCAAAGGATTTAAGAGGAAAGGTTGAGCTTCAAGGGACCGATGTCCTAAGTAAACAGGTTGAGTGATCATTGTTGAGTGCTTTAAATGATAGCAAGTAGAACTGTGGCACATCATGCGTATGCAGTTCAATGTATGTCATATTTTGATGAGAAAACATGAATCCAGATAAAACTCTTGATGAATATTTCACTGATATAATTGACTTAATCAAAGCATGTTTATGTTTTTCTGTGTACTGTGATTTTTAGTTTGTTGAATATTTATGGTTTTCGCTAACATTTTCTACCATAATAGTCCTTTTGTGTTTTATGTCCTTTTTTTAGATTTTCAGCTTAGCATTCATCAAAGATTAGGACAGTCTTCTTTATATATAGTTTCCAATTCTGTTAAAAGTAGTAGAAAAAAAAGTAAAAAGAGAAATGGTGGTGCCAGTAGACAGAATTGAAAAATAAAATTACACAAGAAAGTAAAAAAAGCAAGTCTTGTGGAAGAGTTATTTCTGGAGAGAGAACCATGGCTTCTGCTTTAGATGTGTTGAGATTTAGATGCTAGCTGGACTTAAAAGTGGGAGTGTAAGAGAAATCATTGATATTAATTGTGCCTTAATTAGACTATAACCTATTCAAAAAGAGGGACTCTCATTGTTGGAATCATAGCTGCTCTGTAGGTGTGTCAGGGGTTTCCATCACTTACTGACATTTGTGTAACACCAGCCTTATGATATAGGTACTGTTCCTGTTGATTTTATAAATAAAGGCATCCGAAGCCAGAGCACCTCAATGCTCCTGGTTATATAATGAGTTGAGCTAGAGTTCGAGCACCCTCTTGACTATGCTCAAAGCCTGTGCAAGGCTTTTAAACCCCACATGCTGCTGTTACGGTTGACCCTTAGTTGGCTCAGACTCAGGACAATCTCACGTAGAACACAAGGAACCATGGCCAGGTGCTGTGCCAGCTGCAGGACTGTGGACGTAGTTGAGTCCACAGTTCAGGCTATTGTGTCAGTCTATCTCCATGTGGTGGGGTTCTCTCATTCCCCCCCCCCCCTTCTTTCCTGACCTACTTCTTTACTAGAAGGGATGTTCTTAGTTAGTACTCGGTTTTCCTGATGATATATATAAAGTAAGTGGGCTGAAGCCTGTCCATCCTCCTTTCTAAGGCATTCTGGTTCTATACTGAGGTAGTTAGTTTATTGTGCCAACCTGACCGATAAACACATGTGGGATTAATTGAAGGGTGGAGGGATAAATGGCTTGGTGAGCCTCACCTTTCGAGATCTTGGGTCTCTTGCTTTTGATGGTCAGACCAGGGTGCAGCTGCCTTAGCCAGTTCCCTGCTTCAACTTGCAAGGCTCACTTCCTGCAAGACATCCCCAAGGAGAAGCCCCATGGACCTACCCCAATGCAGCCCTGGGTGCTGGAGCATTCGTGTGGAGACCCCTGCCAGCGCTGAGATGCTTACGCATTCACTGACTCAGCTTTCCTCCTGCAGTTGGCCTCATTGCGTCTGCTTTGTGAGATGGAGGAGGACTTTGTGGATTGGTGTTGGACATATGGGTTACTGTTGGACTTGTGGGCTTGGGCAGCACTGGGTTGGGACGTTTTCTTGATGCACACTTAACCTATATAAAATTCTCTCTTCTACATGCGTTTCTGTGGATTTGTTTCTCTAAAGTACCCAGACGAACACATATACCTTCTAAAACTGATTTGTTTGTTTTTCGACTAGCCCATGGCATACAAAATATTCTTCATCAGTGCCACAATTCAAATGTATCAATTTTTGTCCTCTTTTTTATTGTCCAGCTTCACATGCATACGTGTTCATTCAAAATGCCCTGGCTTAGGGAATCCAGGGTGGATGAGCCCTACAGGACCAGTGGTGTGAGTGGCGAAACAGGGAGGGTAGAGGGAGAGTGGGTAGGAAAGAGGGAACCGATTACAAGGAACTATATGTGACCTCCCCCTGGGGGACAGACAACAGAAAAGTGGGTGAAGGGAGATGTCGGACAGGGCAAGATATGACAAAATAACAATTTATAAACTATCAAGGGCTCATGAGAGAGGGGGCAGGGAGGAGAAAAATGAGGACCTAATGTTGGGGGTTTAAGTGGAGAGGAAATGTTTTGAGAATGATGAGGGCAAGGAATGTACAGATGCGCTTTAGACAATTGATGTGTGTATGGATTGTGATAAGAGTTGTATGAGCCCCTAATAAAATGATTTTTAAAAATGCCCTGGCTTGAATCAGGTACCGTCTAGTCTTCAAAGTCACGTCTGTTTTGACCTTTTAAGGAGGTCTTTTGTGGCAGGTTTACCCAGTGCAATGTGTGATTTGCTGACTACCACTCCATTGCTATTGATTATCAATCTAAGTAGAAAGAAACCATTGAGAGTTTCAATCTTCTTTTTTTCTTCAATCTTTCTTTCTTTATAATAATGTTGTTTATCATTCTAGTAGGAGTAAGTAACTATTGATTTGGTAGACAACCAGTGAGTCCTTAGGAAGAAATAAAATTTCTCTGGGTTTAGTGACATTTAGAGTAAGAGTTCTAGTTTGAGTTTAAGTTTTTCAAATACAACACTCTTGGGGCTACATTGGTGCTATGCAATTTTGGTTGCAAATAACCTTTGTTACGAATGAGTAGTGAATTATTCTGTAAAAAAAGCCAGCTGCCTTGACATAACATTATGTCTCAGGTAGTCACTAGCATGTGAATAAGGAGGAAAGGCTTAAGGTGTTTAGCAGAATCTGTGCTGAAGGGAATGTTATAAAAGTATCCCAAAAGTTCATCTAAGGTCATTTTAATTGGCTTTGGTTAGTGGCCATGTGGAAACCACTGTTGTTAAAGGTATTTCACAAGTCTCTGAGGTAGTGGCTTTGCCAATATGCAGCGAAAAGGATTTTAATGTAAATTTGAGAATTGGCTGAAGCATTCTCAAAAAAGTTACTCCCAGATCTGACACTGTATAAAATTCAGGGGTCCTCAAACCTTTAAAACAGGGGGCCAGTTCACTGTCCCTCAGACCTGTTGGAGGGCCGGATTATAGTTTAAAAAAAAAAGATGAACAAATTCCTATGGTCACTGCACATATCTTCTTCTTATTATTATTATCATTTTTAATTGTTTTATTAGGGGCTCATACAACTCTTATCACAATCCATACATACATCAATTGTGTAAAGCACATTTGTACATTCATTGCCCTCAAAACATTTGCTCTCCACTTAAGCCCCTGGCATCAGTTTCTCATTCCCCACCTCCCTGCCCGCTCCCCACTCCCTCATGAAACCTTGATAATTTATAAATTATTATTTTGTCATATCTTGCCCTGTCCGACGTCTGGCTTTACCCACTTTTCTGTTGTCCGTCCCCGAGGGAGGAGATCACATGTAGATCCTTGTAATCTCTTCCCCCTCTCCGACCCACCCTCCCTCTGCCCTTCCAGTGAAAAAACAAGTGGGGCAAAAACACTTGGCGGGCTGATGAATGTCCTCAGTGGGCCACATGTGGCCCGTGGGCCGTAGTTTGAGGACACATACATTGTCCATAAAAGATGTACTGACTGAATCTGTATACCTCCAAATGAATGTCTATGAAGGTATCTTCTGAAACATTTAAACTTTAATACAAATACATTTAGAAAATGCTCATTTTTAGATGGTGTCCTTTGAATTTATATTTGTTATTATTCTGTGCTGATAACATTTATGTGCATTTACAATGTATAATTTATTATGGGCTTTTTCGTTACATTCACTTTTTGCAGCAGGCATCCACTAAGCACCTTCTCTTTACCAGGATCTGGGCAAAGCGATCTCTGAGATCTAGAAAAAGGTCATCGAGCAAAGACCGTCAAACAGAAGAGGGTGCAAGTGCTTTGGTAGCTGAGGAGGGAAAAGCTTCAACTCTCCTATTTTAAGAACACACACTGTGGTAGGAGAGTGGAAGTGTTCAGGGAAAACGTTTCAGAGACTCTAAGCTTTTGCCCAGTTCTACGGGGAGAAAGGCAGGGTTTTCTACTCCGTGAAGAGGTACAGGCTGGAAAGCACACAGGGGGAGTTCTACCCTGCCCATAGGGTCTCCGTCCGCCGGCCGAGAGTTGATTTTAGCAGAATGAGAGGAGTTCGTCTTGCGGAGAAGGGCATCTTCAGACAAAGTATGTACCAAATACTAAAGTAGCATAGCCTGACATTAAGTGATGTCGGCACGTGGAGGGGCATGGGCGATGGAGCATCACTCTCAGACTAGCAGAACCACAAATTGACAAAAACACACTTCCTTGCAGTAGCCAAATGCTTGCCTTTTGTTTTCTCCACTCTTCGGACAGGTGCTTAGGCTCTTACTGTGTCCCCTCTTTCTTAGCCAGGTCCCTGGCCGCTTGTTCCACTCCATCGGTCACTTCTAGTTGACATCTCCTCCCTTATGTTTCAGTCACCTCACTTGACCTACCTCGGTTCCAGCCCAGTTCTCGCCCTCTTGTAACCCCAGGAGCTAACAATGTGCTCACATTACTCGTCAAGTAGTAACTTAGATCGCCTGCTTAGTAATAAATAAATACATATAAAAATAATCCATGCACCAATTTACATAACTAAGTAAGCCTACAAACCTACTTCTAGGCACCACATACCATTATGCTTATTAAACCAACACTTAGGCCATTCAACATGTAAAAAATAACTATCTGCATTCCACTTTAGGTATGGTTCACCCTTTATGAATGTGCAAGGCTATACGTGGAGTAGATACCATTCATAGAGAAAGCCAGTTGGCTGCTGTGGGAAACTGGACAAATTCCAAGATTAAAGAAAAACTAAGCAGTGATGTTTGTAACCTTCAGATTTCCCTCTCAGCTTTGGAGTTTGCTCTGTTTCCAAAGTCATGATTACAAGCGCCCGGGTTATGACACCTCTCCATCCGCAATGCTGAGCCTGCTCTGTCCTGTGGAGAACGTGGCGGTCATCAAAGGCTCTTTCTTGACTCAGGGACACTGTGAGCATCAGATGACCTCTGATTGAGGACAGCCTCCTGAACTGTATAAAATACAAGGCAAATCAGGTTGAGAGGTATAAAATGAAGATATACTATTATTGGAAACTGGAGCATCTGAATGTGAAATTCTGTGGGTACAACTGGCTGTTTGAATAGAGGAAAAGATCTGAGAGAAAGCAAAAGAAAAACCGCTCAGTAGCTTTAAGAAATCATGTCTGACACAGGCTAGGCTTCTGTCTGGGCAAGAAGACTAGATTTCTCAAGATAATAACTTTGAGTGAAAAATGAGAGGTTGGTAATCATCCATAATAATGAGTGTCTGAATTCTTCATTACAAAAGAGTAGGCACACAACATCCTTGTTCTCTCCAAGTTCTGGGGAAATTCACAAAGGAATCATTACACCCCAGAGGACTGAACAGTACAGTGGCCCCAAAGTGCTAAAATGGCATTTAACAGCTTTATTTTGGAAAAATCTTCGTTTTCCCCCACTTTAAACATATAGTTGTTAGATAAAAAAAAAACCCCTCTCTATAATATAGGCAAGTTATATATACCTTTATTGCTTTCTGAACATAAAGCAAATTCTGAATGCTTAATGCAGATAGCTACCTAAGACTCACAAAGGAACCTGATCAACTCTACAGATACTAAATTGGGGGTAGGTTGTCATGGGGACAGGGACTGGAAAGGAATAATGCCCCCACAGATGAGAAAGGATGATGTAAATTTTACACGTATACAATTAATGTAGCAAGATGGAATATTGTGATAGGAAATCAAAGCAACACTGGACAGAATTCCACTAAAAAGGCAGATGACGTGGGAAAGAACGTTCTGAAGAAACCATTTTGCGTGAAGCAGTAAGAATAAAAAGAAAGCATCATGTGACTGAAGAAAAGTGCTTTTTAAGGAATGTTTTGATCTGAAGATCTAGTGTTCTATCTGAACTTAGAGTCAGAAAATACTTTAATTATTTAAGAGCTCTATCAGACTGACTTATTTTTATAGCGGTTGTATAAACATGTGCGTACTAGCACAGTCTAGAATGGTGTTTATGTTGTGACAAATTTGCTAATTGTAACCCAAAATGATTTATTAGCATATTAAATTCTCTGCTTTATATGTTAATGCCTAAATGACAAGATAAATGGGATAATTTTGATAAATACACAATGAGGACAATTTACACCCGGGAGTAAATGGGATCAACCTCATTTTCATGACTTAACTCTGCACTGGTGAACAAATAAGCAGTAACACCCTCGAGAGAGTCAGGGTTCCTTCCATGGGTCCTTCCATGGGTCCTGACGTTAGCATCATAGTTTGCATTTCTGTTGATGTTTCTGTTGAAATGAACAAAAGATCTTTTTATTTATAATATATTGAATAATGCATCACACTAACTCTCCCCCCACCCAAAAAAAGAAGAAATGTTGAGGCTCTTATTCTTTATGATTATGTCAGTTGAAATTGGACCCTCTGCAGATGTAATTATGTAAGCCAATTAAGTCCAAACGTCTTACTGCCACTAAGTTGATTATGACCCATAGTGATCCTATATGACAGGACACAACTGCCCCTCTGGGTTTCAGAGACTGTGAATCTTTATGACAGTGGAGAGCCTCGTCTCTCTCCATTGGAGCAGCTTGTGGTTTCAAACTACTGACCTTGAGATTATCAGCCTAACTTGTAATCACCAGAGCTCATGAATAAAGTTAAGAGATGTCCTAGTATCCTGGTGGCATAGTGGGCTATGCATTGAATTAATAAGTGCAAGGTCAAGGTCAGCTGTTCGAGCCCACCAGCTACTCTTTGGGAGAAAGAGTAGGCTGTCTGTTCCCATAAAGATTTAAAGTCTTGGAGATCCAAAGAGGCAGTTCTACCCATCTGATAGGGTTACGATGGGTTGGAATGGACTCGACAGTGAGTTTTGATTGAGGTACTCATAAGAATAGGAAAGCTGTCGGTCAATGTAAAACATGACAAAATAATAATTTATAGATTATCACGGGTTCATGAGGGAGTGGTGTGGGGAGGGAGCGGAAAGATGAGGACCTGATACCAAGGGCTCGAGTAGAAAGCAAATGTTTTGAGAATGATGAGGGCAACAAATGCACAAATGTGCTTGCCACAATGGATGGATATATGAATTATGATAAGAGTTGTGTGAGCCCCCAATAAAATGATTAAAACAAAAAAACTAGCACACACACACACACACACACACACACACAAGAATAGGAAAGATACCAATGCAAAGCAAGGGCAGCGCTGTAAAGATGCAGGCAGATACTAGAGTGAGGCTACCATATACCAAGGAATACCAGAGTCTAGCACAATCTGGACGAGACAAGTATTCTTCCTCTAGAGCAGCGGTTCTCAACCTGTGAGTCGCGACCTCTTTGGGGGTCGAACGGCCCTTTCACAGGGGTCGCCTAAGACCATAGGAAAACACATATTTCCGATGGTCTTAGGAACCGAGACACCGCTCCTCTGTCCGTCTCCAGGCGGGTCTGCCCACATGCAGATACGCCCACATAGGATACCCGGCGTGAAGACTGTTACCCATGCTACACCATGCTTCAAGACAACATTTCATTTATTTGTCATTAGAAATAAATATTTCACATTATATAATGACATATTCTTTTTGTGCTGAATCACTATGCTTTAATTATGTTCAATTTGTAACCATGAAAATATATCCTGCATATCAGATATTTACATTACGATTCATAACAGTAGCAAAATGACAGTTACGAAGTAGCAACACAATTAATTGTATGGCTGGGGGTCCCCACCGCATGAGGAACGGTATGAAAGGGTCGCGGCAGGAGGAAGGTTGAGAACCATGGCTCTAGAGCGTTTGGAGAGAACATGGCCTTGCTGACGTGGTGAACACGAATCCCAGCTTCGGGAACCCTGAATGAATGAGTCGCAGTTTGAGCTGGCACTCTTGATGTTTTTGAATGGGGCTCCACAAATAACAAAATGAAGCACTGTCTGGTCTCACACTGCACTCTGGTCTCCAGCGCGCATACATCCGTTGTTGACTCCAACCCAAGGGGCTCATTGAGCAGCCTTATATTTTGTGTTGGTCTACAGAGTTTTTATTGTTCATTTTTCAGAAACAGGTTGTCAGGTCTTTTTTCCTAGTCTGCTTTAGTCTGGAAGCTTCACTGAAGCCTGTTGATCCTGGGTGATCCTGTTGGTTTTTAAAATACCTGTGGCATAGCTTCTAGCATTATAGCCATAGTCAAGCCACCAGAGAATGACAAGCATACTAATGATTAATGGCAGTGATCAAAACGAATATAAAGAGATATTTCCAATTAGAAAATTGTGATTGGATTTAGGAATTTTGGATTTTGGTAGGATTTGGGATTTTGTTAACACAAATGGTTAATAAAATTTAGGATTTTGTTAACACACATGGTTAACAAAAAAGTTGGCAGTTAAATCTACCCACGGCTATCTGTACAGAAAAGTCTAGTTTATTTCTGAGAAATCACAGCCACCGAGAACTCTTGGAGCACAGATCTAAAAAATATAGGTCCTTGTGATTCAGAATCC
>NW_022109767.1:19160639-19164955 GCF_000313985.2 Echinops telfairi
ATTCATAAATCCTAAATTATGTTATACAGCATTTATCTTGAAGTGGCAGGCAACCACTGCCGACTAATTATGTACACATAATTATATAACAAATAATTCAAGTTTTGCTTGCAGCGTCATGACTTATTTCTGCTTCCAACATTTCCAGCATCACTAGTGGTGCTTCCTATGGCCCCACGGTGATATTCGAGGTTACGGTAGGCACTAGATACAATTAAAAATATATGAGAACTACTTGAGCTCCCTTTTTACTGGGATACACAATTCACTGGCGAGAGGAACTGCTCACACCTAGATGAATAGTATCACGTTGAGCTTAAAACCTGCACAATTAAAACCTGTGTTCTTCCAGCATCAACTGTATTTCTCTTCCCCAGAATGAGCCTTGAAGACTTCCTGTCCATGGGCACAATTAGATCTCACAACCATGTCTAGCTGAGTCAAGGAGAGAGAGGAGCACTAGAGCATTAGTTCAATTGTGATTCACCTCTGGGCCTGAGGAGATGTGATCATTTGGATCAGGGAAAATAATCTTAGGGCTCAGCTAACAGGGTATAAGTAGTCCTGATGGCAAAGTAGGTTAAGTGTTGTGTTTCTAACTTTAAGATCGATGGTTCAAAACCAAGAGCTGTTCCACTGGGAAAAGATGAGGCTGTCTGCTCTCTAAAAGATGTGCAGTTTTGGAAACACAAGGAGCATTTCTATTCTGTCCCATAGGGTGGCTATGAATCAGAATCGATGGCAGTGGGTTTGGTTTGAACTGTATAGAGTGTGGGAAAACAAACTGTGGGTGCCAAATTATCTGCTGTTGGTTTTGTTTGTATTGCTGATTTTATGATCACTCATTTTGTCAAACTGTCTGGTGTTTTAACTATAATACTGTGGCAATTTGTATTGTAATAGCAATAATTCTTTTGAGGATAAAGTAGTAATTAAAGGCAAAGAAGGCAAAAATTGACCAAAAAAACCTTCCACTCAGTTATCAGTAATGTTGTGACTAATATAATTCAGTGTAGTAAGATTATACAGTGTATGGATTGTGATAAGAGTTGTATGAGTCCCCAATAAAATGATTTTAAAAATTGGAAAAAAAAGAAAGATTATACAAAACAATTTTGTGGTTAGGATTTATATGAGTTAAGGAATATTAACATTGCAGCAATTTATAATGATATTTATCATATCTGGTTCTATATTTGTAATGTGCATAGACACTACTACAGACTCTGTTGTTTACTCTAGGAGATCCAGGTGGGCACTGCCCTTAAGTATGACAGTGTGTCAAATATCAATTTATGGCATTTTCTGTATCTGCCGTACAGAAAAACTACTTTAGTGTCAAAGGATCAGAATTGCCTTGATGGCATTGCGTGTGCTAGCAAAACTTAAGGAGAGTTCCCAGAATTATTTTGTTTTATTGAGAGTTAATAATAAGAAATATGGAGTCCTAAATCTTATTCCACAAACTCAAAATGGCAAAGACTTGAAAATAAGGAGAGGATAGTTTATAAGTTGCTATTAATATTTTTTGGTGACATATATAATTGATTAGAAATGTAAAGTCATAAAGTGATTAAGCCATAAAGCCAAAGCTCCAGCCATTGAGTTGATTACAACTCATCGCGAGCCCACAGGATGGAGTAGAACTGCCTTTGTGGGTTTTCAGGACTGTAGATTTCAGCCCATTAAGCTAATTCAACGAGTCGTTTGGCTATGTCTAGGACATTTCTGCAACTATGTCCGTGAGTTATAGAGCACTTGATTCTCTATATAGATAGATAAGTTAGTGCCCAAGAACATGCATTTACATATGCTTGCGCCAAACCAAACCTCTGTTACCGAGTCAAGTATCACTCAAAATGACCCTACAGAACAGGGTGAAACTGCCCCTGTGGGTTTCCAAGACTTAGAAAATCTCCCAAGGAGTGGCAGGTGGTTTCGAACCTTGTACTTAGCAGCCCAGTGAGTGACCACCACGCCATCAGGGCTCCTACATATGCCTATTGATATACCAACACCTACATGTAATATAATCACGTCTTTCTATAGATACACATGCATACATGTCTCTCTGTGTAACCACATGCAGATGATTGGTTGTTACTTACCTGCTGTTTTTTAAAGGCAGAACAAATATTACTAGCCTTATTCAGTCAATTTGAAATAATTTCTATCAGATAGCAAGTGTTGAAATCGCATTTTCGTTGTTCTGTACATGAAACATATTGACAACCATTTGCTTCAGGCAGTATATGTAATGCAGGGTTTTCTTGGATGTAACTAAACTGCAAAAGACAAGTAAGATGCAATAAACATCAGAAATGTCTTCCATCTGTGGAGCAGAACTAAGAGCAAACTGCTTAGAGAAGATTAACTGTTCATAAAAAACGTGTGTGTGTCTGTGCGCATGCGTACACATAGAGACACACGTGCACATAACACATGCATGCACATGCCTGGGTGCAGGCATGGGTATGTTTCCTCCCCCTGTTCTGTCTCTGCTTCATTCGGGACACTCCTTCTGAAGGTCCCACGAATGACATTTTTTTTCTGGTGGCTCCAAATACGCAACACCTGAAGCAAGCGTGCCAGGGACGGGAAATGTCTCTCATCTGTAGTTCTGAACTGGAAAGATTCATTTTCTGAGCCACTGGCCCAAGCCAAGCCTGAAATGCTGCAATTTAAATCAAGACCCCACCAGTCTTCCTTACGGAAACATGAATAAGAGTCTCCTTTTGTTGAATCCCTTTGGTGATTTAGAGTGGGTTTTTTGTGTGGTGGTGGGGTGGCTAGATAATAACTTTCTTACATGTGTAAGATCAGTTTCACATGAGCTATTCGCTGCAGACCATTTAGATCCTGTGTTTCATAACACTTAGCGTACCTGCATTTGAGGTTTAGATCAGAGAAGCATCTCTTTAGCCTCGGAATGGCTACATGAAAGTGCTTGTCAAACTCAACATGTAGATTTAGAGTTAAATCAGTGGTTCTCAACCTTCCTACTGCTGTGACCCTTTAATACAGTTCTTCATGCTGTGGTGACCCCCATCCATAAAATTATTTTCGTTGCTACTTCATAACTATCATTTTGCTACAGTTATGAATCGTCAGGTAAATATCTGATATGCAGGATGTGTTTTCATTGTTACAAGTTGAAAAGAATTAAAGCATAGTGATTAATCACAAAACAATATGTCATTATATAATGTGAAATATTTATTTCTAATTACAAATAAATAAAATTTTGTCTTGAAGCATGGTGTAGCTTGAGTAACAGTCTTGATAGAACAACAGTTAACTACATTGCTACATTTTGTGACAGTATGCTTAAAAAGCCAAAGTCAGTGCAAAGGTTCAGATAGCTTCTTTCTCACCAAATCAGGATATCTGCATGCGGGTGGACCCACCTGGAGACAAATAGAAGAGCGGTGTCTAGGCGACACCTGTGAAAGACTCATTCGAACCCCAAAGGGGTCGCAACCCACGGTTTGAGAACCACTGAATTAAATCAAGGTGCTTTCCCTCCTCCCTACCTTTTTTGGGAGCGAAGTGGAATCGTAAAATATATCAGAGGTAGATGTTACATTCCTTATATCAATGTACTGAAAAAAACAAAGCCATCTACCGTCAGCTTCTTTTCTACAAACGTAAACTTTCTTGCGGTAAAGGATGTTGGGGTTGTTAGGTGCCATCAAGTTGGCTCCTGCCTCTAATAACTCTTTGCACAATCATTGTCCAGTCCTGAAGCATCCTTACAATTGTTTTATGCTTAAGCCCATTGCTGTAGTCACTGTGTCAGTCCATCTCATTGAAGCTTTTCTTCTTTTTTTTGCTTTCCCTCTATTTTATCAAGCATAAAATACAGGAGTTTGCTACAGGGACTCTACTAATAACGTAAGAATGGGAGGAGAGGCCTTGCCATTCTCGCATGTAAGAAGCTCTGACTGTGTTTTCTTCAAGACAGATGTACTTATTCTTTTGGCAGTTAATGGTGCTTTCAATATCTCTGCCAACCCCATACTTCAAATACATCTGTTCTTTTCTGCCCATCCTAATTCACATCAGCTATTAAAAAAATTACATCCAGAATGATATGCATTTTATTAATCAACTGCAAAATTAAATATTTAAAATTCATATAAATTTGTATTTAATTTCATAATCTATTTCTAGTGTAACGAAAAATGGAATGTAAAGAGGAATGATTTCAAATATTAAATATGCATTATTTGAATGGATTGATTGAGATTAATTGGTTGTAGATAAATGCGACATTATGGAATCCAAACATATTAGAAGATGGAGAATACATGAGA
>NW_022109767.1:19165055-19166340 GCF_000313985.2 Echinops telfairi
GACGTCTCCCTTCACCCATTTTCTGTTGTCCGTCTCCCAGGGAGGAGGTTATATGTAGATCCTTGTAATCGGTTCCCCCTTTCTACTCCACCTTCCCTCCACCCTCTACAATTTTTTAAGATTTGTTTCCTTGTAGGGGTCAAGACTCAGTTTTAACTAAAGCCTTGGGCCTCAAAATACTAAGCATGGTATTAAATATATTTAAAAATAGATAAGACCCAAACAACCAGCCATTCAAGTATCTCTTGTATTTATAGTATCTTCTAAATCTGAAAATTAGAGAGTATATTAAAGTATAAGAGCAGGGAATTTACCAGTAATTTTAATCAATTTCAGGCATTTCACAGAATCGGAAATGAATTCTGTAATAGACTAGCTGTTATATGTCTTTATCATTATTGAAATATGCTTATAATGAAGCACAAAGTGGCCATGGAGCTGGTGTCTGATCTCCTCTGACTTCGCTTGGGGGAAAGAATCCAAACCCACAGCAGACCCAGGCTGATCTCCAGGAAGCTGTGGACACACTCGCCTCTAGGAGCCATTGTTTTTTCTTGTTCTTTCATTGTCATGGCCAAACAGAACTCACAGAGGCTACTCACGAGACTGGGCTTTACTGGGGAAGTTAGCAAGTTTCCAGACTTCTTTTGTTCACAGCATTTATTTTCAGTCATGCCTGCAAATTCAGCTCTGTCTAGTCAACCACCTCTCAGCCAAGGGACCCCTGGGTCGCTACTCTAATCTGGAAAATGTTACAAAATTCCTTTGTCACTGATAATACTGTAAGGGCAGTTCGTTTTTGCAGGGCAGCCTCTTGCTTGAACGCACTCCATCCTTGCAAACTAGCTTTTATTGTTTGACTTTACTTGGTTTTTGGACTGGGAATTCCCCATCTGTCTTCAGGCCTCGGCGCTGCTGCCTTTGATGCTGTCTGCTACTGCTGGATCTCTGCTGAGGGATCCATCTCAGAGTCTAAGAGACGTATTCCAATCCTGACTTCCTTTTTATGGTTGTGAGATCCCTGATCCTGCTTCTCAGAGGGATTACTTTAGACCCAGCAGAATGGTAAAATTGACTAATCCCATGTTAGAATCCCATAGGGGCATTTAGTGGGTATTAAAAAGACTATGACAATTTATTCAACTGTGCCACCAAGGCTTGAAAACTCGATTCACATATTCATCAATCCATTTTTATATCTAGTGAAATATACTTCATTGTGCAAGTTTCTTAGTGCATATATGGTATAAGTGTATTTGGATGACAACAAATTATAGCTCACAAT
>NW_022109767.1:19166440-19176642 GCF_000313985.2 Echinops telfairi
GGGATATATACATTGCTATACATGAATATATTTAGGTTGGCAAGTGAATATACAGAAATTTCTTATAAAATTTATACTTCATATCTTTTATGTAGAGAGTCTGAAGAGGCAAGGGGTATGCAATTATTTTACTTCTTTGAATGTAAAAAGCTCCTTTTCCAGGTTCTGATTGCCTTTGCATTTGGGGTCCCTGGCAGGTGTGAATGGTTAATACTCTCAGTAGCTAACACAAAGATTAGAGGTTTGAATCCACCTGAAGGCACCTCAGAAAGAATAACTAGTGATCTACTTTAGAAAATTTAGTCATCGAAAGCCCGTTGGAGCATGTGTCTACACTGACGCATGTGGACCACCATCAGGTGGAATGGACTCATTGGCTCTTGCTGCCTTTGGAAATAAAAATTTCCAGAAGCTTGAATCTGTGAACCAAAATTTTTTTGGCTGGTAAAGGAGTAACTGCTGACCAGGCTGGTTCTGAGCAATATGCTGGCAGGAGGATATGCATTTCCACGATAACATTGGAAACTATTAGAAATGCAAAAGCAAAAAATCATTCTCATAAGCCTAACCGTGGAGTCTACCTGTGGAGTTTGTTGCTTGTCTTTTGCAATAGCACTACAAATTATCATCATTTCTGATGACAAAAAGCAAGTCAAGTAAAAAGATAGGAAGTCCCTTTCCCAAACGATTGGAGATGGCACCAACCATTCTTGTCATGGTTGCTTCAGCTAGGTTTCCTCCTAACCCTATTTAGTTTTCCTTATCCAAAATAGAATGTATATGTTTAATTCCTCTACTAAACTTGAAGGTAGTTTAGTTTTAAGTGATTTACACAGATAGGAATTAATAATTCCCTCCGTCAAGATTGGGATGGGAGAAATGTTGGCCAAAAGAAACCCATATCTAGTAGGCACAGTTGCATTTAGAAAACTATATTGCTAGCAAATGTAAAACCTAGCTAAGCAGTACCCTTGAAGGAACTTACAGAATACTTGAAGGGCTCCCCTCAAATATTATGTTTCGGTTGATTAAATTTTTACTGAGGGACAGATGTAGATATACACTCTATAGGTTGTATTCAAGATAATGAGAAAAAGAAGCCTCTGATCATTTATGATTGATCTTTGTCAAAATTAAAGTTAAGAAAACACGATGATCATGAGCAATATTTTCGCTCATTTTAAATCTACATATGGTAGGTCAGTATAATGAATCTTGTGAACATAAAAATATTTGAGTGCTTACTTTTTAGGACATTTCATAAAAAAGAGTTAGCAGTGTTGGATTACCCAACAAACAAGGTAAACATGGGCTGGCTTACTCTCCTGTAGTAAGCAAGTTCACATTTTTTCTTCCACATCAAAAATTCTGGTTCTTGGTCTGGTTGATCTATCTCTCTCCCCACCCCAAATCCCTTTGCTACACAATCAAAGCTCCTTTTCAGATTTACAAATCCTTTCCAGGGGTAAAAGAACCTCAAAAGAGGTAGGGGTGGCGAATCTCTTTTCTACCAAGGGCCATTTGATATTTATATCACTGAAAGGCCATATGCAATCATCCCTTTACAAATTAGCCTGCAATATTTAGTCAAACATTTGATTAACTCACCCCCAATGTGATGGCCAGAACTGCTTCTCTTGGCGAGGCTTGTGGTGTTAGCTGATTGATACTGGTGATTCCTCAGGTCACATATTGCTGCCAGGCCAGATGTTCCCACCTCTTCTTCACCTAGTATACAAGGTAAATTCAGTGTCACTTGGGCTTATTGTTCGTTACAGACTAGTATGCAAGCAGTAGTAGGAGTACATCTGCCTGACTTTCATTTATCATCTTCGACTAGACTAGGAGATGTTTGCATGTGAGAGAGGAAAGTAGTGTAGTGTTCTGGGGTGAAATGTAGACTGAGACTCTGAAGATCATGGGAGTTCATTTTCAATTTGAATATCCTCAAAATCAAAGTGAATTTTATCCAGTGGCTTTGTTCCAATGACTAGATTGTGGTTAGTTAAATGAACTTTGTTTGGCTAATTAACCCAGTGGTAGCTGAGGATTTCTTAGGCCTTTTTGAAATGCACTGTGTTATGGACTAGTAGACACAGGCCCCGTCAGAAAAGTGCTCAGAAATGCTAGACATGAGGCCAGAGGTACAGAATGGCATTTTCTGAGTTACGTCTTGGAATTAAAAAGGTGTACGTATCTTAAACAGTACTTATGATTCACAGTATGTATGTGGGTGTACATGATTCTTGTGAGTCATCACAGATAGTCATTCCATAAGCAACGTTTCTGAAATAGATAATGATGTCAGTGTATTACGGATAATGTGGAAATATAGGAACCTGCATTGTATGCAAATTTTGAATCTAAGGTCTTTTCTCAGAGTCTCAATAATAAATACAAATTCCCCCCCCACCCCCCCAAAAAAGATGGGAAGAATTAGAAAGAAAACAAAGGCGAATATTTAGATTCATATAACTTAGCAGGGAATAGGAGGGAAATTGAAAATACTGAAAATTCAGTTTTTCATTCCATAAACTTAAAATTCAATTCCTAATATGCCATGGACATGTTTCTTCGATGGGTACTCTCTATTGTGGTTACGTGCCCTTGAGTTCTTCCATCTGACAGAGATCCTGTGTACAACTGCCCAGTCCTGCTCCAGCCACACAATCATTGTTATGTTGTGAGCCCATTGTTGTAGACACTGTGTTAATCCATTTCCCTGGGCTGCTAACCAGAAGATAATCAACAGTTTGAACCCATCAGCCACACTGTAGGATAAACATGAGGCTTTCTGCTCCCAGAGAAATGTATTGTTTCAGAAACCCACAGGGACATTTTTACCTTGCCCTATAATACACCCGTGAGTCAGAATTGAGTTGATGGCTGTGAGTTTTATCTGCTTGTTTTACACGGTGGTGGTGACGAGTACACAGAATAAGTTATCTGAGATTTAGAAGGTGTCTCTGACAGCCGGCCCCTGATTAGGACTAGGATCCCTTCTTACTGTGTTTTGACGTGGAATGGACAAGTAACACTGGACGGGTGTCCTATCGTTCCTTTTTTTTCTTTCTTTAGTGCAAGAGAGAAGCCCCGGTGGCACTGTGGTTAAGTGCTTAGCTGCTGATCAAGAAGGTTGGCAGTTTGAACTCACTAGTCACGGGAGAAATAGGTGGCCACAAAGATGTGCCCCCTTGGAAACCCTTTGGGGCAGTTCCACTCTTGGCTCCCCAGAGTCGCTGGGAGTTGGAATCCCCTCACAAGCAGTTTAGTTTATGTTTCCCAAGAGAAGACACAAAGCCTTTCGAATGATTTTAAAGCTGCACATGCAGCAAGTGAAGGTGCCTGTGGTTAAGGATTTATTCTGAGTAGGACGCGGATGGTTCTGTTGTTTCAAAGTGACAACAACTGTATATAATGTTAAAGCAAGTAATATCTGTCTAGAAATTTGTTTGTAAACTGGAGACTGCCTGTACTCACAAAACAACACCTATTAGCTAAGATGACTACTGGGTGGAACCCAGTCATTGTGAGTCAGCCTTGGCCTGATGGCGGTGTTTGTTCTTTTGTTATGACTGCTCGTAGTATGTTATCATGTGCACTCAAGCATATAATCAAGTGATTTTTTTCCAAGTAATGATAGAATGATAAGTATGCCCATAAGGGGATTATAAAACTTTGTGGAAAAATTCCATTCTTGAAATTCCATTATCCCATGAATTTTTGGAAACCCCCTCATAAGACAGAGCACAATGTTGCTCGCTCCTGTAACATCAATATATTTTAGTTCACTGTGGAAGCTGCTTTGTCTATCCGTGTTATTGAGGGTTTCCCTAGATTTTTTAAATTGTTAACATTTTTCTCCCTAGATTTTTTTGGCTTTTTACCCAACATGCAACCTTTTCCTAGTCACTGGCCTTTCCTGATGATACATCCACAATCAGTGGTGGGAAGTCTGTGTATTCCTGCCACTAAGGAACATTCTGGTTGGATTTCTTCCAAAGCTGCTTTGTTTCTTCTTTTGCTAGACCGTGGTAGAGGCTATTCTTTGCCAACACCACGATTCTCGTTCATTATTCTTCTGTCTCCCTTTTCACTATACAATTAATACAGGTACATGAGGGGTCAAGGGCATCACGATCTCACAGTGGCAGCGTTGCTCTTTAAAGCTCTGCAGATGTCTTTTGTAACACTTCTGCGCACTGTGCTCAATTTCGAGTTTCTTGAATGCTGCTTGTATCGCTGTTGATTATGGATCTAAGTGTCATTGAATCCTTGATAATTTCAAGCTTTCTCCATTTCAAATGATTTTTATTGGTTTAATAATGGTAGTTCCCCCCCCCCACCCCAAATTTGGGTATAATCCATATTGAAGACAAGTGCTTTTGCTCTTTTTTAAAACCTTAATTACTGTTTCAGGTAACCCTTATTTCTTTATCAAGCAAGGCTGTGTCATCTACACATTACAGGGTTCAAAGGAGTCGTTTTCTGTAAGGCTGTTGCCACACTCTTCTTCAATGAGCCATTTTCTTGGCTTAATTGTTCAGCAAACAGTTGGAATAAATAAGGAGATGGGATATCATTCTGCTTCTTACCTTTTCTAGTTTTTGAACTTTATTTTGCTTGAGCGTATGCCATAGAATCCATCTGTAACCCTACTGCCCTGGAGTAGATTATATCGCACAGCCACCCAATGGGATGCAGTAGAGCTGCTCAATAGAGCCCGTAGACTATAGCCTATAAATACACTGACTGCCAGGGCTTTCTCCTGGGAGCTGCTGCTGAGCCCAGCCCCGGCCTTTCATGAGCAGCAGAGTGCTAATGAAACCACTGTGCGTGCCCTCAGAGCTCCGTTACTCCATGTCTAGTAAACTACTTATGTCGATAGAAAACTTTCTTATATCTCACTTACTGAGGGCTAAAGAGAAGTTGTAAAAAATAATTGTTGAGGGGTTCTTGAAATAAATAGTAAATTCTTTGTGTATTTTAAAATCCCGTCATGTGTTTCATACATCTGTACCTTCTCTTCAATGTAAAGGTCTACAAAAGATTTAAGAGTACGAATGAACTTTTCACTTGCAGCAATCCTAAAATGCACAGGGACTTAAGTGCTTGTAGCATGCAGATGTTTTTCTTATTCAAGTTCAGCTTATTTAAAATATCTTCAGTAGCATGAACCTGGAAGGTTGAGAAATAAGTATAAAGCAAACTGTGTGCTGAGGCCTTGAGTAATTTCCCATGCAGTGAAAGAAAGAAAACTTCCACAGACGTTCCTCAACTAAAAGCCTGTGAAGACCAGTGAGCTGAAGTTGTAAAATGCGCGATTCAGACAGGTGTGCCTCAGGCCTGTCTGGCCAGTGCCAGTGTCTGTTACAGGTTTGGAGGCTTTGTGTTGCAAGTCCACCTCCAGCCAGTCCTTAGAAGCCTGGAGTCAATAGGGTATTCCAACCAGAATGTATCCAAGCATTAATGTTTATGATTGCAAAAAGAAATCCTTGCATAAAGATGATGCTGAAAGCTAAGGAAGCTCCTGCCCGTCCCAAAACGGAAGCCAAAGCAAAGGCTTTAGAAGCCACGAAGGCGGTGCTGAAAGGCGTCTACAGCCACACAAAAAAAGAGGATCCATATGTCACTCACCTTCTGGGAACCCAAGACCCTGAGACTGAGAAGGCAGCCCCAATACGCTGGAGAAGAGGGCCCCCAGGAGAAACAAGCTGGACCACTACGCCATCATCACGTTCCCCTTGTCCCCAGGGTCTGCCAGGAAGAAGATGTAAGGTAACAGCACACTGGTGTTCATTGTGGATGTCAAAGCCAGCAAACAGCAGACCAAGCAGGCTGTGAAGAAGCTCGATGACATGGACATGACATGGATGTAGCCCAGGCCAGCACTTGGATCAGGCCTGACGGTGAGAAGAAGGCCTATGTGCGCCTGGCTCCTGACTGTGACGCGTTAGATGCTGCCAACAAAATCGGAATCATCTAAAGTGAGCCCAGCTGGCTAGTGCTAAATATAAACCTTTTCAAGATTAAAAGAAAAGAAAAAAGAAATCTTTACTTAGTGTTATAATTTGAAAATCTAATCTTGTCTGGATCTCTAGAAGTCCACCTCTGGCCAGTCCCTAGATGCCTGGAGTCACTAGGTTATTCCAACCAGGATGTATCAAAGCATTGCTGCCAATGATTGAAACAAGAAATCCTTAATCAGTGTTATAATTTGAAAATCTAGTCTTGTTTGCATCACTTCCCAACTATCATACATACATTGCCCTGATTACTAAAAAAATGGAAAAACAAACCCCAAAACCACCTACACCATTTTCTTTGAAATTGCCTTGAAGGGATATTTGTGTGCATATATATAAGCAGTATTTTCTCCGTGTGTGTGTGTGTGTGTGTGTGTGTGTGTGTGTGTGCCTGTGATCTACAGCCACAGTGCATGAGAGCAGCTGTGACCGCGGTGCTAAAGTTGCCCAGTTTTAACCAGAAAACCCCAAGCTGTTCTTTTTTTATCCAGTGTGATAATTTAGAGTTTGTTTATCTTACATTACATATGATCTTTTATCAAGAGAGTATTTTTTAATCTTACTTTTTTTAGTTGTTTATCATTTCTTTATTTTAAATGAACAGTTAGATTATTGGTAATGGAAAAACATAGATTTACTAGCTTTCATGTTTATATTATAAACCATGTATAAAACCACAAGTGTGGTATCAGTGCATTCTTGTGTTACGCTGTTACCTTTCTTGGTGCGAACCATGATTGTGATTTGAGTGTTTATTTACAGTAATACTTAAAAATAACAAGTTACCCTTAACTCATATATTATTTATAGAATCAGTTTAATCTAAAATAATATTTTCAGAAATATTTCTTCTAATGTTTTTATTTTTAGAAGTAATGTTAAATAATATTTCTATAGTACTTATGGCATTATGTACTTGGTAGTATACATTCATTAGCAAATTATTTTTCTGAAGTCTATCTTAGCTAGTTTGCAGTTTGATTTACAATAATAAAAGTATGCTTTATATTTAATCCCTAAATAAGAAAAATTTATAGATACTGAGGAAAATATTAAAGATTTGAAAAGAGTTGAAAGTAGTAACAGATTTTAGATCCCCTAAGTGGTTTCCCTTAAAACAGTGACTGTCCAAAGAGGAAAGTAAGAAATAGAGGAAAGAACTAGGAGACAAAGGGAATTTATGGAGATCTAAATACAGGCATATTCAGATGTAAATATATTTATATATGACAAGGGGGAAATAGATCTATGTACATATATTTATAGGTTTAGTATTAAGGAAACATGGACAGTGGGCCCCTGTTCAAGTACTCGCTCAACACAAGAACATTTTGTTCTAACAATTCGGCAGTCTGAGATGCTCACCTTCCTGACATGATCACTGAAGACAAAGTGGGTGCATAAGAAAATGTGGTGAAGAAAGCTGATGGTGCCAGGCTATCAAAAGATATAGAGTCTGGGGTCTTAAAGGCTTGAAGATAAACAAGTAGACATCTGACTAAGAAACAACAAAGCCCACATGGATGAAGCACACCAGCCTGTGAGATCACAGGAGTTGAAGGGATCAGGTAGCAGGCATCAAAGACCAAAAATATCATAGCATTGTGAATGAGGGGGAGTGAGGAGTGGGGACCCAGGCCCCATCTGTGGGCAACTGGACAACCCCTTGCAGAAGGGTCGCAAGGATGAGACAAGCCAGTCAGGGTGCAGTGTAGCATCAATGAAACATACAACTTTACTCTATTTCCTAAATGCTTTCTCCACACCCACTATCATGACCCCAATTCTTCCTTGCAAGTCTGGCTAGACCAGAGGATGTACACTGGTACAGATAGGAACTGGAAACACAGGGAATCCAGGATAGACGATCTCTTCAGGATCAGTGGTGAGGTGGTGATACCAGGAGGGTGGAGGGAGGATGAGGGAGAAGGAGAAGGGGGAACCCATTACAAGGATATACATATAACCTCCTCCCTGGGGGATGGACAGCAGAGAAGTGGGTGTTGGATGGTGTAAGAGATGACAACATAATAATAATTTATAAATTATCAAGGATTCATGAGGAAGTGGGGAGCGGGGAGGGAGGGGGGAAATGAGGAGCTGATGCCAGGGGCTTAAGTAGAAAGCAAATGTTTTGAGAATGATGAGGGAAACAAATGTACAAAAGTGCTTGACACGATGGATGTATGTGTGGATTGTGATAAGAGTAGTTCAAGCCCCCAATAAAACGATTTAATTAAAAACAAACAGTGAATGTCCATTTTAACTTTTTGATGGTATTCATACCATTTGGTATTTTAGTTAAGATTTTGAGTAAAACGTGGACAGGGATACATCAACTTGTGTTTTATTTGGTTTACTGGCCCTTGGGAGTGTTTGCCTATCATCTTGACCACCAGCCTTGGCCAACCCGCTGTTTCTAAAGGTAATCCTTTCTCAGCCTGTTCACCTGTCAGTTCTCTAGGATTGCGCCTTGTCCGCACATCCCACGGTTTTCCTTTTTGTAAGCACAGGCAGTCACTGGATTAGAAATGTCCAACTTCAGTATAACCGATAGTTACTACCCAAACCCTTTAAGCTTTCATATTAAAACCTTGTGGTACAAGTGCAACTTTGTGACACCCAATAAATCATTATTATTACTGTATTATGTTAAAGACATTTGAGTGTCTCTGGGAATATTTCTTTAATGTTTTCTAAGCTTAGCAAAGTATTCTATATACTAAGACAAACATTTGACTATAGACTATACCTAACTGCCATGAGTTACATACAAATATGATTTAAAGACGGATTTAGGAATGAAACTTGAATGGTAATTGAACTGCCTACATTATTATTTGTAGAGTTTCTTTCAAATTCCCATCATAACGGTGTAAACACCCTTTATGTGGAGATCTGCCTGAGAAAAAGTTGTAGTTGCTGCTATAGTTGGTAGGACAGAATATTAAAGATTATAACCTTTCCTTTTCCATATTGGTTTCCTTTATCTCAGCCTCTACATATAAGAGCATTTCCTTGTAAACAGTCATTCTATTTATCACCCTGTTTTCCTTCCATAATACCTTTTAGTGTTCCAACCATTCAGTTTTCAATGTTTTCTATTGTCTTTGCTTCTGTGGAGTTTCCTTTATAGAATTTCCAGAACAAAAATAGCCCCCAAAATGTATGCAGCAGAACTTTTTGCCATTAACTATAGCAAGACACAATACACAGATGCATCGTTGCTGGGCGCTGTCAAGTGGTCCAGTGCGTTTCCAGGGGTAGCAACACTGGATAAAAAGCTGCTCAGTCTTGGGCTCTCTGTATAGTCGGTGCTGTGTCTGAGGTTTATTGCTGTAATCGCTCTGCTGGTCTATTATTTCAGGATCTTCGTCTCTTTCCGTGACTGTCTACTTTATCAAGCATGGTGCTTCCTCTTGATAGCGTACAAAAACCTGTGAGATCCAGTCTTGCCATCCTTCTAGCTAATGAGCACTCGGGCTGTACTTCCCATAGACAGATACGTTCATTCTTCCAGCAGTCCACGGTACTTTCTTAGATTCTCCACCAACACCCTGACTCACACGCACTGGTTGTTTTCCTGTTTACCTTGTCTGTTCTCCCGGTTTGCGTGCATACGAGAGAATTGAACATGCCAGTGTCCACCACCCATTTTGCCTCCAAAGGGACATTTTTGCTCTTTAACACTTTTAAGAGATTTTTGGCAATAGAGTTGGGAAATATATTGGTTGTTAATTGATTGCTTCACTGTGAAATGAAATCACGACGAGCTTTTCTCAGCTTAGCGTGGTGTGGCTCATTGGCCCAGCTGTGGAGATGTTTCTTTTCTTCACGTTAAGGTATCACCTACATCAAAGGAGGCAGTTTGGATCTTTATCAGTAGGTAAGTGCTTCAAGTCCTCTGAAAGTTTAGCAGTCAAACGTGTGTCCTCTGCATGTGATAGGCTGTTAATGATCTTCTTCTGACCCCGATGCTAGGATCTTTTTGTGCAGTTCAGCTTCTCAGATTCATTTCTTAGTTTACACGTTGCATAAATATGGACACCGTCTTGATAAACACCTATTCTTACTTGAATCGTGGGTATCCTCTGCCCTGTTCAGTGACTGCTTCTTGTTATGTATACATAGGCCAAGATAAATTCATGAAGTCAATAAATATGAATTATGTACCTC
>NW_022109767.1:19177009-19181544 GCF_000313985.2 Echinops telfairi
TGGCTTAAACTTAGGGCAGTATCTCTCCAGGTAATGAATGAGGGAATGAGGCTTTTAACATCCGCCCTGTTTGAGGACTCTCCCAGTGATCATGTTTTCCTCTCTCCATCCATTTTCATTCCATGTTCTTAGATTTTGCGTTGGGATGGTGGGACATATCTGCCATTTGTCTTTTCCAGAAGACAGGGACCCAGTGTGATTCCTATTGCTCTTCATTTACTATCTATCTGTACTGGTTCCTTTTCTTTGTAGTAGCTGTCTTTGGCGTTACTCGAGTAGTTATGAAAAGCAATGGATACATAAAATTGGAAATCAATGAAGCGAGGGCGGTCATTCTGATTGGTGGGAAGCTTCACCAATGTTGCTGGTAAGTGTAGTCAAATGGACGCTGACATAGTGATTCTATGTACAATAGAAAGAAACACTGCCTCACCCTGCACCTTCCTCACCACCGTTCTTCCATGTTGCAGTCCCTGCGTCAGGCCTTCTCCTTGAGGCACTTCACTTTAGTAGACGGTCTCCTTTACTCTGCCTGAGGCCCTTTTCAGGGCCTGAATGAGTCCCTTCTCCAGGGCTTCTGTAAGACCTCTCTACTACCTGTCTTTCAATTTATTGAATAGCGTATGTTTTTATTTTGCTGTGATGCCAACAGTATTTCAAATGCAAGTAGTGTTACCATGGTGGGCGGTTTTCCGCAATGCTTCTAGATTCAGATAGACTAGGAAGAAAGGCCTGGTGATCGGTTTCAAGAAAATAGACTATGAAAACATTATGGGTCATAAAGGTTTGACTCATTTGCTTTGAATGTGTTAGCAGACAGGGTCAGTCATCGAAGGAGGACATCATGTTCGATGAAGTAGAAGTCCAATGAAGTCCAGAGAATGAGGCAGGTCCAGGCAGTTCCACTTGGTTGTACAGAAGATCACCATAAATCGGAGTTGACTTTTGGGGTCACTATCTATGATGGCGTAGTGATTATGAGTTGAGCTGCTAACTGCCAGGTCCGCAGTTACATGTTGGAAGGGGGGGGCATCTTATTTCTCTAAAGAGGTACAGTCTCAGAAACTCACAGGGGCAGGCCTACACTGTGCCATGCTTTGGATAGTCATGACGGCAGTGAGTTTTGTCCGGGTCCTTTGGAATTCTTTATTTTAGAAATTAAATGGAATTTTGGTTAAATCCAAATGGAATTTCATGAAGCTTGTTCATAGCATCTGTGTTTGCTCCCAGTTTCTGGTTCAGACCCGGGATGACCTCATGTGGGTGGAGTAATCCGGCTCCATTGGGTTTTTATGCTGTGACTTCTCAGAAGCAGATGGCTAAGCCTTGGTTCCCTGGGTGGGTTCGAACTGCCAACATTTCTGTTAGTAGCACAGTGATTTACCCTTTGCCCCACACAGGGACTTTGTGAATTAAAGTCAGCTGTCTTAAATAAAATGTCAAGATTAAATATAAAATATGCCGTCTTTAGAGATACATGTGAGTATTACACAAATGTTGCAGACAACAAAGGTCTGTTGGTTGAGCGATTGGAAAACTGAAACTTTATTAAAGAGAAGGAAGATTACTTTACTCAAGTTGAATAATCCATATTAAATACAGTCACAAAAACAATTGTAAGCAATATTGTGATACTGACCATTATTCAAGTGCTAGGCTATGTTTCATTTAATGAATTAAATTTACCATGTAGTCTAAGTACAATGTACATATGTAGGTCTGTGTACATATATGAATAGATAAAGTGTTAAGGTAGCAGACAGACCTTGGACCTCTACTCAAGTCCTCCCTCAATACAAGAAGACTTTTTTCTAATAACCTGGCATTCTCTGATGCTCACCTTCTGGACACGATCACTGAAGAAAAATGGGTGCATAAGCTAATGTGATGAAAAAGCTGACGGTGCCGGGCTATTACAAGATATAGTTTCTGGGGTTGAAGTAAACAAGCAGCCATTTAGCAGGGAAGCAACAAAGCTCACATGGAAGCAGCACACCAGCCTGTATAATCACAAGGTGTCCACAGGCATCAGACCCCAAACAAACATTTGGGTCATATTGCATCATATTGATGCAAATGAGGGGCATCGGCATGGAGACCCAAAGCTCATCTGTAGACAGTTTGGCATCCTCTCATAGAAAGGTCCCAAGGAAGGGATGAGCCAGCCAGGGTGCAGTATAGTACCAGCGAAACACACAACATTCCTCTAGTTCTTCAACACTTCCTGCCTCAACGTTCATGACCCCACTTCTATCTCACAAATCCAGCTGGATCAGAGCATGTACACTGCTACAGATAAGAGCTCTCTACATGCAGAATCTAGGAAGATAAACCCCCCAGGACCAATATTGAGAGCAGAGATACCACGAGGGTTGGGAAGGTGTGAAGAAAAGGGGGAGAAAGGGGGATCTGATTGCAAGGATCGACATATAACCACCCACCCCCTGCCCGCCCCCCAGGGGGATGAACAACAGAAACATGAGTGAAGGGAGATGGTGCAAAATATGAACATAAAGATAATTTATGAATGATCAAGGGTTCATGAAGGTGGAAGGTGGGGGAAGGAGGGGGCAGAAGAGGAGCTGATACCAAGCAGTCCCCCAATAAAATTATTTATTTGGAAAAAAATTACCGTATAGTGTCATGAGTAGATGTTAAAGTAAACAATCATAAGATTTTCATCATGGATAATACAATGCTGATTTACGTCATAGAAATTGGAAACTAAAGTAGAGGAGCCGGAATTTATAAGTTCGCATCTTATATTTAGATTTAGACATACTGAAATTGAAGGGCTTGTGTAAAATAGGGAGAATGTGAATTTTTTGCTTGGAGAAAGTTCTGATCTATTGTTATAGATTTAAAAAGCATATCTTATGGAAGATACTTAAATCCAGAAATGCTTGAGACCACAGGAATGAACAGAGAATAGACAATTAGAGAAACATCCACTTCAGGTGTAGAAGATTGAAGTACTATAGAATCGACGATAGGTTTGTATCCGAGGTAGGAAGAGCAGTAGACAGTGATATCTGATACCATTATAAAATGAAGATGTTCAAAGACCGGCCAGGTTATGGATTTCCATCGGTGGCTCATTGATAGGAAAGTTATAAAATTAGTCTGAAAAATGTGTCTATTGCTGACCATGTATAGCTGTACTTTAGAACAATGCTGTTCTAATTTTGGGAGAATTGTTTTTACATGTCATTTTTCTCTCTCTTTCTGTTGGTTTTGTTCATAATGAAATGTATAACATTAGGCTGACTCGTCCCCAGATGCATGGACGCAGCCTTTGCTATTTTTGCAGCTGGTGACAGATATTTTTAAACAGCAATGTTGGCACAGGAATAATTTCTCAGAACAATTTATTTTCTCAGCAATAAACCTTTATTTGACTTTCAAGTAACCTGGATAATCTTTATTTCTAATTCAGTAATCTCAGTCAATTTAAAAAATCATTACAAGTCCAATAAGCTTTCCTCTCTTTTTAATGGCCAGTGTGACGATCTCTATCAATAGTAGATGTACAACACTCATTCAGCATGTGGCTTCTTTGTCTTTTGTCACGGATATGTATTCATGCAACTTTCCACTTTTCTATCCTTTGCTATTGGTTGAAAATATTCTAATAATTACTCTGACAGGTTAACACCCTACACAAGTTCTGTCTTTCACAGGTTGTATTGGATTTTATGCTACTTGGCCCTACCCACATGTTTGAGAGAACCAGTATCCATTTTAAAACACATGAACTCTTGTTCTATTTGCCCTGAAAATGTTCTTTACATTTACCATGGAAGGAAGCAACTTTGCCACGCAATGTCTTCCCTATTTGTTAGTCTTCAATAAGCCCTCCGAATAAATAAATAAATAGTAACTGTTATTATCACTTTTACTTAAAAATGATTGTGGTTAATACATCCTTCTTGATGAGCTATCTACTATGTAAATACATATGTATATGGCAAAAATTTTCAGGTATTGAAAGAAAAATGGATTTGTAGCATTATCTTCAGAGAACTCAAAGAAGTTTTCAATTGCTTTCAGTGCCACACTAGAGTTACATTTTTCCAGATGGTCTATTAAATATTTATATGCAGTTGCATTGACATTATGTTCAATTTTATCAATGTCCCTTTATAAAAATAAGTTGTATCAACACTTTATAAATAATATTTTTCAATTAGCTCCAAACCTCAAGTTAGTCTTTCAGAATTGTAAATGAGGGACAGTGCAGATTGGGGACCCAAAGCCCATCTGTAGGTAATGGGACATCCCCTTACAGAAGGGTTGTGGGGAGGGGAGGAGACAGGGTGCAGTGTAGCAATGATGAAACATAACAACTTTACTCTAATTCTTTCATGCTTCCTCCCCCCCACTACCATGATCCCAATTCTACCTTACAAAACCGCTAGACCAGAGGATGTACAGTGGTACAGATAGGAACTGGAAACACAGGGAATCCAGGACAGATGAACCCTTCAGGACCAGTGGTGAGAGGGGTTATACTGGAAGGGTAGAGAGAAGGTGGG
>NW_022109767.1:19182141-19184159 GCF_000313985.2 Echinops telfairi
CATATTAGATACATAATATTCTGGTTGGGACATCCAGACCTTTCATCAGAATCTCATAACTCAAGACATTAGTTTTAAAGGATTAAGAAAGTAGCTGTTGTTTTAAAATACCTCGTTCAGAAATTTAACAAACTACAGGATTTCTGAAGTGTGGTTTTATAATTGGATCCATTATAAAGGAACAGAGAATTATAGACATTATTTAACAATTCATGTCAAAGTTTGCTTTTGTCTCAAAACTTTCTATATTATTATATATTGCTGTCTCAGTCTCATACTGGCTTGCTCCATAATGGTGCTACCATATTATAGCACTCATAACATAGTAATTAGAAACAATTCTAAGCATTACATTTCTTCTTTACATCTGACACAGAAAAATGAAAGCACACAGCTAAATAAAGCATTGTTAAAAAATGTGTTTGTCAATTATGTCGGCAAAGATGGGCTTTTATTTCATAATTTGTGTATATTTGATTTGTGAAATTAAACATTTGTTGACATGTTATTGATCATTAATATTTATTTTTTAATTGACCATCATCTTGCTAGTCTATTTTGATTCATAAAGGTACTTTTTTATATTAAGGATATTAACTTTCACAAATTTAGGAAATAATTCCTTCTGTTTATTGATTTTGAATTCTAATTTGCTCTGATTTGTAAAACTAGATTTATTGGCATTTAATTCATATATAATGTGATTTAATCATTCAATATTAATAACAGTTGTACAATCATCACCATAATCAATTTAAGAAAACTTTCTTCTCATATTCATTGTATTTAGTTCCCCTGCCCACACAACCTCTCCCGCTACACTCCTAGGTAATTATTCATCCAGTTACTATCTCTATAGACTTACTTATCCTGGATTTTATATAATGAAAATCACACAAGACACAAGCAAGCAAAATCAACAACATTGACAAAAGAGACAAAAGCCTAAATCAATAAAGCAGAAAATATTAAAAATGGCAAAATCTTTAAAATGAGTCAAAAGGGATATCAAATGATATGGTGTTATATTTTAACCTAACTACACCTGCCATAATACACCTTGCAGTGTTTATGTCCGATAGAGCGGCTCTTTGCATTCCTGAACCATGGTGTGAGGGAATGCATCACAGGCTTAATCCACGTGTGGACCTTGCACATGGATTTTGGGCTTCCACTGTTATCCAGAATCTTCTGCAAACCAGGTGTTTAGAAGTTAAGCTCTGATAAAACAAATATTGATCTTGATTTGTAGTAAGTAAGGGGATTATGAAGTTTTCATAGATATCATTGTTTAGTGAATATCCTAAGTATGGCCAGCAAAATGTTTGGCTTGGCTTTTTTTAAGCTAACACTTAGCTTTTGTTTTCAGTTAAGGGGAAACAACTCCCTCCATTGAATGTGATGCTCTTTCAATGGCATCTTGGAAACAAGTTTTGTTTTCAGGACCTCAGTAATCCTGCTGAAGTAATTCCTAACCTAAGTTTAATATATTTCATGCAAGCAGATCTGTTGATTTAGCTGTAGAGTATTGGTGTCTTTTGCTGGCATTTAGTCAAGTCTTTTAAGTAAGTGACTTCCAGAAAACAATTATAGGCCTGAAATTAACTTATATGCTATCCTTTCTCTAACTACTTTTTGTTGTAAATAAGTTTACGTGTGAAACTAGTGCTTTAATTAGGACATTTAGCCTATCAACAGATATAAGGGGGCACCAAAAAACAAACCCCCAAATTTTTTTCACAGCTATGTATTTAAAAGCTATGTATTTAAATTTTTTTTACAAACAATCTTCTATCACCTTCAAAGTACTTTTATACTTAATACATTAGTCAAATCTGCGATTCTGTTCTTGGAAACATTTTTTAAACTCATTTGTTTGGATAGCCGACAGTACCTCCATCATTTTTTTTTCTTCACCTCTTCTACGGTGTCAAATTGCTGCCCTTTCATGTCACTCTCTATTCGAGGAAACTAAAGGAAGTTGCATGGAGTGAGGTCAGGTGAGTCAGGTGTGTGGG
>NW_022109767.1:19185545-19189799 GCF_000313985.2 Echinops telfairi
ATTTGTTAATAGGATACACTTATTTCCAGGTATTGTGTAAATAGTCTTAATTTTATGTCAGTTATTCTAACTAAGTGAATAATACCATCCTCTTTGATTAAGAGTATCTTGCTTTGGCAAATAAGTTGATTGGTAACCCTACTGCTAGCTATACCTAACTCTTGTTTCATAGTAGTAAACTATACATCTAGCTTGTGAGGTTTTTGTGATATTCTTTTGTATGAGAGGGTTTTGTAGTCTGAAAATCCTGACTATGAAGAGTATCTACATGTTAATGGTTTCATTTTAGTGAAGGGATTAAGGTAACTACATAAAAGTGAGTAGTTTTATTTTAATCATGTCATTCTTGAACAACTTGTTATTAAACGTCTTTGATTCGTTGTCTGAGGCCTAATTTCTCAAAGTATGCTGAGTTCAAAAGAAGTCACAAGCTATGAATATTAGCAATATTCAAAACTAGACTTTGTGATAAGAATTAGGGATATATTGAATTTAATTAAAAATTCAATCAATTGACTGAGAAGAATTGAAACCAATTAGTTCATAATTTCATCAGTATTCAGTTGAACTTAAACATTCTTACAGTTGCTCTTTTATCATCCTCAAGAGGTGCTTAAATGTCTTCCTATTAGTTTCCTAATTAATTTTCATAGGCCCTGATCAGAAATCGCTATTTTTCATGCTGTGCTCATCCCTATGCATTTGATCTCAGATGTGCAGTCCCTAAGATGGGGCGCTGGTGGCATAAGGCCATGTTGCTCTCCGTTTGAACTCTGTTTTTGTTCTACATGTGCCATTGAGACTCGATAAAATGACTACCAATAGCTCAGTTGCTGTTAACACCATATTGTGGATTTGATACTGACGCTGTGTCAGAGTAGAACGCTCCTGTATAGCATTTCTCATTGGCTGATTTTTCTTAGACCAGCAGACCTTTCTTTCAAGGTTCCCCTAGGTGTATTCCAATGTCAAGTCTTTTTGCTAGTAGCTGAGTCTGTTAACCATGGTCTTCCTCAGGGATTCCATACTATGGTTATACCTTAACTACACCTGAAAGTGGATCACGTTAGCTGATGGAAGACTTTAAATCTTTACAGATAATGAATTTGTAGTAATCTGAAACAACACATCAAAGCCAGTTCTTACCAATAGCAAGTGAGTTTTCCACAATTTCAAGGCTCTTGTATAATAGAAACAAGAAATTAATTTTGCTGAATCTGAAAAACCACAAACAATCAGAAGAGCTATGAAACTTGATAAGCATGAGTCAGCTAACATTGGAGCTTTTAAAACGATAGTTTCTGGGACAAGAAGTTTGGAAATAATAATTATAACTGTATGTTATTGTTAAAAATAGATAATATATGAACTTTCAAAGAGTTCATGGGAAAAATGGAATTAAGAGTTGCCCACTGATATATGAAAGTAGCTGGGTAATATCTGGAATTGTGAGTAGGTATTCCATAGATAGGGTCCCTGGGGGGTGCCAATGGTTAGCATGCTTAGTCGTGGATGTGAAGGCGCATGGCTTAAGTTCATTGTGACTTCTCTGGGAGAGAAGCCTGGTGACCCCAATCAGCCACTAAACCGCCCGTGGAGCACAGTTCTGCTCTGAGCTACTTTGAGGGTGGCTGAGTCAGGTTTGACTGGAGTTCTATGGGTTTGGTTTGTCTGCGTTGTTCTTTTCTCTTTTTTCTACTTTGAATAGACATTAATTAGATGTCTGAGCAGAATCTGAAAAGAATGAAGCATCAAGGGATATATCCTACCAAATAATGCTCTTTCTTTTCTTTTTTTCTATGCCAGCCAAAACCCTCTCCCTTAAAGATTATTGAAAAATTAAAAACCCCAACAACAAAAAAACATGAGTAAACTTCATTGGATTGACTCAGTTGCTATCGTTTTTTACAAGCTTTATGTGTCTTTTCAATCATTCAAATTTTTTCACTTCTGAAATCTGAAATTGAAGATTCTGAACCACCTAGACTAGGATTTGAGGTCACCCGAAGACTCAATTTTACTATCTCCATCTACTGGCAGGGAGGAACTATACCCCAGCATCTGGACTGGCATAGAAAAGAGGAGAAAGATCATTTTAAAGGTAAGCAAACAAAACATTTCTATTTACTTTAAAATAATAAGCCTTTCTTATCATAACACTCCTATTTTCATTGTACTCTCATATGATCAAGGTTGATAAAGTAAACCATCTTATAGCCGAAAGGGACTTTTTTTTTAAGGTCCTTTTATCAGATTCTTGATAAGAATCAGATAAGCCTGCCTTACTTTCATAAGGGGAGTCTTTCCTGTCCATGCATTGCACATTTCTAGCTTGTCCTTCATTCTGCCCATGCTGCTCCCATTCCTACTAATCATTTAACTGTGGTGTGCTTACTGAACTGTATTCTTATTTCTGTGTGTTAGATAAAGAAATGTCTCTCTGACATATTCAGTTTAATTTCAACAGTCATATTGTTATGCACAGAGAGAGTAGACATCTGTTTTTAATGTGATTTTTCTTAAGAGTCATTTTCCCCAGGTTTTGTTCATATATTCTATCAGCAGATAGAAAACTCAAAGCCAAGCTCTCTGCCACTAAAGTTGACCCAACTTATAACGACCCTATAAATCAGGCTAGAAGCAAGCCTGGTCTTTCTCCTGTGGAGTGGCTGGTGGTTTTGAACTATGGACCTTGTGGTTAGCATCACCCACTGCATCACCAGGGCTCCTTGTCAGCAGAGAATTCTCTCACTGTCATGTAGGAGATGGTTACGCATAACAACCCTACAGGGCAGGGTAGAAGTAGGTTTGTGAGACTTACTATCTGGTGGAGCTACTGCTGGTGATTTCAAACTGCTGACCTTGCGACTCAAAGGCCGGTGCTTAACCCTTATGCCACCAGGGCTCCTATCAGCAGATAGGACATTGAAAAATTGTTAATTGATTGAGTACAATGTCTGTATTATTATTTGTTTGTTTGTTTATTTGGTCTTTTATTCCCCATGAAAACATAATTTCCCTTTAGAATAGTGGTTTTTAAGGATGCAATATTAAAAAAATCTTTGCATTATGATGGCTACTATAAATATTTTGATGGTTTGCGGGGTTGTACAGATTCTTTGAGTTTAAATCATGTTTTAGAACATTAAGAATAGTTTCTCTTAATTATTAAGTATAGCTCTTTACATACTAAGCACAGTTATTCTTAATGCATACCTTTGTCAAAAACTTGTATGCTTAGGCATCGCATAGCTATTTGTGTTCATGATTGATATCATTACAGTGAGATCATTTGCATTTCTCTATTTTCATTTTTCTTGGCACTACCCCTCTTGGTATCAGCATTTGTCCTTATCTTTGTTCCTTTTCTTCCAGAAGAGGAAACTGAATTTATAGGAGTATAGGTTGAGAGAAATATTCTGTTCATACAGTCCTGTTCACTTGCTGGGGCGGGAAGAGGGGCGTTATCTCTGCCGCTGGCCTCTTTGCTAACTGTTGGACCAGAAGAGCCTCTCAGATCTTGTGGCATCTAACAATGGCCAATCTGGCCGACAAACAAACCGTTCAAAGTATTTCCCTAAGATCACAAGACAATGAAGTAGATATTATTGAATAATGAAGAACTATCTGATATCTGAAATGAAGCCATCCGATCTTTACAAAGTCAAATTCACACCATATTTTAAGTAAAATATCTTCTTGAGCATCTATTCTGGTGTCTGGTCTAGCTGTTCTAGCTGGTCCTTTTGCACTTTGCATTGGGTTCTGGGTTGAATCTGTAGTTATAAGCTAGCTATTGCATATGATACTAGTTTTCTAATGGTTACAGTCAACCCAATTCTAGATTGAAATATATTTAAAATTGCATTGCTCTTGTTCATTTAGTCTTTTACTATAAACCAGCCAGATGATAAAGTAAGCGAATGTGATAATACGTGTGCATGTTTGCGTGTTCTTGGCATGTCTGTAATGGTTCTCAGACTCTCTATTAAAATTGATTTGAGAAAGAAAGCATAAGCAATCCATTTTCCACTAAAATTATGTAAATTTCATTATGAATTTATGGTTCCCATTCCGTTTTGCACACTTTATATCTGTTTATGATAGACAGGAGTTGTTGAACATGGTGTACGGGGTGGGGAGATGATGTTCTTCAGCAGGTGAGACTGGTTAAAACATTGATGAGCATAGGGTTACTTAAACACGGACCAGGAGTGAGGAAATGTATCTCGGTGGCATAATGGGTTATTCATT
>NW_022109767.1:19191160-19198544 GCF_000313985.2 Echinops telfairi
AATCTTTAAGGTTAATGTTTCTTTGTTAATGGGAAGAAATTCTAATTAATCTCTCATTTACATTCTGGTTTTAACCTCTTTGTAGTCTTTAGAACAGCGGATCTCAACCTGTGGGTCGTGACCCCTTTGGGGTTCGAACGACACTTTCATAGGGGTCGCCCGATTCAAAACAGCAGCAAAATTACAGTGATGAAGTAGCAATGAAAATAATTGTATGGTTGGGGGGGTCACCACAACACGAGGAACCGTATGAAAGGGTCACATTAGGAAGGTTGAGGACCACTGCTCTAGAATGAAGGACAATTTGACATGGAATGGGAATTAAGAGCAGTGCCCAAATATGTTCACTATAGTAATGTGTACTCCTACATGCAATTATAAATAAACTCCCTGATGTGGCATCAAGGCTCTGAGAAGAATCCATATTTGGTTGCGTAGCATATTGGTAATAATTAGGAAGATTATTACCGGTTTAGTTTGTCTTTCATGATTGAGTTTCATCTTAAAAGGCACATCCCATTGTATAAAACCCAGATTGGTTATTGTTACCATCACCTTCAGTTTTAGTGTGTTATCAAATCGTTCCCATTTCTATATCACATGCTTCTCTGAGCACTAGACAAATGTTACATATCACACTAGTTATGTGAATTGTGATACCTATATAAAGCATGCCTCAGGATACAAGCTGGGATATTTTGAAAAGTGAAAGGAAACTAATGATAACCACACTAGGATAGCAAGCCTAATCAAGGGCTACCTAATGCGAGCTTACATACACGTTCACTCTACCTGCAGTGATTGTGGTTGCAAATATAAACGAATCTGTGTTCTCATTGCATAGAATAGTAAACGTGATTTATTTATTCATGTATTTTAAGAGTCCAGCAATGGAGTGAGTTCATTGTGAAGTATGCTCTGGGAATTGGTCCATTTTTTGGTGCTACCATGAAGAAGCCCAGCAGCTTCCTGAATTGACTGCTCAGCCTGGCTTAGTTCAGGAGCTGAAAATGGCTCACGTTGTTCTGGCTTCCATGCTCTATTGCTACCCAAAGGCAGTGAGATCTTCTCACCCTCCGTTGTTGGACAAAAGTCCTCAGTCCCCACCAGTTTGGTTCACAATAGGATAATCCGTAGGGCAATAAAATAGGCATATATTGGTTTTCCAATTTTACTTCTGGATGAGGCCAGTTCAGCCTTCATAGTGGTGCCAGGGATGCTGGGATGTTGTTCCTTCAGTGTAGATGGAAGTTTTGTTATGCACATTCTGAATAAAGGCCTCCATTTCTTACAATTATGCACAGTCAGTAAAGAAGCTAAAAGCTGAATTCTTGTACTTACCAGCTTATGTTAGAATTTCAAACAGTTTCTTATTTTTATTGTTTAATCATTTTATATGTGAACTCTTACAGATATCACACCCTTCCATTATCTGACGCAGTATTGTACAATAACTGCCACAGCAAACCGTTTTTTAAAAAGTAATATCAGGTCAAGAAAATGGTAAAATCTGTGCATTGTTGTTCCTAACCCCTAGGTTTAGTCAGACTGTAGAAAGGAGTCAAAACATTGAAACCACTACATTAAAAATGTCACTGATTAATAAAATTCATTTCTGTAAAATCAGATTTCTTATACATGCAGACAATTTTCCCTTACATGCAAGTCCCCTATTCACTGAGATCATTAACTGAACACCTGTTGATAACCTGCTTTGTGGTTGATACTTGACACTGTTTCTACTTCATTTATATATTGATGGGTAATTACCAAAGTGGCTATTTCATACAAACAACACTTACTTGAACGTTCGAACAGCTTGTGCTAATCTCAGTTAAAATGAACGCGAATATCAAATGACTGTCCTAAAACAACAGAGTTTATCAGCAATAGATTCATATTTCAGAGTTTTAGATAAAATGATGACTATAGTTGTGACATTGTCTGAGTATGGGGAGATTATTTTTTCTTAGGGAAAATTCATTCTTGTCACCTACAAACAATTTATAGTAGACAACACTAGCTTTATTTTAATTGTGCTAACTGTATTGATAGATTAAGTCAGTGGTACAAGCAAAATTTGAACCCACATTTTCTATTCCTTTATATATATTTTTAACCAGTACTAGAATTTAAAGTATTAAGTACATACATGGGGTACCTGTTTTTAGTATGGGATTGATGGAGAGATTTAATGGAGAAAGGCTGGGTTGAGCTGGGAAGCGTGAGCAGTTCTCTACTGAATCAAGTAAGATTGAACTAAATTCCTTTGGAACTCATGGGAGTATGCCTGACAGACAGATAGCTCGTGGACCTGGGGAATCTAGACAAAATATTCTTTGGTTTGAAGTGAAAGTTGTTCATTTAGAGTGAATGAATGAGAATGAAAGTAGAAATAGAGATATAAGCAGAACAGCAAGATTAGAGAATGAGGGTTTATCACAGACAAAAAGAAACGAAAACAAAAAGTAATAGATGAGGAGCAAAGCAAGTCACATAACAAAGCCAGTAACAGTTTATATTGGGCATTGGAAGCAGATACAACTCATGAACAGTGGAAGAGGGCATACTTAGATGGATGTTTTTACAAATAGTGAAAGTAACACATTTGGAATCAAACACCTCACAAAAATCTCACAGCACATCTGTGGTCTCCCATTTTAAAGGTGTCTTCCTGGTACAGTATTGTATGTGAGGAACAGGGAATCAGGGTTCTTCACAGAACCCTCAAGCAAATCGAAGATTTGAGAACCATTTCTTTTGGTCTAACCCTTATGGTTAGAGATCTGTCAGTATGAAACATCAGCAAGAGAAGAATTTGGATGTTTATCTTTCTTTTTGAGTTATAAATTATGCAGAAATATGTTTAGCAACATATTTTATTGAATAATACTATATATTCAACATCAATAACTATTTCTTTTCTGACTTCTTATTCCTGCTTTCTCTTACTTATAAACCTTTAAAGGAATACCAGTCATATGTAATGAATCGCAAACATTATGAAATCACAGTGCTTTTAATATTAAGCATATTGAATGTGTGCAGAAATATTGTTATTTTGTAAGATTAAGTTGTATGTGTACACATATAGCCAATTTCTGTATTTTATTTATTTGGAACCCTTCTTGTCTTTTTCTCTTTAATTTTTGGTATGCTTTATTGGCTAGTGTTGTTAGTACCATCAAGTCATTTCTAACCCACACTAACCCTGTGTGTAACAGAACATCACCCGGTCCAGTCCCATCCTCAGAATGATTGTAAGATTTGACCCATTGCGGCAGTCACTGTTTCCACCCGTGCCATGGAAGGGCTGTCACTTTTTCACGGATTCATTACTTTAACAAGTATTACGACTTTTCCATAGACTGATCTCTCCCAGTCACATACTTGTAGTATGTGAAGCAAAATCTCAAGTCTCCAATCAGAATAGAGCATTCTGGCTTTACTTTTTACGAGACAGATTTTTCTTCTGGTGTCCACGGGCCTTTTAATATTCTTTAACAACACTGCAACTCAAAGGCATTAATCCTTCATCCGTGTTCTTTCTTCAGTGCCCACCTTCCAGATGCATACGAGGTTGCTGAAAATACCATGGCTGGGGCCAAATGCACCTTAAATTTCAAAATGACATCCTTAATTTTCAACACTTCAAAGCGGTCTTGTTCAGGAATTTACCCAATGCAGTATTTGGCTTGATTTCTTGAGGACTGCTTCCCTTAGCATCGATTGTGGATCCAAGCAGAATGAAATCCTTGACGACATCATTCTGTCTTGTTTTGTTTATCCTAGTGGTTTCTGTGGCTCTAGGATGTTGGTTTTCTATTGCTGAGTTTCAATCCTTAAGGAAAGCTGTAATGTTTGATCTCCCTTGGCAAGCGTTTCAAGTCTTTGCTTTCAGGCTCAGTCACCTTCGTCTCAAAGTTAGTTAACAGCGTGCCACCCAAGGGGGTGTCGGGTCTTCATGTAGTCCAGCGTCTCCAGTGATTTGCTCAGCAGTGTTCAATGGTCCTACCCCATTATGGCATACAGTTGTGCAGGGGTTTCAAAGAGATTGTGGAATAGCTCTATTATCTTTTCGTGTTATTCCTCCACACATTTGTAAGGCCCATGATACGATTAAAACAATTACATAAATGTTTAAATGTATCACACTAAAACTCATTATCTAAGGTTCATAATACTTATTCTTGTTCAAGATACACTAGAAGGAGCCAATTGTCAATATTTTAGTGATTGGATTACCAATATATATTTATTTATATTATATTATATTTCTTTTGAATATAATATCCATTGAATCAAAGCAAGTAAATAATTAAAGAGTCACAAAATATATTCCTGTCTCATTCCTAAATATAATAGTAAAGCTGAAGGTCTGCAAAGAATACTTTCAAAATAACAAAACTCTAGGTGGTGAGTCTTCTTTTAGTAAAGTTTAATTTCTGCTCTTTCATTTCTTTGTGTTTCTCTCTTTGATTATAGGCTTAGTTGTTGGGAATTTACATAAAACTTTGACAGTCATCTGTAAATCATGTGTTTGGTGTCAAACCTCCAAATTTGTGTTGAATTGTTTTGGGAACAGTAATTTAACTTAAAAGAAAATTTACAATTCTTGTGCCACAAGTAAGGCATAGATTGCCAGTCTCTAATTTGTGTTTTAATTATAACCTATTACGATTGTGTATTAAAAAGAAAAAGGATGTAAACTTAACTGAGGTCTATAAAGTTTAGCCATGAGGTTTCTGAAGGTTTAAAAATAGAATTCAGAACTTTTCATAACTATGTCATTTTCTAGAATATCTATGAAAGTAAACACCACTATACTTGGGCCTCAGATATAAGATGCTTGTCGTAAGGGGAATAAAGCAAATGTTACATGTTAATATGTTTACTGACAATAATTGAGTTCATTAAAAAATCTTAAGTTGTCAAATGAAAAGAACTCTTGACTTAAACTTCTACAGTTGAAACTTCTGAAATATGTAGTCTACTGGGAGAAAAATTAGAGAGTAATGAACAACTTTTTGTAAAATGAAATTTTCAAAGCACATTTATGAAGTGGATTGTTGTGATTCATGCCTTTCCTGGTTGCATATGTCAATATTGGGAAGAAATGAATTGAACTTCATAGATCCACCTGTGTGTTTAGGAGATGTGTTGTTATGAGTTACCACCACATTGGCTTCAACCCATGGTGATCTTATGGAGTAGAGAATACAATGTTTATTTATCCCGGGCTATCTTTTTGATCATTGATTGGTTTGGGTCCATTGTTGTGGCTGTTGTATCAATCCACCTCTTGTAATGGATGGTCTTGAACTTGTCCAGTCATACTGTTCTTCTATTCACATCCCCAAACAAACCACAGCCATTCAGTCCACTTCCTCTGGACCCTGTCCTCTACAGTGTTCTGGGGATTGTAGCTCTTTATCTTTCTTCTGCAGAGCAGCTGGTAGGTTTCAGCTGCTGACCTTGCAGCTAGCTGCCCAGTATTCATGCCGCAGCGCCCCCGGGTTGTTTCAGGTGTGTGATCCCAGACAGCAATAGGATCAAAAGCGGCATCCATAAAGAGGGAATACATTTCTATGCAGATTCTATACTGCTGATAAATTATTTAAGCACTAGGAAGGAAGGCGTCAAATTATTTAACCTAAGAATCTTAGCACAGGGAACATATATTTACTGCTATGATGATGATATTATAAGATGTACCGTAAATATTAAAAGGGGATTTTTACTCTGCCTCTTTACTCACTTCTCTAATAGTACACTAGACACTGTGGAGCAATCCTTACCAAGTTGATTGCTGAGATAGCCCAGATTTCTTTTTAAGACTTAGAGAATGATGAAGCTACCTTGTGATCGTTTGAGGATAAAACAGATTGTTCTTCAACCATAGTAATGTTCAAATTGATCTATGACCCTTCACTTTCAGTTATCTTATAATTGAAGAATTTTTTATAACAGTATTCTTATTTTTTATCAACATGAAGTAATGCTACTGTATTTTGACGGACAAAATACTAAATGAAAAGTTACTGTGACTATATATTTAATTGCTACTGAAAATTGGAGGGCAAAATGGATATGTGCAATCTAAACAGTTTATACAATAGAATAGAAGGAATGTTCATTTTCTAATATGGTGTGATGTTTTGCCGCAGTCTTAAAACAACACCTATGTGTTAACTCACAACTGTAGGCTCGAGGCCCAGAGACCGTATTGCTGGACTCGGTGCTCAGGGTCATAAAAGGCGGAAATGAAGACATCAGTTAGGCTTCATTGCTTCCTGGAAAATGTTGAGAAGAATTTGCTTCCAACCTAAGTTAGACCTTTTGAGATTTGGGGACTGAGGTAGTTGCCTTCTTTCTGTCATTTCTGGACTGTTCATAGGTCTTGAAGCTTCCTGAATTCTTTTTAAAAAAATATTACTGGCATATTATTCACATCTCATACAATTCAATAATTCAATCATATTAAGAAGAGTTGAACGATCCTAACCACAATCAATTTCAGAACATTTTCTTCTTTCTCATACCCATTGTTTTTAGCTCCCCTTCTCTACAGCGTCCCCTGCCATGTCTCTAGGTAATTATTAACCCAGTTACTGTCTCTAGATATACCTGTCCTAGATTTCATATACAGAATAACATACAAAACAAAACGGAAAAACAAACAAAAGCACCAAAACAATGACCATCAAATAAAATGGAAAAGACCTTCAGTTGAAAAGAAAGTAGAAACTACAAAAAATTGAAACAAATGTGAAGTGGGTTAAAAGGAAGATCAAGTGCATTTTACCCTAACTGCGTCTGCTGTAATTGACTTTACAATGCTTGGTATCTGACAGCAGGCCTGTTCACATCCCTGGCTGTGGTCAGAGGGGATTCACTGGAGACGTCACCCACTATCATCCTTCTGGGGTGCACTGGCATCACTGTGACCTGGGTGTTCAGAAGTTGACCTCTGATATTGTTCCCTCCTGTGGATTTGGAATTTATTGTTTGTAATCCTGGGATGACACAGGCTAGTGCGCTTTTCTCATGTAGACTCCGTTGATGCTTTTTCCATGTGGATGAGTTGATGCCTCACTTAGAAGGCTGCTTACTGTAAGACTTGCCTTTAAGATGCCAGGCTCTGTTTGCTCTGATAGCCAGGCGTCCTCTGATGTCTTCACCACACTTTGCTATAGCACTTATAGCTTCAGTGATCTTTGATCTATGATATTCCCCATCTTCAAAACACCAGTAAAACAAATATCGCTCATCTCAAATCTGTCTTCAAAAATGATTTTAAAGTCCCATTAGAATCAGACCCACCAAGAAAATTTCCCTTTTGATTAACCTGAAGTTAACTGATTAATAGCTTAATAATGGGAAT
>NW_022109767.1:19198771-19214909 GCF_000313985.2 Echinops telfairi
GTTCGTATTATGAGTGAAGGGGAAAAAAATGGTGTTGAAGGAAATGACAAAACAACCATAAATAGCTAAAGTCAGAGAGAAGAAAAATGCCGAGTTTCGTATAAAATCAGGCGTCATGGAGGTGCTGCGAGTTAAATCTTGAGCTGCTCATCCTGAGATGGGTGGTTCAGGCCACTAGCAGCTCTATGGGCAAAAGAAGACTCTGTCTTCTTCTTCCAAAAAGGTGGCATCTGAGCAACCCAAAGTGGCAGTTCTCCTTGTGCTAGAGGGTTGCTATGAGTCAGAATTTAACCAGGGCAATGAGTTTGGGACTTGGTTTGCTCCTGACTTCTGCCTACAGCCAACAGTTAAGCACTCCCTATTCCTCAAAGTTTGGCAGTTCAAACCCACCCAGCGGTGCCTCTGAAGACAGCCTGCTCTACTGCCTGAAGCTCATCACCATGGAGACCTAAGCAACACACTTCTAATCGCAAAGCCCCTGGGTTTACTATGTGTTGGATTCATCTTGATGGCAACTGATTCATTTTGCACAATTCTAACTAAAATATTGCACGACTAACTGAAAAAGTAAAGTCGAGCGAACTTTCTTCTGTTTGGGTGCTAAAACAATTGTGCCCGGCAAGACATGCTACAAATAAAGGTAGACATTTCCATGGAAATTTTAAGCAAGCATTTCTTCAAAGAGTTATAAGAGGACATGAAGCATAGCTTCACCAGTGTGATCTTCAAGACAAGCACAATCAGAGCAATGCTTACCAAGAAGTAAAAGTGGTTCTGTCAAAGCCAAAAAGGCTGGTCAAGAGCACAGGTCAACACTGTGGGGCTTGCTCAAGGCATCTTGCTTACTGACTTGTGAGATGGCCAAAGGGAAAACCATTTGCCTATTATGAGAGTGTTTGAGAATATTAACCGGAGCTTCAGCAGAAACCCCCTGAGAAAGTGTCACCAGAGACAGTCCGTTTCCACCGACAAGGTGCCTCTCTATTTCTGTCATCAAACAAGGCAATTTTGAGAGAGTTTTTATAGGAAATCAGGAAGCGTCTCTCTGCCACTCCTGATTTTGCTCCTTTGACTCCTTTTTGTGTCTTCTTAAAAAAATAAATCTTTAAAGGGTATTTATTTTCTTTTAACAAAATGAAGAAAGAGAACCTGCCTTGCCATAGCTACATTTCCAGGACCTTCAGTTCTTTAAGGACAGACTAATTGGTTGATAACATCTCTTACACAAGTATTTTGTGCTCGATGAACCTTATATTCAAAAATAGTTTCTGTTTTTTATTTTGTACCTTTTAATGCCATTTCACCACAAACTTTTGAATCCTCGTCATAAGAGAAGTCCCCTTTTTCAAAAGTTTGTGACCCAAATTGTAAACTCTTTTTTTTTTTTTTAATTTTTTTAAAACATTTTATTAGGGGCTCATACAACTGTTATCCCAATCCATACACACATCAATTGTGTAAAGCGCATTTGTACATCGTTTCTCAAAACATTTTCTCTCCATTTAAACCCCCGACATTAGGTCCTCATTTTTCCCCTCCCTCCCCGCTCCCCTCTCCCGCATGAGCCCTTGATAGTTTATAAATGGGTATTTTGTCATATCTTGCCCTGTCCGACGTCTCCCTTCATCCACTTTTCGGTTGTCTGTCCCCCAGGGAGGAGGTCACACACAGTTCCATGTAATCGGTTCCCTCTTTCCTACCCATTTTCCCTTTACCCTCCCTGTTTTGCCACTCATACCACTGGTCCTATAGGGCTCATCCATCCTGGATTCCCTGTATTTTCAGTTCCTATCTGTACCAGTGTATCTCCTCTGGTCTAGCCAGTCTTGCAAGATAGAATTCGAGTCATGGCAGTGGGAGCGGGGAGGAAACCTTTAGGAACTAGAGGAAGGTTGTATTTCTCATCATTGTTACATCGCACCCTGTAAACTCTTAATGAAGGTCATTTTCTCAGTTCTGTTTCTAAAGCCTTTCTAATAAGGAACAAGTGAAAATGTTATGAATGATAAGTGATAGGGTGTGCTAATTAACATTTCAAGATAATGAAATAAAGCTGAGAATGTTCTCTTACATTATTCTACTCCTTTCTCATTCTAACTTTTCCTTTGCCTCATTTATCTTAAGACCTTTGTTATTTTGCATTTGAATTCATGGAAGTAGTGGCATATCTTTCAATAATTAATTACAGTATTTTAATGGGGTTATATCAAAGTTCTTCTTTATTTTCATATGATTCATATTTGATGACTCTTGCAGGCTAAGAACATATCCATCCTTGTTGTGACTTTAGAAATACCATAAGCTTGATAGTGTACATTTCAGAAATTAGATTTTAAAAAACTTATTTTCTATGTTCTTTCAAGTATAGTACACACAGATTTTTATTCGAAATACAAAGCTTTTAAGTGAGGAAATTCTGAAAAGAGTGGCATTTGGTTTAATTTAATATAAAACATGCTGAACACTTGCTTGGGGGTTTTTGTTACAGAAAAAACAAACATTTTTTGAAATCTCTAATTTTGAAAATGTCTGTTCTAAATGTACATCTTCTGTGTCTATTTTTGCTTTAGGAGTGCAAGACCCCCAGCATGAGAGAATTATTACCGTGTCTACTAATGGAAGCATCCATAGTCCCAGGTTCCCTCACACTTATCCCAGGAATACGGTGCTGGTGTGGCGATTAGTAGCCGTAGAAGAGAACGTCTGGATACAGCTAACGTTTGATGAACAGTTTGGGCTTGAAGACCCAGAAGATGACGTGTGCAAGTAAGTTGTTATACTTGAACTTCCAGCAGAGTGTCACAGCTGTTACAGACTTTCTGGCTACTTTGTTGGTGAATTATTTTTGATACCATCTTTTGTTCTAAGAAAGCAGTCCTGGTGGCACAATGTTCAACTGCTCATCTTAAAGGAAGCTGCTGGAACCCACCAGCTACCCTGTGGGCAAAAGATACGGCGGTCTGCTTCTCCAAAGTGTTAGACCCAGGGAAATCCCCTGGGGCAGTTTTTCTCTGCAGTAGGAGTTGGGGAGAACTCTGCAGAAATGGACATCTGTTCTATTAAGTGTTTCTACCTACCTAAAAAATGTACAGCGCTATTGAAACGATGTTTTATTTAGTCAAAGGACATACACAGGTGCATCTATCTATTCCTAACCATAACATAGAGAACGTATGGCACGATAGAGTTCTGTTAGAATTTTGTTACGCAATTTTTATTTGAACTTTCTGACCGCCTAATCATTAAAATAATAAGTTGTTAAAAATAACTATGGTTGTTTATTACACAGAGATACACACACACACACACACACACACACACACAGATACACAGGATTAAGAAGTTTGAATATTTCCTCACAAAGAAGAAATACAGTTCAGAAAGCTCAAATTAGAAATGTAGGCTTCACATGCCTTGGCAAATAGGAATTCGTCACAATTCTCCAAGTTAGCTGGAGTTTTTCACCCCCACAAAAAGACCACCTACTGGATGACATGCAAATATTACTCTTTAAATCCCATGTGAATGCACTTGTCAAGGTCGGGTGGTCTTCCTGAATATTTTTCAGTTCAATGGCATTTGTATATGATCAAAATATTTCACTTGAGCACCATTGCAGGGTTCTTTATTTTCTTTGTATATACAGTGCTGAGAGGGAATTTTTATTTTATGGTACATTATAAATAAATATTTCAATACAGATGAAGTAAACTTTGCACTTGCAGTCATCACAATTTGTATCTTTACAAATGGTTATATTTTTGTCGCATTCCTTCTTCCAGTGACTATGCATTTCCCTGGTTTTCTTTATCTTCTTTCAGAACCGGATGCTATTCTAGTGATCTCGAGACTGCATTCTTTAACCTTTCATTGTGTAGATAAGGAACCTAGGACCAGAGACATGAAATAGCTACCCTGTCTTTCATTCTGGTTTTGTGCCACAACAAATAGTAAAATGGATTTCCTCTAATATCTATGTAGTTCATATTTTTGCCATGTTCACCTGCACCTCATGTTCATCTCTCCCCTATTTGCACGTAGCCTGTGGGGCAACCGCAGGTAACGTGAATGCTAACAAAAGCGACACCTGAGTCAGAGTGAGTTATGCTAGTGTTTGCAGTAGATAGAATATTAGCATTTCTTGTGCTTGTTCCTCAATTCCCATAAGTCAAGGCCTAGGAGGCCTAGAGGGCTTATGTAGTTAGTTGTGTTATATTATAGATGTAGGTATGTAGGTATATGTAGGTATATTTAGGTGTGTGTATATATATATATATGTATGTAGGTATATAAGAAGCCCTGGTGATATAGTGGACTTCATGATGTGCCCCATCGTTCTCCCAAGGAGCACAGATGCTGGCCTGGAATTAAGCAGCCCCATGTAGAACTACTAGGGTTTGACCTATTTACAGCTCTCCCAAAACGTGTGTAAACATTTCAATGGCATTACTTTCTCAACAACCTTTAAGTTAGCCATTCCTTTTATTTTTCGTAGTATAACTCGCATCATTACTAACTGCCAAATGATCTTATTGCATACTTGCCAAACAACCGAGAGGCCTGGTGCAGGAAGGGACACAACCTGAGACCTCGTAGTCAGCATTGCTCGCGTCTCAGACCTCGGTGCTTGTTACTGTCAAACACTTGCTGTTGATACACAAAATGATCAGACAGTAGTACATTTTTTTTATTCTTGTAGTAAATATAACGTGTCATGATGAGATTATTGATAAGTGAGGAATAGCTGTATAAGTATAAAACTGTACCTTTTATTTTTGTTTGGCTTTTCCTGATGACCCCTTCACATTTCCACTTCCGTGAAATGTCTGCGACTGCCCTTTGCCAAGTTTTTCTTGGGCTGTTTGTTTATTTAAAAGTTACTTTTCATGCATGTCTTTAAGTCCTTGATCCACCTGGAATTTATTTTTTTCTCTGGCACGAAAACCTTCATTTTCTTCAATAGTGTATAAAGTTGTATGGTTGATAGGTCAGATTTGTGTATATGGTCTGGTCTGGGTTTCATTCCCTGATCTGTTCCTTTGATTAGCTGTCTTTCTCTAATCATCAGAATGGCCCTGTCTTTATTACTGGAAGCTCAGTATAGAAGCCTCATCTCATTTTGTTCTCCTTTCAGAATATCTTCACTTTTATGCATTTTACAACATGAGAAATGATCAGTATCCTTGAAAAATGATCATGTAGTTTTTACTGCAATAGCATTTAATCTGTGGATCACTTACAGGAGAATTGGCATTTTTATGATATTGAGTCTTCCTATCCCTGAGTTGGTTGTTTCACCATATATTTGGGCCTTCTTGAATGTATGCACAGTTTTAGATTTTTCTGAATTTCCTAGATTTCTATTATTTAATTTTTTCCCCTTAATGAACCTTATTATTAAGATGCCCTTTTGGAAATTAAATTTTCTTACCAAATATTGCTGATGTCTCAAGCCTAATTGATATTTAAATATTGATCTTATAGGAGACAAACCTGTAAGCTCTTTTATTAATTTTAATAGCCTTATTGGAATAACTTCAAATTTCCAGAGGATTGCAAATAAGGAATACAGAGTTTTGTTAGACTTTTTACCTAGTTATTTCTAATGTTAACATTTTATATAGCCATTGTCGTATTTGCCAAAACTAAAAAAATTAAACACTGATGCAAAAATATTAACTAACATACAGAATTTATTTGGATATCAGTAATTCTTCCAAAATTTTCTTTATCTATACCCGATGCTTTCTAGGATAACTATGTTGCCTTTAGTTATCATGCCTTCTTAGATTCCGGACTCTGTGGCTGTTTATCTTTCCTTGAAACTCATGACCTTTAGGGTTTTCAGCACTATTGGTCATGTATTCTTTTTGTTCCTCAATTTGGTGTTTTTTTTCTTTCGGATGATTTCTCATGGTGAGGCTGAGTTTGCAGATTTTAAGGAAGAACTTAAACGACATTATATGTCCTTTTCATATCGTATCAGGAGATTCATACCCCATGACTGTCAGTTTCTTAAACTTTGGTGGCTTATGTGTGGCTGTGATGCTGGAAGTTAAACTACATCTATTTCAAATACCAGCAGGGTCTCCCTAACTGGACAGATTTCAGCAGGGTTTTAATAGGTCGTCCTTAGATATTTATGTTAGTTCCAATTTGGCTTAACCTTCCCCACCCCCCCTCCCCCAATTGTGAAAATCTTTAAAGGCAAAATGAGCTAATACCAAGGGCTCAAGTGGAAAGAAAATGTTTTGAAAATGATGATGGTGCTATATGTACAAATGTGCCTGACACAATGGATGGATGGATGGATTGTGATAAGAGCTGTATAAGCCCCTAACAAAATGATTTAAATTTTAAAAAATCTTTAAAGGTCACCCATTTTTATTCAGTTACTAATTTAAGAAGAAGAAGAAGAAGAAGAGAACAACAATACTGACAACTCCGTTGGCATGGCTAAGTTCCCAGGACCCTGCGTTACTTAGGGATGGTCTAAGGAACGTGTTCCATCACTTTAAAAACTGTCTTGCCTTAATGGAGCTTATATGAGAAAATAGCAGTTATATTTTTATCTTTTAATTCCATTTTTCCACAAAAAGATTTGTGGGAAAATATATATATTTTTCTACTGGCACTTTTGCACCAATCCTGTTGCATATTTATCTATAGTCACGTCTGCACATACCGCTACTTGAGTAACTGCTTTTTTAAAAAAATATTTTTATTAGGGGCTTACACAACTCTTATCAAATCCATACATAGATCAATTGTGTCAAGCACATTTGCACATTCATTGCCCTCCTCATTCTCAAAACATTTCCTCTCCACCTAAGCCCCTGGCATCAGCTCTTCATTTTCCCCCTCCCTCCCCGCTTTCCCCTCCCTCATGAGCCCGTAATAATTCATAAATTATTATTTTGTCATATCTTACACTGTCCTACATCTCTCTTCACCCACTTTTCTGTTGTCTGTCCCCCAGGGAGGAGGTCACATGTAGATCCTTGTAATCGGTTCCCCCTTTCCAACCCACCTTCCCTCTACCCTCCAAGTATCTCCACTCACACCACTGGTCCTGAAGAGATCATCCACCCTGGGTTCCCTGTGTTTCCAGTTCCTATCTGTACCAGTGTACATCCTCTGGTCTAGCCAGACTTGCAAGGTAGAATTCGGATCATGATAGTGGGTGGAGGGGGGGCGGGGAGAGGAAGCATTTAGGAACTAGAGGAAAGTTGTATTTTTCATCATTGCTACATCGCACCCTGACTGGCTCGTCTCCTCCCCGAGACCCCTCTGCAAGGGGATTTCCAGTGGCCTACAAATGGGCTTTGGGGCTCCACTCCGCACTCCCTCCCCTCATTCACTATGGTAAGATTTTTTGTTCTGATGATGCCTGATACCTGATCCAACCTTACTGTTACTACAATTCCTCCATCTCTACCAGGTTTGGTCACAGAGCCATTTTTGATTCATGTTTTGGTGGACGAATGTTCCCAAATCTAAAAATTTACACGTGTCAATTATTTCTGCCATGATACCTTTTATGAGAATAAATGTCCTCTCAGGCTTACTTAGGAACCTCTTGGTCTGCTAACCGCAAGGTCAGCAATTCAAAACCACCAGCTACTATGCAGCAGAAAGGTGAGACTTTCTGTTCCAGTACCGGTTACAGCCTTGGACATCCATTGGGCACTTCTACTGCTTCCTATAGGGTCAGTATATATCAGAGTGGACTCAATAGCAGTGAGTTTGAGTACCTTTCTCATACAGTCTCACATATATCATGCTTTTGTCCCAAGTTGTATCTAGAACATTTCATTGCTTATTCTTTAAAGTCTTCTATAATCTTGTGAAAGAGCATTAAGAATCTGACTTTATTGTCTGTCCACCATGCTGACAAAATGTTTTTCTTACTTCTGAATTACAAAATTTCACAGGTAGATAACCTTCACACTTAGACGTTGCCTGTTTCATTCCTCCTTGACCCAATAACATCATATCAATGGCTTCTTTATGGATAGTCCTTTCAGTATTAGCTCGCTGCATGTGTACCTGGGTTTGCATGGGTGTATATGCAAGGGTACACAGGTGTGAGTGCAGATAATCTTCACACTTCTTTCCTACAGAGTTGCATACCTTTTCATTTCAACCCCAAGTTTTTGGAAGAACAAAATGACCAATGTCCGTGAAAAGCCTGTGTAAGCTGGATTTGTGAGACTTAGGGCATGTGCCTGTTTGGAAGGGCACACGATGGACTGGGAGGGGTGAAGAAATGGTCTCTGAGAGAAAAACACTGCTGACATTGTTCTTGTGTGCCTGGAGTAGATTCTGACTCATGGAGGCCTCGTGTGACAGGGTGGGACTGTTTCATAGACGTTTCTTTCTGTAACTCGGGTCTTTTCCCAACAGTGCTGCTTAATGGATTCAAACCAACAACCTTTTCAGTAGTAACCACGCACTCACTCACTCACGCACTCACTACCCTCCAGTCAGTGCCTATAGGACAGGGCAGAACTGCCCAGTGGGCTTATGAGACTGCTATGCCTGTAATGCCTTGTCTGTCTCCCAAGGAGCAGCCGGGGCTTTTAAACTGCTGACTTTGTGGTTAGAAGTTCAATGTATAACCCATTGCACCAAAAAGAAAATAAAAAAATCAGTGTTAAAAACTGATCCCTGTCACTTTTCTGGTATCAAATAAAGAAAACTTTGTTGTAAACCTAGAAAAATATGTCTGAAGTCACATAATTATGACCTTTAATATATTAACCTGAAAGTACCCAGACTTCAAACAAAGACCCAACCCTCCCCTTCCCACACCCCCAGGGATTCTTTAGCAGCACAGAGAAATCTCCCCAGTGTTGGGGGAAAATGGTCCATTGGTTGCATAAGAACTCATTAACAGCCACAGCTCCTGCATCGTCCAAGTACTTTGAAGCGACTGTGTGTACTTACTAGCACCACCGCTTCAAAACTGCGTGACTTGATGTCATCCAGGGCCCAGCTGCTTGAAGTATTGAGCTGTACTCCAAAAATGGTGAAACATGCAGCAAATTCATAGTTTTCACTTTTACAAGGTCTTACAAATTGACTGCATGAATCATCCCCAAGAAAGATAGTAATCAAGCACTTATCAATTGCACCATCAGGTGTCCTTATGGTTGACACTTGTATTAAAGCTAAACGAAGGAATGTTTTCAAGGGTTTAATAGTCATTCTATTAAACCAAGTGGCTGAACCAAGTGGGCCCTCATCAAAAAAAGAATGGACACTAATTAATAATATGCTATGTCTAGAAATTGTGTACTAAGTGTGCTGTAACAAAATATGTCCCGCTAGTAGACAGGCATCCGTTGAAAAAAAGAGAGTGTAATTCATATGAGGAAGTGTCCCTTTAAAGCTCTTTTGTTTCAAATGACCACAAATAGTTAGCCAGTGACTCAACCCAGCGGAAAAAGGAACTGTTTAGATGATGTTCCTGAATGATGCCATCAAGTCTCTGAATGTTATAGTCCCTACTTCTAGGCTTGCTTTACTCTGAGTTTTCTTATTTGGAATCAATCCCTTGTCTCATGGTGGTAAAGAAAGCCCCAGAAGGACTAAGGTTTTAGCCATTGATTTCTGAAGACAAGGGAACTTTTTTCTTTTCTAAAAATCCTAGGAAATGTTTTAGTTGGCCAGATAGGACCATTTATCCATTCCTTAACCAAGAATTAGTAGTCTATGTGTGAGAATAGTATAGGGGGTAGCATATCCGCCTTCCTCTGGCTTCCCTATTGCCACAAGATAGGGAGCATACATACCTTTACCCTCCATCCATCTTTACCTACCCTGCTACCAACCGATCCGCCCGCGGCTCTCTACTTCTCGGTTGGGTTTGATCATGGTTTGCAATGGCCACACAGAACTCACAAACAGTACTCAAAATCACAGGAGTTTAGCAGGAAAGGTCATCGGTTACCACAGATCAGGATCAGTCAAGAGCAAGGATACAGTCCTTGGTCTACAGTAACATCTCTCCGCAGCCAGCAGCCAGCAGCCGGGTCTCTCTCTCTGTTCAGTCTCTCCACAGTGTGCTCCCTTGGCCCCTGCCTGGTGGACGAGGAAGCCTGCCTGTGTCTCTGAGTCGCAGTCCTCTCTCCATTGGTGGTACTCCGTCTCCTGGTTTCCTTGCCTCTCTGTCCCTCTGGTCTTGACCTTTGCCACTTCAGACAGAGATCTGGAGCATTCTCTGTATGTATGGTGATGTGATTTTTCTCTTTATGCTAGCCACTAGCTCTTAGACACTGATGAATGGCTTTGATGGAGGTGTGGCATTTGTCTTTTAGAACATCTTACCCCCAAGAAAACACAGGAGGTGACCTGGTTCACATTCTCTCCTAAGGTCAGGATTTAATTCCACATTAACCCTGTCCATTTGTTTAGCAAAGAACTCCCTCCAAAATGGAATTATAGCACAGGCATAGAGTCCAGAATTATATTACGTCACATAAGGAATCATGGCTTCAAAACCTCACTACCCTCCAGTGGATTCACACTGATAGTCACCCCATTGAACAGGCTGCTGTCCTGACTGCCCCCTGCAGGTTTTCAAAAGCTTAAACCTTTATGGAAGTAGAAAGCCTTATTTTTCTCCCTTGGAATAGCTGGTGGTTTCGAACTGCTGACCTTACAGTTAACAGCCCAGTGCAGAACCCACTACCCAACCAGGGGTCCTCCATTATGGCTAGAAGGGGCATATTAAATGACTTCATCTCATTGTGTTACTATGATTGTCTATCCTAGAAGAGGTGTCAAATCTGGAGACATGGGGGATGGACTGTGATTTTGGAAGAAATAACCCTTGAGTGCAAACCTGCTTCTTGTTCCATCAGGGGTACTCATGGTAGAAAAACAACCATCTTCGGTATACGTATTATGGACAAGCTGGAAGAATACTTTAAAATAGCTTTTAAATTCACATTTGCTGTTTTTCCTCAGAAGTTTTTGGTCACAGCATGAAGCTTCCCTTAAAGTGCAAAACTTACTAGTGTCTTTTCTAGCGACTTTTTGAGCTCAGTAATTTAAAATTTGGTTATCCTTTGACCTCCACAGCAATTATTTTTGTGACTTAAATATATAGATAGATATATATAACCTTCCCAAAAGAGCATAAAATGAAGGGTGGGGATCAGACCAAGTCTGAGATCAAGAGGCTTTGCTCTTGGATAATGAGATGTTTTTATTTTATGTTTTGAAATGTTAAAAATCAACATTCCAAGTAGAGGGAGAATACATCTTGAACCTCCCCAAATTCATGTCTGACTCACCCAGTGTTTATCTCTTACTGACCCTTTACCTATTTTCCTGTTTCCTGTTTCTTCCTTCTACGCGGCTACTCCCAACCCTTCTCTCTTCTTACCCTCTGTGGGGTCATGGGCCATAGATCACTTTCCTGTATGAATTCCGAAAAAAATGTTACAGTTCATACTCCATGAGGATTTCAGGAACACTAGCGTGCCATTTTCTGGGTGTTACCTTGCACTTTGCTGCTGTTGTGTTCATGCTGCTATTTCTTCTTTGGGTGTCCAAATGTCCGAGTGGATGAAAAATGGACGCTTTCCAGGATTAAAGGAATATTCAGATTATCTCGATGTGTCTTCCTTTCTATCTACTTAACGCCCACCTACCTAGTTATCTATTTATACCAATTAATCAAAAAAGAAAAACAAACAATACAAATAGAGCATAATTCATTGATAATAAAGGACTTCTGACTTTAAGATAAACCAAGCAGGCCTGCTGGTAGAGTGCTGCGCATTGGGCTGTTAACTGCAAGGTCAGCTTTCTACTCCCCTAGTTCCTGCCCCGTAAGCTCACCGGGCCATTCTCTCCTGTCCGACAGGGTCCCTGGGCGTTCACAGTGGCATTGAGTGATTTGGATCGTTGTTTTTTGGAGTGAGATATAAAATGATTAATTATTCTATAATGATCCTGCGTTCATTGATCCTTTTTGCCTCACTTTATTCCTTTGTGTTTTTTCATCTACAGCTTAAGAATTAAAATATCGATACCATTTTGCTAGTTGGACTTTCTGATGAAAAACCTTGTTAATTCTTGATTTGGGGGAAAAGAGATTCTGTTCAGATCTCAACTATGTTTTTCTGTAGCTTGTAAAGGAACTAATCTTTTTAAGCTTCTTTTGACTTTTTAACAAAAACGGACGATGACTTAAAGTTTATTTTTAATTGACTGACTTCTCAGAGTTCAATTTGGCTTCTTCATTAAGATTATTGCCAGAGTGACTAAAAAAAGCTACCTTTTTATTTTGCTACAGAATTAGCAAACGTTAAATGAAAACCTTAAGTTAAGCTTAAAAATAGTTTACTGTTTCTGATTCTGTGAAGATAGCAATGGAAATTAAGAACCGCCTTACCATTTTCTTTGTAAAGGTTGGTCATCGTTTAGAAAAATAAAAACAAAAAATCTGTTACCTCTCAATTGATTCAACTCCTGGTAACCCTAGGTCTGTCTCTCAGAGAAGAATAGGGTTTTAATACTTATACCTCCATTTTCAACAGACATTATGATGTAGATATTTTTTCCAAATCCATATTACTATGAGAAAGCTGGCCAACTGGGGGATCTAACGTGCGACTTCTGTGAAGGATTAGCAACTATTACTAGTCCCCTACAGTTGTGGAAAGCACCAAGAAATAAGGTTTTCAATTGGTCTATAACATTTCACTTTCAATGTAGGTGTATATAGAAGATCATCAGTGTTACATTCAACACTTCATACATGTTTTGTTTCAGTTCTTCCATTGCCATCTGTCCCTATCAAAGTGATAATTATCTCATCCAATTTCCTCCCTGGGATTACTGTGTGCATTCCTCCTTTTCCCCTAACTCTCCCAAAGTTTGTCCGTGAATAAATTCTGCCTTCTTGATCTCCAATGGTTGATTATCCTAATGTATGTGTTCCTCGTCCGCGCTATTGTTCCCATCATCTGTGCATTCTTTGGCTGAAAATTGAACCAGCGGAAATGAATTCAGTTCCAGACCTGAAGGATGAAGAAGACCCCTAGTCTTAGAGGTTGTACCCGTCTCTATTTGACTAGTGCCTGTGGTCTATTTCATGGTTTTGAGTTCTGTCCTCTATCATGGACCCTTTCTTAAACATGTACTACCCATGAGTTGATCCTAGTTCACAGCAGCCTTACAGAGCAGAGTCGAACTTGCCCATGTTTCCAATGCTATACCTTGTTCTCCAGTGGAGCAGGGGTTCGAACAACGTACCTTCCAGTTAGCAGCTTTTGTGTTGACCCCTGCGTCACCGGGGGGGCATATCTCAGGAGAAAAAAACCCTGTGATTTAATGCAATGCATGAAGCAAGTTCTCCAGTAAACCTGACTTGCCTGAGCGGATGTCATTCTGTACTTTCAGGTTGGTTCAGACTTGCAGGACCCTGGTACCGTGCCATCCGCACACTTGTTCTTCCGTTTCAGCCTGTTGTTACAGGGACCGCATCATTCCATCTTTTCCGTAGCCTTGCTCTTGTTCACGGCGGCTCTGCTAGTCTACCAAGCATGACTTACCTGTGGACTCAGTGACATTGAATCCATATTGGTCATGGCAATTCTTGTAAAGATGTATTAGTTGTAGTAGAGGCCCTCTGGGTTGATTGATTAACTCACAGCCATTCTATAGGACAGAGGGTAAGGGTTCTATGGTTATTACTTCTTGGATTCTAATCAATAGCATATTTGGATCACTGTCATGCAGAATCATATGCCCCTGTTCCTAGTTACCAGAGTCTCAGAGGGATGCTGAGGAAGAGAAATGGTTCTTTGTATACCCAGATAAAGCCTTCAATGCATTTTTTTTCTAGTACAAACAGTATTAAGACTATTAGTTTAGAAAAAAAGAAGAAATTCCAGTGTACAGTAAACTAGCTGCATTGATTTGCTGTGTGATGTACTGGAAACATTTTAATGAATGAGATTCACTTACTAGGAAGAACGCTGAGAATGCCTGATGTGTTCCCCATTCCTTTCTGCAACTTACAGTTAAGTGATCTTGGGGAAATCTGTTGTCCTTTTTTTTAACTGTTATATTCTTAAATTAGAAAGCCCCCTTGGCTCAGCTGCTCACTGAGAGGTCAGTTGGTGGAGTCCACTAGCCACTCAGTCCACAGCAAAATTATATGTCAGTCTTCTTGGGTAAAGATTATAGCCTCTGAAGCCTTATGGGGTATTTCTACCCTGTCCTGCAGGGTAACTATGAGTCTGAATCAACTCAACAGCAATGTAGCTGGTTTTGATTTATTCTTTAGATGAAACTAAATAAGATTGGGTTCCAGATGAATGTTCAAGAGTCCCATCCAGCTCTAACCTGTCTGTGTGGCCCCAGAACTTGTGCATACATGAGGACATAATGTTTGTCTTGCCTTCATCCAAATAGATAATATTTCATACATATTTTAGAAACATTAAAGTTTAAGGTTTGTTTCTACATTTTTCTTTTTCTATAAAAGAAATTTATAAAACTATGTCCTACAGATAATTCTCTGGACTAAATTCATTTTTAGTAAGGTATACTTTCCAATGTTAAGTAGTTTCTGATTAACTATATTGGAATCAATTCTATAAAAGCAATTTTCTGGAAATTCTATCTTTATAACCTCTAGTACAAACAGTAAGTATTAAGACTCCCAGCTCAGGAATAAAAAAAAGATATTCCAGTGTGCAGTGGACCTCACCAGCCTAACTCTTTTCTCATCACGCCATGCCTCTTCTGAGAATATAACAGAATATATGTTCTTACCCAATTCCATTCTGCTGAACTTTAACCTTTAAGAATCTCCTTAAGTTTCCATGCTTAGCACTCTCATGACTTTGAAATCCATCAGAACACTCAGCTGGACCTTGTTATTTTCCAGCCTTTAACTGTGGGTCTCAAAGCCCCCTTCACTTATTATCACAAACCCTTAATTGGCACAAATGATTAAGTGCTTGACTATTAGCACAGAGGTTGCCTGTTGGAAAGTCATTCGGTAGCACCTTAAAGAAAGGGCCGATGCTCTGTTTCTGAAAGGTACCAAAAACCACTGCCATGAAGCTGATGCCAGCTCGTAGCAAGCCTATAGGACAGAGCAGACCTCCCCTGTGGGTTTATGAGCCTATTCACTCTCTGGAGTTGGCAAGAGTTGGTGAGGACTCTAAGGTAACTCACGGCAGCAAGATGTGTGTGATAAGGACAGTTGAAGCATTTCAGGGTCTTCTTAAGATTCCGATTCAGTAGTTCGAGCAAGGGTCTCACTCGCAGCTGCCATCACGTTGTTGCTGATACATAGCCACGCCGTAGGAACACACTGTGCGTTTCTGAGGCTAGTTCTCGACAGGAGTTGAAAACATCATCTGTCTCCTGCAGTGGCTGGTGGTTTCAAACTGCTGACCTTGGGTTTATCAGCCCACAGACCTCCTGAGGACGATCTGAGAAAGTACATTTCCCATGAGATGCTGAAGCTGACTGCTCCTTTGCCAACACTTAGGATATAAGTCAACAGAATGAGCCCAATTTAGGGAACTAAAGTCTCAGTACTTCAGAACACATGCAATGCACTTGAATTTTATTTTTTATCATCACAATACAGCATTATATTTTTCCAAAATTAATGACAAAGTATGAATTTTGTTTAATTTTTAACTAGACCATAAAGAATTCATAAATCTAATAGAGCAAAAAAATTTATTGTGATGCTAGTAATAATGAAGTAGTTCATATCCATTACACACTATAAATTTTGGAAATTCATTGTCCCCAGTTTTTCACTTGTTTTTGGGGTGAGGGGGTCCTTTTTGCCTCAGAGTTACTTCTCATATATTTTTTAGGTACTTAGAAGATGAGTGAATGTTTTCGTATCTCAGGTCCACTTTGCTGTGAGACACGGGTCACTTTCCCACAAAGTGGCTGATTTAACCCCTATTCTTTCTCAGCAGAGATCCCATGCCCTAACTTCAAAAACCCGATCTCCTTTTCGACCTTTGTGGTGCTCAACCTCCGTCTATCAGTTTGAATAAGCAAGCTAGTTCACCATATCAAAATATTTGTAGAAATGAAGCCAGTCATAATTTACTGCTTCTAAAATTATTCCATGGGATTG
>NW_022109767.1:19215201-19250664 GCF_000313985.2 Echinops telfairi
TGCAGCCCGCGGGCCACCAGTTTGATGCCCCTGCTTTAAGAAAAAAAATTCTCTCTGGTTATGGATTTACCTATTTTTTTCTTTTTAAACTTCCAAGTCAATGCCTCTCCTATCTCACTGACATACAGCAAAATGTGACACTTCCATTTTATGCTGGAGACCGTACCCTTGCGTGTACATCTCAACTATTTTAATATGAGGGCTTTTCTAGAAGGCATTAAAGAAGATCAGTGAATTGAGTCAAAGATTGTATGTAGCACACAAATAAAATTGTAAAAGGGAGGGAGGGAGGGAGGAAGAAAGAAATGAAGGGGGTGGGGTGCAGGCGAGAAGGAGCCAAAGGAAGGAAATGAACTCTGAGGGCTGCAGGTAGTTTGCTAACTGCACCCCACTTCTAATTGCTTTCTGCTTACTGAGAACCGAGCAAATTGGTGTCAGAGAATAAACACTGCCAATTACTGAGCACCCACTGTGAGTTAGTTTATTGTGCCACCCTGGCCGAGAAACACATGTGGGATTCATTGAAGGGCGGAGGGATAAATGGCTCGGTGAGCCTCGCCTTTCTAGTTCTGGTCTCTTGCTTTGTGATGGTCGCACCAGGATACGGCTGCCTTAGCAGTTTCCTGCTTCAGCTGGCAAGACTGACTTCCTACAAGACAAGACATCCTAAAGGAGAAGCCACATGGAGCTACCTCGATGCAGCCCTGGGTGCTGGAGCACCCGTTTGGAGACCCCTGCCAGCACTGAGATGCTTACACATTCACTGACTCATCCCTCCTCCTGCAGTCAGCATCGTAGTGTGTGTTTTGTGAGCTGGAGGAGGACTTTGTGGACTGGTGTCGGACATATGGGTTAATGTGACACTGTGGACTTGGGCAGCACTGGGTTGGGATGTTTTCTTTATGCGGACTTAATCTTTACATAGATTAAGTGTACATGAGTTGCTGTGGATTTGTTTCTCTAAAGTACCCAGGCCCTGGTCTAGGTATGTTACTCACATTAACTACCATCTCTTAGCACCCACCCCTTCAGGGTAGATATTATTGTCCCGACTTTGCAAAGAAGAAACAGAATGAAACCCCCCAAAGAACAAAACCTGATGCCACGGAGTCATTTTTGATTCATGGACTGGAAGAGTGTATATAGATCGCCCAGGTTTACAGACCTAATACAGAGGAAATCCGATCAGAGGCTGTGGTATTATATGAATGTAAGAAGAAAATTACTGGATAAGTCCAAGTACATAGGCCAATGGTGGACAGACTTTGGACCTCTGCTCATACCCTCCCTCAATACAAGAACACTGTGTTCTAACAAATTGTCGTTTTGAGATGCTCACCCTCCTGACACTATCACTGAAGACAAAACATGTGCATAAGCAAATGTGTTGAAGAAGGTGGATGGTGCCCAGCTATAAAAACAGATAGCACCTGGGGTTTTAAGGCTTGAAGTTCAAAAGCGTCCATTCAGTAGAGAAGCAACAAGCCCACATGGAAGAAGCACACTGTTGGTGTCATCATGAGGAGTCATTGGGACCGGGTTACAGGCATCAGCAGACACATAACCAACAAAACAAACAAAAACATGTTGTTGAGAACGAGGGAAGGTTGGAGCAGAGACCCAAAACCCATCTGTGGACAATGGAACAATCCCTCACAGAGGGGCCCCAGGGAAGGGATGAGTCAACCAGGGTGCAGTAAAGCGTGGATGAAACATGCAATACTCCTCTGGTCCCTTGAGGCTTCCTCACCCCCTACTATCGTGACCCTAGTACTGCTTTTCAATTCAGCCTAGACCGGAGCATGTGCACAGGTATAGATAAGAGATGGGGGCTCACGACACCTGGAATCCAGGAACAGAGTGGGAATAGCAATACCAGAGTGGTAGGGTGAAGGTGGTGAGAGGAAGGGAGAGAAGAGTAACCAATCACAATGATCGACACACAACCAGACACCCCTTACCAGAACAACAGAAAACTTGGGGGAAGGGAGACAGCGATCAGTGTAAGATATGAAAATGATCATCATTTATAATCCATCAAGGGGGTATGGGGTGGGGAGGGAGGGGAAAAAAGAGGAGCTGATATAAAGGGCTCAATAGAGAGTAAATGTCTAGTTTTCTTATGAATGAAGGCAACATATGTACAAACATGCCTGATGCAATCTATGTATGGATTGTAACAAGTGTTGTTTAAGAGTCCCCAATAAAATTATCTTTTAATAAAAAGAGGAAAATTATCATTGTCCCTAACAGCAGTTAAGATATTTATTAGAAAACAAACAAAAAATTATCTTTCCTCCTTGTCATAAAACTCAATTAAAATAATAGCTAGTGAAAACATAAGTTGTTCAATAATACAAGCAGGGTCATTTGAGCAATTTACTTCCTGTTCGATCATTTTGATTTCAAAATAGCAGTTTTTCGCTCACATTCTTCCTCCCAAGTCTGTTTGTTAATAACAGGCATGTGTGCTCCTCTGGACTTAAAATTGGCATAAATCTCAGATGTCATTGTGCTCTGATTTGCTGCTCTGCCAGCAGATTCTTTAAGCATTTGCCACCCTGGAGTCAGAGATTGATGCGGTGCTCATTAAATATCTGCTGTGTATAAGATGTGAGAGATGGGACAGAGCATAAGCATGACCCTTGAACTCAGGAAACTTGTAAACAAATCATCGGGACCTGTGCAGGTGAGCCAGAAGAAAGGAACCCAGATGGGTTGAAAGTCCGTTCTTGTGCAACATAGGCGATAAGTGCTGTAGTATGCCCGTGACAGGAACAGCCAGGAGAGCAAGCGTCTCCCAGGAACAATTCCTGGAGGAAGGCAAGATGCGCACTGGACCTCTAGTGACAGACTCTGCCCGGATGGCCCGGAGGAAAGAGGACACCCCTGGGGAAGGAAGCAACTGGAGTACACACAGACCTGGGCATCAGCCAGTAGTGTCAGGGGCCAAGGGGACGCCAGTCACATTGAACAGAAATGCACAGCCCAGAAGGGAGTCACCAACAAGCTGGCTGCCAAGAGACATCAAAGCTGATGTTTGTCTTCAAGATTCGGCCCTGCCTAGAATGTGGCCTTTTAGCGCAGATGCCTCAGAGCAGATCTGAACAGCACAATGAGCCAGGAATCATTTTCTCAATGGTAAGCGCAGATGAATGGCACTCTCAAAGAACACATTCAAGCATGTTCATTTAGTAAGCACGTAATGTCAAAGGGCTGGGCACCAGGAAATCTTAACACGTGTGCTCTGACTAGCTGTCTACAGAGGGATGTGTTTGTTTTCAGGACAGGAGGGAGATGAGGCTCTATTATTGAGGACCTTAGGCATCAAGTGGAGAGGTTCTGATTTGAAAAAAGAGAGAGAAAACAATAATTATTGACAATTTTGGATGTGGTGCTATGTGTGCTTTCAGGAAATGACATCATGAAAAACAAGTCTTGTCTTTAAGGGAGCTAAACCCTGTAGAGAAAAGGTGTGTGGAGGGATAGGAGAAAAGCAGAGGTGAGTTACCTAGCTCCGTTGGAGCTCCTGAAATGACCCAGATTAAGTTAATGAAGACATTAAGCAATGGGACTACAGCATTAAGAGAGAAAATAGATAACAGTACTTAGAAGGGACAATTTGTAGGATGTGCTATCAGTAATGAAAGAGAAGTATTAATCACAAACTACTTAAGAACTCATTAATCTCCTAAGCAAGTGGGTGTGAAACATTAGTGAGAAAAATCTCATTTCCCATTCTGCTTGTTAAATTTCTTTAAAAGGGTAAAATGTTTAGTCAGAAATAATGATTACTAATATAAATAAGGTGGACTGTACTTTGGAATAAGTGATTAATTGTGTTTTTCCAGTCCATTTTTACAGTACAGTAACAATATCAGAGATGGAGGCATGTAGGTATGTGCCCCAATTACATGAACTTCCAATGAGCTCTGATAATTTCCGTAATTAGAAGTAGGTTTGGAAAAGAAGTCACATGTTCTTATACCACACTGTTCAAACACAGCAAGTTGCACAACCAGGTTAGGCCAGTGTGTCAAGTATATGCAATCAGATATCAAAGTTCTTCCTATGTCATGGGGGACCACGTGAGAAAATGAAAGATGATTAATGTTATAATGCATTACTAAAATAGTGTTTTATTCATTACTGCAGATAAAGTCTGGGTTCCTTGTTTTTTAAAAAGCCATTTACAAAAAATTTTCAGAAGATTCTTGTGTTTAATATGGAATCAGAATTTAAAAATTGGGGGAATGTTCAAGGAAACAAATATGGATTATATTGGAAGATTACTTTACCAAGTGAATAATGATGACTTTGTTGCTTAGCCTATTCGTGTTTATAAATGCATGTTGTTCTTGTTAGCAGCCATTGAGTCAGTTTTGACCCACAGCCTATTGTTTTTGTTCAAATTTACTCATACATACGTCCTCCCATCCATTCACTCATCCATACAACCCAACAGTTTTCCAGTTCCTAGTAAGGATGGGGGAAATGCCATGCTGAATATTGGGGAAGAAGATTCTATTAGATTAATCCTTGACCTTCAGAAAATGTTGAATAATAAGAGGAATGGACATGCAAAAAAAAAACAACAACCAAACAAAAATGGGTGTGGTGGCACCATGCTGTAAGGACTTTGTAATGATGTCCTGTGGGACCCACAGGAGGCTTCTCGGAGGAGTTAATATTTTGCTGAAATCTGAAGCAATATCAGTGGGAGTGTGCCAAATAATAGGGGAGGTGAACCTATAAGTGAAAAGATTAGACTTAATTGATAACATTTCAAAACAAAAATACGACATTTTCGATAACTATTTGAAAGCGTAACCAATGGCATATTCTAACTGACCTGTGTACTTAGAACACGTTAATCATAATTTGGTGATTTACAGTATGTTCTTGACCTATGACAGGATTATTATTCCTATACCAAAATATGTGATTATATTTGCCATCTGGTGAAATATGTGTCTTGTCCAAGTTGAGGTTCACAAATGACTGAAGCCCTAAGTAGTTCACAGTTACTCAGTAGGCCAAAGGTCCACACATAGAATGGAAATTTGTCTGTGTTACACCAGATCCTTGGAACCTCAGTTTAGGCTAAAGGTGTGAGTTGGATGCTCAATGCATTATCTTAAAAATTCACCTTGAAATATTTGAATGTTTGTATCAAACAAAATGGCATGGCTTGATTTTTGATGTATGAATGTCACATAGTAGGTGGCAATGGAGAACATGGAAATTAAAATGAATAATAGATATACTCACTACCTTCTTACATAAAACATACTGCGTTTGTTTTAAAAGTAAACTACTTTTTAAAAATACTTTTATTGGGGGTTCTTACATCTCTTATCACAATCCATATATTCATCCAGTGTGTCAAGCACATTTGCACATATGCCGCCATCATCATTTTCAAAGCATTTTCTTCCCACTTGTGACCCTGATATGAGCTCCCCATTTCTTCCCCCTCCCTTCCCCGCCTGCCCTCCCTCATGAACCCTTGATAAGTTATAGATTATTATTTTCATATCTTACATCATCCTCTATTGCCCCTACCCACTTCTCTGTTATTCATCCCCCTTGGGAGGCTGTTCTAGAGTGATCCTTGTGATCAATTCCTCCTTTCTTCTCCCACCCTCCCCTAATCCTTCTGGTATCTCTATTCTCATTGTTGACCCTGAGGGGTTTATCTATCTTGGATTCCCTGTGTTCTGGGCTCTTATCTGTAACTGTGCATGCTCTGGTCTAATCCAATTTGTAAGGTACAATTGAGATCATGGTAGAGGGGGGAAGGAAACACCAAAGAACTAGAGGGAAGTTGTGTGTTTCATCGGTGCAATACTGCACTCTGACTGGCTCATCTCTTCCCTGTGACCCCTCTGTGAGGGAATATCCAATTGTCTACAGATGGGCATTGGGTTACATCCCCCCCCCCCTGAATTCATATTGGTATGATTTTGTTGTGGGTCTTAGATGCCTGATACCCAATCCCAAGGACACCTCATGATCACACAGGCTGGTGTGCTTATTCTATGTGGGCTTTGTTGCTTCTGAGCTCGATGGCTGTTTGTTTATCTTCAAGCCTTTATGTCCCAGGCACTATATCTTTTGATAGCTTGGCACCATCAGCTTTCTTCATCACATTTGCTTATGCACTCACTTTGTCTGCAGCGATCATGTAGGGAAGGTGCGCATCATGGAATGCCAGATTGTTAGAACAAAGTGTTCTTGTGTTGAAGGAGTACTTGAGTCAAGGCCCAATGTCCATATTCTACCTTAATTCTTAACATAGATTTAAGTACAGAGGTCTATTTCCCTATCGTTATATATAAATATAGTTACATATGTACATGCCTGTATTTAGACCTCTATAAATATGCTTTGCCTCCTAGCTCTTTCCTCTATTTCCTTTTACATTTCTCTTGTTCCACTAACATGAAAATTAAACTACTCTTATTGAAAATGTTGTGCTTTCTTCTATTAAATACGCTGACTTAAAAAAAAGATATTTATTCTTTACTATCTTCCTTTCTTGCAAATGTTCAAGATTGGCTATTGAATACTTGTGCATTGCTTTCATTTGACCCAATGATTTAATAAAACACATTGCTTTCCTAAGTGTAACTCATGTTTCCATTTAGTCTTGGTAATTCCTTTATAAGGAGCCCTGGTGGCACAGTGGTTCAGAGTCAACTGGCTAACTGAGTAGTCAGTAGTTAGAACTCTCCAGCTACGCTTCAGAGGAAAAGTGAGGTAGTCTGTCTCCATAAAAATTACAGCTTTGGAACACCCAATGGGGCAGTTCTAGTCAATCCTACAGAGTAGCTATGAGTTAGTAGCAACTCAATGGCCATGAGTTTAATTACATTCTTGTATTATAGAATTGTCTCCAATTTGCTAATTATAGAACTTTTAAATTTGATTTCATTAAAATATTTAATTTTGGAAAAAAGAAAGGACTATGCTATATACATGCTTCATGAGGATACATATATTACAAGAGAATATTTTCTTGTTCTGAGCTCTAAATTGTAATATAAATAGTTTTAAAATTGAAATTGGACTATATTAATTGTTACAAGTGACTACTTCTTGGTGGACCTCAATTTTGCATATATGTAAGATAATTATCATTCAGATGAGTCTCTGAACTAATTTACCTAATTTCTGTTACCATCTTATAGGTTATAGACACAGTATTAGTTGGGAGGGGGAGGAGGAGTGGTTTTTATATTACTAAATAATTTTGCACTCTTATTTTTTATTTTTGCCTGAATTGTTAATAATAATATTAAGAGCAGTAAAGTATTGGTTCTTGGCATTAACAGGGAGGGGAAAAAGTCCTAATGGAATAAGAAGGTAGATAAAAAATATGAAGATTTCCTCCCCGCTCCCACTACCATGACTTGAATTCAACCTTGCAAGTCTGGCTAGACCAGAGGATGTACACTGGTACAGATAGGAAATGAAAATCCAGGGAATCCAGGGCGGATGAGCCCTACAGGACCAGTGGTGTGAGTGGCAAAACAGGGAGGGTAAAGGGAGAATGGGTAGGAAAGAGGGACCCGATTACAAGGAACTATATGTGACCTCCTCCCTGGGGGACAGATAACCGAAAAGTGGGTGAAGGGAGACGTCAGACAGGGCAAGATATGACAAAATACCAATTTATAAACTATCAAGGGCTCATGAGGGAGGGGGGAGCGGGGAGGGAGGGGAAAAACTGAGGACCTAATGCCGGGGGTTTAAGTGGAGAGAAAATGTTTTGAGAATGATGTACAAATGCGCTTTACACAATTGATGTGTGTATGGATTGTGATAACAGTTGTATGAGCCCCTAATAAAATGTTTAAAAAAAAACAACAACAACAAACAGAAAAAAATAAATATGAAGATATCAAACCAAGTCATGATATAATATAAAAAGGAAAGAAAAAAAAATCCTACCTCTTCAGTCAGGAGCAAGACATTTAAGAGAAAACGGTTGCAAAAGAGGAAATGAAGTGAATAAGAGATTTGAAACTGGTCCAAACGGCCTGAATTGTCTGGTAGCAGAAGAACCCATTGAAGAATAGGGTAGGAATCCTCGATATTAAGGTACCTATGCCCCTTTGTATTTTTTCTTTAAGCTTACCTGAGCGGACTCATGTTGTACTTGTCCTTTTGTGCTTGGCTTACTTCGCTTAGCATGATGTCCTCCAGTTCTTCCCATGGTCCATTAATTCTTATGTCGGAAGAGAACCCGCTTTGTCAGTGTTGTGCTTGGGTGGCTTTGGAGATGGATTCTCCTCCTCCCTAGTGTAGCCAGAAGAGGTCAGTTGCACCCTCCGTGCTGTTTTCCCAAAGCTAATTTGGAGACCTCAACCCCATTGAAACGGAGGGTGGTGCCATGACTCATATTATCTAGGACAGTGGGGCTCAGGCCATATCCCACTTTAAACTTGCTTCATTAGCATAACAGATTACCCACTTCAATATGGGACTACTACTGCAGGTGTAGAGGCTAAGATTTACCATATATCACAAAATAGAGGCCTGTGGCCTGAAGGGCCGTGTCACATCAGTAAGTGTACAACAAAAGAGCCAGGAGGAACAGATACCCATTGGATGAAAAATGTGCCTCCCTATTGAAAAGGAGAATTTTTCAAAGTGTGATTCGGGCTACAGCATATAAAGAGAGGATCGTGTTGTCTATGAGGCATTTGCAGTAGCCATAGTTACCCTTGTTTACTAGCCATTTTTCAGGTAGGCTTGTTGTGAGAGATGCAGAGTCAGGAGGAATATAATCCCTCTGACAGAGGTGACAGGGGAACCTGTTTTCACTGGTCTTGATGAGTTCAGGGCCCGTCCTGAATGTGGGTCTTCATATTCAGAGTGTATACCTTGCTCCACCATATGAGTGGATTCACTCTTCCTATCAGCACCTTCAAAAGTATATGTTTCTCCCCCACTTTTAATAACAACCTTCCCGGACTTCACAATGCTTCGATTTTTATTACCTTGTCTCCATGGATACTGACTGCAGAAATTAATGCTATTGGTATTAAGCATTCTATAGCTCTTTGCAAATAATAAACAAATAATGAAATTTCCTGGCAAAGGAGTAATCAATGTATTCTAAACGACATGTGTCTAAGTTGCATAGTTCTAGCTGTAACTGCGTATGTCAAAGACAGTGTAATTTACAGAGAGGACTGCAGGGCCGGCCTCAGCCCAAGACATGATGCCCTCTCCCTACATGGCAGCACTACTGAGGACAGCACAGAAGATACAGGTCTGGGAGTATGGCTGGCTTGACCTGCCCTCATGGGGGCAAACCAAGAGAGCAGCAGTTAAGAGAGCAAAGGATGCATTGCACTGGGCAAATCTTCAGCACAGTGCTGGAGAGCAATCATGGCCCTTTGAGGACTTGGGTGCATCTCCCCCAAGCCATGGCATTTGAAATGGTCTTATATACATTTGAAAGTTAGACATGGAATAAGGAATACCAAAGAAGAATGGATGCATTTGGATTATGAGGCTAGAGAAAAATATTGAAAGTATCTTTAACTGCAAAAGAGCAAACACATCTGTCCTGGAAGTACAGCCCTAATGCTCCTTAGACGTGAGGACGGGGAGAGTCCCTTTCACATATTTTGGGCGTGTTTTTATCCAGACACCATGCTTGGTAAAGGAGTAGGACAATCAAAAGAGAAAGACCCTTGATGAGATGGATTGACATAGTGGCTGCCAATGAGGCTCAAGCAGAACAACTGTGAGGATAGCCCCAGGCTGGTCGATGTTTTATTCTGTTGTACATAGATAGGGTCTCTATGAGTGGGAGCTGAATGGACAGCACCAAAAACAACATGTAGGAAAACTGCTGAAATTTCTGAGAGATGGTTAACTGTAAGTTTCCTTTGTCTGCAACGATCTTGATATTAGGTCGATGTCAGATTATATTCATAGATATTCCTTCTTATCTAATGTCTGTTAAGTAAACCTTAATGTGTTCATTCCCTTTGTAGTATTCCTAAAAACACTAAACTCAGTAATGAGAATATATTGACATAGGCACTAGACTTCTTCTGCATCCCGTTACTTATCCTGTCCCACTCTACTGTTAGTCTTACCTTCTTTGTTGAAAGTAAAAAGGAGAGAAATCTATCGGAGAGGAGAATTTTGCTTACATCTAAAGAGAATGATGGTTTTATTTCTTAAATTTAGTTCCTCAATTTCAGAATAGTTCCCTTATTGGCCTACATAAGAAAGATGCTGTACCTATCATATATATGAATAATTTAATAGTGGTTGATTCAACCAATTGGTGGTTATTAAATTGTCACACAATACAAAACATCACTTCAGCAAGCCTAAATGTTAGTGATAACTTTGGTAAAACTAATTACAAAATAGTTATGAAGTGTTTGAGAAGTTGGTCTTTTTAAAATGGAAAGGAACATGGATATTATTTCTTGTCATGAAAAATCCCTGATTGGCTACAGTAATGTGAGCTGCCTAAATCTTGCTATTATTTTAGTCACAGCAAAATGGTGTGAGGTGAAGTTTTTTGTAAAAACTACATACTGTCACACTTGAGGATGCATATCAATATGGACTGTAGTGTCTTGAAAAGACACTAATTAATTGAATCTGAATAATCATTATATAACACTCCATAGTCTATAGATTACAAATGATAGGCATGGAAAAAGTAAGTATCCAATGTTTCCACATCTCCTTCTGTCTTCTGCTATGAAGAAAGGAGCAACTGTCAATAATGACAGCAAACAGATATCTGCTTACATTGTTCTAGGCAGGGTAGATCAACGCTGGCTACCTGCCCCCATGCCCCACGAAGAATGGCCGCCTGGCTGGTTGAGGGGAAGTCATCAAGCAGAAATAGTTAGTCACAAACGAGGAGCTCTGGAAATCCCTCTTTTCCAGAGTTGGAGTCTATCATGGGTTGTTTAAATACGGTAACCATTGCAGTCATTGTGGAAGATAGACTACTTAGTGAATCACTTATTGAATTGTTTTCATCTAAATAGTTGATGTTGTGTTGCTTTGCACTTGTCGATAGTGTTTTTTGCCCACTTTTCTAAAGTACTTAAAAACCCCCCACAAATCTAATCATTGATCTTGATTAATAAGAACCATATTTGTATAAGATTAGATCAATTCCACATCAGGTTTCACTAGATGCTTTTTCACCAATAAATCTCCATCCTTGTCATCAAAGGGACTAAAGCCTCCAATTTTTTTATTATCAATCATTTTATTGGGGGCCTCTTACAGATCTTATAACAATCGATAATTCAATTCTATTAAGCACACTTGTACATACGTTGTATTCATCATTTTGAAGATACTTTCTTTCTACTTCAGCCCTTGATATCAGCTTCTCTGTTTTCCCCTCCCTTCCCCCACCCTCGTGACTCCTTGATCAGTTATATATTATTATTGTGAGTTCGTATCTTACACTGTCCGTTGTCTCCCTTCCCCCACATTTCTATTATTCATCCCTCTCAGGGAAGGGGAGACATTAAATATCAACCTGTGATCAGTTCCTACTTTTTCCCCCTTTCCTCCCCTTACCCTCATGGTATCACTACTCCCGCTACTATTCCTGAGGGATTTATCTGTTCTGGATTCCATGTGTGAGAGCTCTTATCTGTAGCAGTGTATACACTCTGGTCTAGCCGGATTTGTAAGGTAGAACTGGGTCGTGATAGTGGTGGGGAGCAAGCATTCAGGAACTAGAGGACTGTTGTGTGTTCTGTCCGTGCTGTACTGCACCCTGGCTGGCTTGTTCCTTCTTTGTGACCATTCTGTGAGGGGATGTTCAAGTGTCTGCAGCTGGGCTTTGGGTCTCCACTACCACTCCCTCTTTTGCATCAATATAATTGTTTTTTTGTTTTCTTTTTGATTGTTTGGTACCTGATACAGTAGAACCCGCTACTCAAGTGCATCAGTACTCGACATAATTGGATTTTGACTCGAATGTCTAAAAAATTTTGCATCAGAGCTCAAACAAAACATCGGAATCCGACCTGAGGCACTTGATTTTTGAAAAACGAAAGCAGTTTGTGTTTCGCTCATTGGAAGTTAGTGGGCATTGTTAGTATGTGTTGTTTAAACCTTTTGCGGCTGTGTCCCAAGCACTGTGCTAAAATTTTCTTAATTTTTGTAGCCTTTCGTACTGTGTTTAGATACAGTACGTGGGTTCTAAGAAAGCCATTGCAAACAAGCAGAAAAGGGAAATGGTAAGAACCCCAACTGAAGTGAAAAAAGAGATTACTGAAAAGTACAGAAGTGGCATTCGTGTGACTGATTTAGCGTCCCTGTCTAATTTGCCGAGATCCACCATGAGTCCATTTTTAAAGCAGAAAGAGGGAATATAAAGTGCTAGTGTTGCTAACAGCGGCCTCTGATATTAGGAGAAGTAGAAAAATTGCTGTTAGTTTGGATCAATGAGAAACAAATTGCTGGTGATAGTATTTCGGAAGCTATTATTTGAGCTAAGACTCAAACCTTTCTTACATGCGGAACGTGTGAAAAATAACCTGGATCAAGTCATGGCCCGAGCATGAGTTTTTGGCTCGGAGGGGCTGGTTTGACAGGTTTAAGTAAAGAAGTGGCCTTCATCCTGTTGTACAGCCTGGGGAGGCAGGAAGTGCTGATGAAAAAGCTGCAGAAAGGTATGTGCAGGAATTCCAGCAATTCATTGACAAAACCAGCTTTCTGCCAAATCAGATCTTTAATCCCAAATCTTTTGGAAGAAACTGCCAAAGAGGACCTCTATCACAAAGCAGAAAAGACATTGCCAGGCCACGGATCAATGAAAGACAGACTCACTTTGCTGTTGTGTGCAAAGGCTCGTGGTGACTTGGAAACAAAGCCTCTGTTGGTCTACCACTCTGAAAATCCTCGAGCTTTTAAGAAGCATCACGTTGTTCAGAGCAAGTTAAATGTGATGTGGAAGTCGAATGCTGAAGCTTGGGTAACAAGGCACATTTTTAGGGAGTGGGTTTGTGAAGTGTTGGCCCCCAGTGTAAAACAAAGACCTTGAAGAAAATAATTTGCCACTCAGGGCAGTTCTCTGTGTAGACAATGCCCCTGCCCATCCCCCAGGCATGGAAAGCGGGTGAGCAGACAAATGTAGCTGGCTAAAAATTAAATTTTTGCCACCCAGAACCACCTCACTAACACAGTCCATGGACCAGCAGGTCATTTCTAATTTCAAGAAATTGTATGCGGAGGCATTGTTCCAGAGGTGATTCCAAGTGACCAGTGAAATTAGCCTGCCTGTGGCTGAATTCTGGAGGGAACGTCTCCATATTCTGAGCTGTGTTAGGCTAATAAACAAAGCTTAGGCAGATGTCTCCAAGAGGATTCTTAGAGCAGCTTGGAGAAACCTGTCACCCGATGGGGTTCCTCTTAAGGACTTTGAAGGTTTCGACGTCCCTAATCAGCTTGAAGCTGACCTGGAAGCTGAGCACCTTTCTCTGCCTGACCCAGATATGGAGGGAATTGTTTCTGTGGTCAAGTCCACAGGCTTGGAGGTCAGTGCTGATGACGTTGAGAAGCTGATTGAAGAGCACAGCGCTGATCTCACCCCGGAGGAACCCCAGGATCTTCTAGAGGAGCCGTCTGGAGAGGAGGAAATCAAGAGGGAGTCCGCTTCTTCGGAAATCAAAGAAAAGCTGCTTCGTTGGGAGAAAGTCCAAGAGATTTTTTGAAAAGAATCATCATGATAAGGACTTGGTTAACCATGTCATCGATATTGTTGATGATAATTTAGTAAACCCTTTTAGAAAACAATTAAGGAAACAGCAGACAACATTAGACAGATTTTTTTTTTTTTTTTTTAGAGAAAGCCAGCCTACTCCTATTGAAAATAGGAAAAGAAGGGGTGGGGGGGACTCCTAAAAAGCAGTTATCTGATGATTTTATGGAAGGGGAATCCCCTTCCAAGCAATGACTCTGCACACCTTCTGTCCACAGATCCAGATCCTCATCAATCTCAAGGTATGGCCCATACATTAATAACTAAAAACATTTTTAATGTTTCTTATTAAAATTATATTATTTAACTCTGAACTTCTTTACTTTGAAATTTCTGCGTAATATTTTGTATAAAAAGGCACAGTTAGGGTAAAAACTTGGTGGTCAATAATGGATTAATCCATTTTCAGTTATTTCTTATCGGAAAAATTGATTCAGAATTCAACTGCTTCGCATCTCGACACTCTTTCTAGAACGGATTAGCCTTGAGGTCCAGGGTTCTCCTGTACCTGATCCTGTCGATGCCTAATGATCAATCAGGCTGGTGTGCTCCTTGTATGTGGGCTTTGTTGCTTCCCTGCTAGATGGCCTCTTGTTAAACTTCAAGCCTTTAAGACCACAGATGCTTTATCTTTTGATAGTCAGGCACCATCCGCTTTCTTCACCACATTTGCTTAGAAACCCATTTTGTCTTCAGCGATTATGCGAGGAAGGTGAGTACCAGAGTGCCAGGTTATTAGAACAAAGTGCTCTAGTGTATAGGGAGGCCTTGAGTAGAGGCCCAAAGTCCGACTTATATTTCAATACTTAACGTATAATTATATGTATATTGACCTATATCCCTATCATTATAAATTAATATATTTACATATGTACATGCCTATACCTATACCTCTATCAATAGCTTTTGCCTCCTAGTTCTTTCCTCTATTTCCTTTCACCTTCCTCCTGTCCCACTGTCATGCTCACCCTCCATTTGACTCTCAGTAATTCCCCTCTAGGATACTTGATCAAACCCCACCAGGCCTTCTACGTCCTCCTCGCCATCAATTTTAGATCTCTTGTTGTTACCTCTAACTTTTTATTCACAGTCCACCAGCCATCTACACCAGACAAAGGCTCTATAATCCTTCTACTCTTCTTGAACTATACCTCTACTCTGTCATAAAATGCTGTTTATTTTAATCCATTAATGGATGATATTTGTTTGAATTTTTATGAAGCTTTAAAATTTCTTTTATTTTATGAGTGAATTTGATTTTCATTTTTTATGTCTAGTATTAGGATTTCAAAGACTTTTTGATGCAAGATTTACGGCAACTTTCTTTTTATTGCTATTTTGGAAACTATCATTTTCTTTGTTTTATGATTATTTATGTAAAATTGGAATTACAAGGAAACGTCAAAGAGTTTGTGGGAAAATTCCATTATCTTTAAATTCCATTTTCCACAGACCTTTTAAAGCGCTCTGGTATGTGTTCCTTTGAGTCAGACTCTATTAAACCCTATGACATTGTATCTTTTTTGTTGGTGAATGTTTGCCATTCTTTTTTACTCAATCTTCTTACTTTTTTTGTGAAAATGAATTTGGGTAATTTACATTTTCCTGTAGAACCATTTCATTTAGATTTTTCAAATGTAATTGGTATTTTGTTGTTACTAGGTAATTTAATTGGTTGTGACTCATAGTAACCTTGTGTAAAACACATTTTCATCTGCAATCATCTTTTTCCTCATTCCTGAATTTGTAAATTCTTGTTCTTTCCTACTATCTTGATCTTTTCTAAGACTCTGGGGGAGGGAGGAAAAAAAATGAGGAGCTGATACCTAGGGCTCTAGTAGAAAGAAATTGTTTTGGAAATGATGATGGCAACATATGTACACATGTGTTTGACACAATGGATATATGGATTGTTATAAGAGCTGTAAGATCCCCCCCAAAAGTGATTTTTTCAAAAAAGAATCTACTGATTTTTATACTAAATTCAAAATAGTATCTTTATTTTTTAATATATATATTTCAGCTTTTTTCGATATTTGTTTTTACCTTACTCTGTTTTACTATTCTTCTCTCTTTTTTGGTTGAATTTATGACTTACTTATTTGCTATACTTTTATGTAATAATAATATAAGTAAAGTCTAGTGTTTTCTTACCATATACAAATTAAGTTTATTGTTTGTTTGTGTGTTTATAGATAGTGCCTAATATTTTCAGAAAACTACTCTTTTGAGTTATTTATTCTCACATGTCTGTGTGTCAGGGTTGGCCAGCCCCTAACACATCATCACAGGTCCGATAGGCACAATTGTACAGCGATAATAAGTAAAGATGATTGTAAAGTTATAGAGAGCATGAGAGATAGAAGAGAGATTGAAATAATGGCGTCAGACACATTTCATGGTAGCATGCTCACCTCAGCCTCACTTGGTGGTCCACGGAGAGGGAGAGAGAGAGAGAGAGAGAGATTTATTGCTAACCAAGGCTTTTATATTCTGTGGGGATGTGCAAGCCCCCTAATTACAGGTGAAGACATACGTTACAGGAAAGGGTTGTGCTGTAGGTAATATAGTAATGGGGGGATGATCTAGGGGGTCATAAGCTATTGGAAGAGGAGGGAATAAGGGTACACATGTGACAAGATGGGCAGACCCTAGATTCATGATGGAGCCCTAACTTCACTGAGCAGGGTTGACCTGTTCTCTGGCGCACCATAGAAACCATTATCAGTGGGGGGTAAACCCACTACAGGGACCAAACCCATGACTGCAAGCCTTTAGAGAGAAGTAGCCCATTGTCCTTAACAGCAGGAAGCGGGTCCTTCCTGTGGTGGGACCAGACAGTCGTCTGGCAGCTGACTGCCTTCAGGGAGGTAACTTGACAATCAGTTACCATTAGCTGCAAGCAGGGTCCTAAGTCTAACCTATATTTGGGGGAGACAACTTGGGAGAAAACTTTCTGTTTCCCACATCTATGTAGATTTAAAACTCCCCATAAAGGGGATAGAGTGCCTCAAACTAAACTAATTTTTAGCAGTCACTTACTAGATGGAACATTTCCTCCTTGTGTTTCTTTTTGTAAGCATGCATTAACGCTTGGATACATAGTTTGTCATTTAAGGGTGGCATCTCAGTTAAGGTGTGTATCTTTAGTCATCTTCTGCTATCTTATTGACTTTATTACTTTTCCCAACAAGCTGAGATTTCAGTTGACATAGGACATGTCAAGTTCAACATTTATTTGTTGGCGTGGTTACCCTCCCATCAGGTTTGATAATCATGGGGTAGCTTTAATTCTCAGGGTTCGAGTTCATATGAATGAGAAACAGCCTGGTTCACAGAGTGGTTTTATTTTTATTGAAGGAAACGGAGTATCTGACCATTTTGTTTACCAGTGAATTTATTTATTTGGAATACTTCTTATAATTCTGCTTAGAGTAAGAAAACAGCCCTCATGTCCTCACTGTTTTTCAAATTCCCACAGGAGAATGAAAATTTTGTCTACAACACCAGACTTGTTTGTTTCACATAAAAGAACATAAATCCCCCATGGGTCCCCAGGGGTATGTTAGAGAAAGGGAGTGATCATTATAAAGCACTTAGCACTGTGTGCACTGTATCATGTTGCCATGAGAAAGTGATGTTTGATTGGCTAATAAAATAGGTTCAGTAAATCCTTTAAATACTGATGTGGGCAATTGTGCATGTTGGAATTTAATACCTGAGAGTGTATCATAAGGATAACTTTGTCTACAGGCTAGTCATCTTGCTAGTATAGATTTCTGAATTTAAGCATGATTGTGTTTGTATCGCACTTTTATGTGTCAAAATTCCTTGCTTACCACCTTACTTTAACTGAGCTTTGACCTTATGTCTTCTATTATTTTCTCTATGATATTATGAGATATGTTAAAATGTGCCAACCAACCAATTTCTGCTATTGATTCTGTGGTCTGATAATGCACCCCTCCTCTCAGCCCCAGCAAGGGAAAAGGGCAAAGTATTAAAAACGACATAAGATTTAATGCATATTTCTTTTTCTACCCCCACTCTGCATTCTTAAACAAGCTAAAGGGAAATATGGGATCAGATGTGATCGTTGAATGTTTTTGCTTTTGTTTATTGTTGTTTTTGTCTATTGATCATTATATAGTAACAGGGAGGCTTGAGAATATTTTCTAGATAAATAGTCTCTGAATCTATTTTAGATGATCTACAATGTAATATAAGTTTTCAAATGTTATTATTTTGTCATAGTATCTTTGAGAAAAGGTACTGCTGCTTTAATTAGGAGGAGAAACTAAACCTTAATAAATCATTATTTTCTCAGTTATTTGAATTTCTGTTCTAATCTTATCAGTGGTTGGAAATGACCATAAATTTAGTGGTAGATAACTAGGTGAATTTAGAATTAAAATGTTTTAGAATACCAGTCATAAAAAAGTAGTGAAATGTCTATTTTACTATGGAACAATTAGGAATATATACTAGAGTGTAATATTTCATAGGTAAAATCCATGGAATGTTTAGGTGTATGACTTTTATCTAGTTAAAAGATTTCCAGTGGCTAATTATTCTAAAGCAGACAGCTGTTCCTTCTTCAAAATTGGTTCTTCGTCTGGAAAACTCTTCTGAACCCTGTTCACTCTGGGTGGCCCTTCTGGTAAGGAAATACCAGTCACATCGCTCCCAGCATCACAGCAACCAACCAGCCACTGCAGTAGGACAAACTGACTGACAAGGGGTGACTAGTCACTCTTGTGATAACTTTTAGATATGATCCAAAGTATTACCCATAAAAGGAAATTCAACAATGTGGACTTCTTTAAAATGAAAACCTTCCATTCTACAAAACACTGCTAAGAGTTTTTAAGCATTATGATAGATAAATGCATGTGCTAGACTTGCATGAACATGGAAGAATCAATTGCCACCTGTGTACTTTCAAATCCAGAAATGGTTATAACAACTAGGTATACTTTATAAATGGCATCAAATTTAGATAAAAAGTCTTATTAACAACTAATAATGTACACCTATGCCTTCCCTCATTTTCAAGATAATATCTGGATATAAATTAGATAAAAACCAATTAGATAAAGATTCATTTGTTTAGTACACTCTTAATTAATATTTTAATCCATATATTCCCATGTATGGTTAAAAGTCTTTTAAAATATTTTCTAAAGAGCTCAGAGTTTAAACAAAACACATAGTGGTGTTTCTTGTCCGAAATATGAATGAAATTGAACATAATAAAATAACGGTATGAGGTGTTTATTTTAAGTTTCTGGAGTATGACATTTTTAATTCAGACGCTTTCCCTGTTAAAAAGGTTGTTATAGTTGTTGTTTTGAAAATGATCTTAAAAATGTTTGTGACACAATATGTTTTCACGGTTACCTTATTGAAAATAACTTTGTATTTACAATATTAGCACTTTTAATTTTCACACACTTCATTTTCTTTTCAGTTTTTATTATGAATTGGTTAGACACTTTTAGAGCAGGTCAATTTTTCATTCAATGAAAACATACACATTTTGTTTCATCTCATTCGATGTAACATCACTGGTGACATATATTACCCAGTCTGCTCCCTGTGCCTCCTGTTTCTATTGCTCCTTCTTTTTTAACCTTTCTAGAATCTGTCCTGACATAAATCTTCCTCTTTAATCTCAAATGGTTGATTGTCCTAAAATGTGCACACCTCACTAGTGTGAATTTCCCCCCCCTTATAGACCTAGTTTTAATTTAAAATTCAGCCATGGTTGTGAGGTGTGAGCTCATCTCTCGACTTAGAGTGTAACGAAGGGCTGTAGTCTTGGGAGCTCCACCAGTCTACCCCATCTTTCACTGGCATTAGGCATATTGACTACTCATAATAGAAATGCTACCACTTCCTCTTTGTCTTGTAGTTTCTGTGCCATAATGCACAGAGGATTTTCTTTCACACTATTCCTTTTCAGGATTTTTTTCATAAAAGCACCTTTTCTTTCTGCTGTCATTTTATATGCCATTTTCTACTATTCCATGCTTATGATTTCTGTCTTTAAAATACGTGTTATAGGTATAGATACTATCAGAGTTATTCATGTCTATCAAATACTGTCCAATGTGCCAAGCCCACAATATCAAACTCACACACACTCAAGTCTAGACTTTAGAGTCGTCATTGTTAGAGTAGTCATTCTTAGCAATTTCCTATGTGTTCTTGGAAACATTAATGTGTATGTAAATTACCTCAATGTATTGGGTAGATATGTATTTTTTCTCTCTGTTTTTCATTTATTATATTTTGTACATCATTTTGTGTCACTACATTGGCTACAGTACCTTGGTATTATGCCTATATTGTAATGTGCCCAGCCAACTGTTACTGGTCACTTGGGTTGAGACACTTGGGGAGAGACACTTGTCTCTCACTTTGTCACATGGAATTGGCTTGCATGTTACTGTGATGCTGGAAGCCATGCTACCAGCATTGTAAAAGTTATCAGAGACACCATAGTGAACAGATCACAGCAGAGCATCCAGCCTAAGAGAAAACTAGAAAGAAAGAAGAGGTAGTCCATTTCTGAGAATTTAGCCAATGAAAACGTTATGCACAGTGGTGGCACATTGATGTGGTCCTGGGATATGCACTCTCAATGTGGAAGGGAGAAAAACTTTGGGAGACCTTCATTTGCTGACGGGCCATTCTAAGCAAGAAGAAATAATTAGGTTGTAGTTAATTGATATGTCCATCCTAGCCAGAATTCCTTGTTTGACATCTTATAGTTCTTGGTTCTAAGTCTTTAGCGTTCTTAACCCCATTTTGGAGGATGTTCTCTACTAACTCATGAACAGGATTAGAGTGGGATTAAAATCTGACTTTAGTACAGGGTGTGAACCAAGTTCCCCACTTTTCTTTGGGAGCAATTTTAGACCCTAACTTAGTAGAGTATGAATTAAGCCACACCCTTTGTTCTGTTGGGGAGTGTGATAGTTAGGTTCATTGTGCCAATCTGGCCAATAGGAACACGTGGGTGGAGATTAATCAGGCCACAGTTTGATTGGAGGGTAAAGAAATAAATGGTTCTACAAGGTCTCCCCTATCCCCCCACCCCCCCAATCTCTCTTGCTCTCTGGTGATCAGACCCGCATGTTCCTGCTTTAGCTAGTTCTCTGCCTTAACCCTTGTGCTACACTACCTGTGGACCAAGCTAACCCATGGATCATGTTGCTAGAGCTTGAGGCTCCTTGGAGACCTGCTTCACCATGCTGCTTGAGGCTGGTGGATCCTGTCACCTTGCATTGCTTGAGTTGGATATCCCATCTGGCACTGCTTCCCTAAGCTCCTGTGTTACTGACGGTTGCTTACCCACCCTGCTGTCTGCTGCCTGAAGGGCAGACTCTGCCTGTTTTGCCCGAGGGAAGACTCCACTGTCTGCTTCCTTGACCTTGGACCGGAGCCCCATCTAAGTTGAAGGGCATTCAGTGCATTAACTGAACTACAAAAGTGAGTTGAACTGAGGCCTCTGTACTCTTCTATCTATCTAAAATTCTAAGTGTTCTGGTTTTGTTTCTGTTAAGAACCCTGCCTAACACAGGGAGCTCTTTCTAATTTACTAGAAGGTGTAACTTCTAGACACTATCTTTCATTGTCTTTGGTTGTTTGGTCAGCTAAAAGCCAAACCACACCTCAATCAAAGCCATCAATTAGTATATAAGAGCACCCGGAACACAGAGAAAGAAACCTCAGGACCATTTAGAAGAGCATGTCCAAGATCCCTGTCTGAAGTGGCAGAGACCACTGAAACTAGATGCTCCAAAGGCTGTGGCACAGAGGCTTGGAGGAGTGGCACTGAGTCTGTGGGGTACCTTCTCCTCATCTGGTCCTAGACTGTGGAACCAGGATGACAGGTGAGCTGGCTTCCTGGCACACAGAGAGGCAAATGCCAGGAGAACACATGACAAAGACTGAGAATGGGAAATAGACATGGCTGCTGGCTGAAGAAACCAATGGCTGTATCCTTACATTTTTACGGATCCTGACTTGAGGAAAGCTATTCAATTCCCTAATAAACCCCAGGAACCATGAATATTGTCTGTGGGTACTGCAGGGCCATTACAATGAATTATCAAGCCACCATAAATGTGGAGTGGTGTCGGGTGAATGGTTGATGTCAGAATAGGTCAAGAAGAATGGACCATGGAGGCCTGTCTTGACCCCACTTCCATTGCTGTATACCACAGTAACTGTATATATCCTATAATAACCAGAATGGGGAACACATGAAATATGAATCTAAGAAAATTAACTATAAAAATAAAAATAATACATTAAGATTGATCGTCCAGGCATTAGTGAGCAGAAATGGACTAATGCTAGATATTTTCAATCAGACAATCAAATGGTATACTATGCAAGGAATTATGGACTCAAGGGGAATGGTGTCACTTTCGTTGTCGAAAAGAACATTTCAAGCTCAGAGTTGATATAATTATGTCATAGAATAATATCTATATATGTCTACACATAACAGTTAATACCATTATTATTCAAATTTACTCACTAAGTGCTAAACACAGTGGTGAAGCATTTGAATAATTCTACCAACCTTTTCCGTGAGTCTGAAACTGATCAACCCTGCAATCAAGAAGCATTGAAAATGACTGGTGACCAGAATGTGAAAGTTGGGAAATACCACTAGCTGAAAAATAGGTCCTTGATGACAAACGAAATTGGAGATTACACAATAGAATTTTGCGAGACTGCTGACGATGAGTACATAGATGGCATGGGCGTAACAACATACAAACATAGAGAACGTAAAGATGGACCTTCCAGATGGAAGTCATGCCATTAAATTACCTACATCTGTGGTAAGAGACAGTGGACAACCTGAATATCATCAGCCACACAGATTGTGGGACAGACATATTCAAGTTCAGGCTGATGGAAGAAAATTAAAACAACTTAAAGAGAGCAAAAACACACCCTTTTTTAAAAATCGTTTTATTAGGGGGGAAAGCACACCCTTGACTATATCCCAGTTAAGGTTCTCAAGAATAGATCTGATACATTGAATGCGAAGGACAGAAGACCAGAGGGGTTGTGGGATGACATTAGGAAAGTTGTACATAGGAAATCAGAAGGTGTCCGTGTACATAGGGTTCTTTTTACCTGGAACCCACTCAGCAGTACTTAAGAATGGCAATAGGTTGATTCCAAGATGTATTATGAAATAGAGATGTTTATATCTTCACCATAGACATTTATGCTTTTATGAGAACATGTTCGTATTACATTGAAAATGAGGAAAAACAATGATAATTTCACTTTGGATATACACCAATAATCTATTACCAGTTGGATGTGTTTTCTCCATGGAGTGATAGTATTTTCGAGTACATTTTATTTTCATTGTTATTATAATTATCTAAATTAACCTCCATATCAGTCATTTCCACTTATTTTTTTTAATTTCTGCTCATTTCTTTAATTCACCAAAAAAAAAGACATTGGCTTTTCTCTGGTTTTTTCTTTTTCTTTGTATGTATGTAATATTGAGTACTCTAAGAAAAATGTTTAAGTGAATTTTTGCTGTGTGCCATGTATATATTCCTAGGCTTTTGAAAATACTAGTTGTACTTATAAATTCTTACTTGAAAACACTAGTACTAAATTCTTAGTTGAAACTATCAATTGTACTTATAAATTCTTATCAGATTACGTTCCATTGTACTGTGCTTGACGGCTTTGTGCATGTGTATGTGAAGACGTCACTCCTCAGATATTTGAGACCCTGTGTTCTGTGTTATTATTACTTCAGACTTCGGCCTCAGAAAAACTTACATTCCCTTGCTTCCAAGAAGACGGCCGGCAGTCCCACCACTGGTCCATACTGGGTAGAATCAGCCACAGGCGTGCGGGTCTGCCCCGATCTCTCAGGCCCCTCAGAAGGATGATTTCGTTATGGACCTTTCAAAGCCCCAAATGTTATAGCCCATTTGAAATAATTTTCCAATTCTTCTAGACGACAGATGACATTCGAAACTGAAGTGAAAGAAATTAGAACTAAAAATGTTCCATGCACACAGCTTTCACTCCCACAGTTTAATCGATTATGCGATGAAGATATTGTGTGATGGTGGGCACATTGTTGTGTTTAGATTCTTTCTGTGATGCCTTGCTCACCGCTGACAAGTTTAGAAAGATTTCACTAATGGAAGACATAGGAAAATATGAGGTCTGCAGTCAGTCTGAGAGAGAAGAGCTCCTTTGCTGTCTTTTCAAACATCTTTGCCTTGTCAGTAGGAAGAGCTACTGAAATCCTTATCTGGAGACAGCAAACATGTCTGTGTGGGTCTGGCGAGTGTTTGAAAGAATTGTCACATCAAGAAAATACAAATCACATCTTCAGGCTTTAACATTAGAGTATATGATTCTGCTGGTGTGCGCCAACCTTCACTAAATCATCATACACTGACCTTCTCTTCCTTGCGGACTTCATCAAGTGTCCATTTTTCATCCCACAGTTATGGTTTGGGAGAAATGTCCTAACAGTGCAATTTCTGATTGTGCGTATCTAGGTCCTTTTATTCAAAATGCATCCACTTTTATTTTAGTTCTGTCTTTATAAACATTTACTTTACAACTTAACTCAAGTAAAATATGAAGAGCCTGCTTAGAGCAGCAGAAAGAAAATGCTAAGATGCATTTCTTTAAAGGCATGTAGTATACTAACACAGAAACCAACTCGGTCCCTAAAATAATCGATACTGTAGCATTTTTACAGAGTTATAAGGAATTTAAAAACTAGTTCATGTGTGTTGTTTTAACAACTCAATCAAGTTTTCATTTTTCCATGTCTTTTATTCTAGAATCTAATTACTTCTGTAACAGAAAACTTAACATCTCTGCCACTGATTGTTCATCTGGCACTGCTGTTATTTTTAAGCTTGAGTTTCATTTAATTCTATTTCTTAATTGCATAAATGTTTACATCTCTAAAGCTTGAAAAGATAGTAATCCTTGGATAGATTATACCACTGAAAAGTCTCAATTTAAAAGAAACCGCTTTGAAGGTCATGGTAAACTTCTAAAAAATCATATGATACATTAAAATTGACATTAACGTTTTTGTCTAAAAAAAAAAAATTGACATTAACATGTAAAATCAATTAATAATACTTGCTAGTATCAGTCCATCTACATTTCTCCTCTGATGGCTGTGATTTCACAATGTTATGTCTTTCATAGTTACTATGGTTAGTAGAGATATCTTGACTTCTTTAGAAAAAGTTACCATCTCATTTTCTTTATCTAAAATATTCCAGGTCTCTGCCTTGTGCATTGCAGGGGTTTCAAATTTGGAAACCTCCGGTGGAAAGTAAATACATGAAGCAATCCATGTATTAAAGAAGAGAAGAAGAAGATGAACATATAAGGATCTCCTTTTTGTTTTTCCTTTTGTTTTAAGCAGGGAAGATCATGTCCCATCTAATGGAACAGTTTCCCTTTGGCCTTGGTCCAAGTTGCCCTGCAAGAATGAGAGCCAAGTGTTACCATGGTTACTACAAGAGAAAGCACTGGTCTAGGTGCTTAGGATAAAACAATAAAATTAGCATGTGTGCCTGTAGATGCCTTGTTTCCTGAAGATGACCCAAGTTCTGACATTCCAAAACATTAGTGTCATGTCAAAGCCAACAATAATTAATATTTCTAGATCTTCAAATAAAGGAAGGAGGGAGGGAGGGAGAGCCAGCTTTTTTTCTGTGTGCGCGCGCGTGTGTGTGTGTGTGTGTGTGTGTGTGTGTATAATTCCATTTATCAAACTGTTGACTTTAAAATTGTAAAACAACTTTAAGTTTATTAAATCTGCACCTACCTATTACAACATCAGGCCTACAGACTATTCTAATGTGACACTAGGAAATACCAAGAGCTTGTGACCTACACTTCGTCTTCTGATCTGATGTCCATCTATTTCCCTAGTTCCCGTTCTCAAGTCTCTGTTGGACATGCCTGGCCTTTTCCTCCTTCTATTAGTCTTGGGCATGGTGCTTGTCACTGGAAGGGATCTCCATTTCCCTCCCTTTTCACCCCTGGTCAGGCAGGATTCCCTGACAAAGCAAATGTCAAATCCTTTGTAAACTGACCCTAATCCCGCTGTATAAAATTACACAGTGTTCCACAATAGTTCTTACATACTCTGATTAGGGTACATGCAATGTGTTTTATGGACCCTGAACCCAAAGAATCTATAGTTTCATCTTTCCATCATGAGACTCTAGCATAGCACTTTGCACAAAAGTCGATGCTTTACAAATACTGGCAGAGGTATTGGTCTGGCCTGAAATTCTTTAACTGAGCAGCAGTGGAAATCCAGGTCAGATAGGTTTACCTACCAAGCACAGAGCAAATGGTTTCTCTGTGAATAGAACCTTTGTTTCCCATGTAAACAATCTCTCTATAAAAACTACCCTTTGATAAAAACGGTAATCATCAACTTTGGTATCAATCATATCTGAAATAGCTGTGCCCCGAGGCACCTGTGTTTCGTTTCACCTCACCACACACACACACCACAACTCTCAAAGTGCTTGTGCCGGCTGGTTTACATATCTGTAATTTATAGCCCTGACTTTCATAGGATATAACAAAAACATTGTCTCCACTTGGTGTTTGGGTTTCTTTTTTATTGTTTCAAACTCCCAAGGTTATGTTAAAAGAGATGTGTGGGAGGTGGGTGTGAGGGATGCAAGGTGAAGGTGGGGGGGACCATTGAATGTCAAGCAGTATGTTAGGCACTGCACATATATTGTCCTGATTTTACTTTCTTAGAATATTCCTAAGAGGTAAGTAGCATTTATCCTTAATTTACAGATGAGAAAAATCAGTTTGAAACTGGTGAAGTTACATTCCATCGGTGAGTTATATGGCTACCTCTTTAGAAGAATGATTTAGAAGAAAAATGAGCTCATTATATATTTGTCCATTTTTCAAATCTTTTTTCTGTTTACTACACATGAAATTTAAAAAAATTATTGTCTCCTATTGACTGGACTAAGATTTCTAATCTACCAGTGATTTTCACCTAAATGACACTGTCCTTTTAAAATAAAAGTTTGAATGTTCTCTTCAGGATTGTGCAAAACCACTTATATAGAAGTTGTCATGTCTGCAAACACACCAAACGTCCCCAGAAGCAAACCCACTGCCATGGTATCAGTTCTGATTCATGGCCACCCTTTAGGCCAAGGTAGAACAGCCCCTGAGAGTTTCTGAGACTATAATCTTTACAGGCGTAGAAAGCCTCATCTGTGTCTCTCAGAACATACAAACACACAGCTGTTTTAAAATAAATATAACGGCCCGTGTTTATCAAGGAGAAACAATAACACAATTTGTACTTGATGCCATTAAATTGATTGTGACTCACAACCCCTGTAGGACCAAGTAGCACCCTGCTCCGTGGGGTTTCAGAAAGTGTCAGTCTTTATAGAGGAGACAGCTTCATCTTTCTCCCACGGAACAGGTGATGAGTTAGAACAGCCAGTCTTGCCGTGGCAGCCCAAATCTGAACAAAAGCAAAGCAATATTCACCAAGTAATATGTATGCCAATGCTTAAATGTTCATGCACAATCACACTGGAGGAATATAAGAAAATAGATATTCACATCTTTTAAGTAGAGTCATTTTGAATTTGACAGAGAAAAGCTAACGTGGCTGTGGTTAACAATTTTAATTGTGATGCAAAACTTGCTTCTGTGGCTCTTGGTTACGTGGTCTTCCAAAACGATGACTGTTCTTAGTAAAATTCCAGAGAGAAGACTTCCTTCAGGTCATTTGGTAGTTGAATTTCAACACCATTTTTATTATATAGATTTAAAAAACCAATTTTGTGTAAGACATATTTGGATTTATATGAACAACAGTGCTAGGATAGATGACACAGGCAGGGATAGATGAAAACAGAATTTTCACCTACATGAATAATATATTTGGAACATATCAGGATTATGGGATGGATGTTTGATGGATAGTGAGATTCCCTCATCCTTGCATATGAAATTTCAATAATATTTTTAGGTAGTGCAGTAAAATCCTTCTATCCGAGTCTTTGTAATCACCACCCCCCCAAATGATTGGGTGGAATCATGCAAACTGGGTGTGTGAAACACTAAGAGGGTATTGGTCAGTTTTGCTATTTCTCTTGGTGTAAGAGCGCCATCGGAGAAGCCTGTGACCATCAAGAAAAAGCCACCGTGAAGCGCTTGTAAGATCCCTGTCTCAAGTGGGGGAAGTAGATGTACCAGAACCTTCAGCACTGAAATGGTTAAGAGTGACAGCTTGCCAGCCCGCAGACAAGGCAGAGGCCAAAGGGTCAAGTAAGTGACTGCTGGCTGTGAAAAAACACTACTGTGAACAAGACTACATATCCTTAACATTTTGTTGATCCTGACTTGTGGCAACCTGTTAGTTTCCCTAATAAACTTTTAAAGATGTGAGTAGTGTCGGTGAGTTCTGTGTGGCCGCTGCAATGGATTTTTGAATCTAGCCGATGAGGAGCGTGCCGCCCACCGGAAGGATGGCAGGTGTCGGAATGGATAAAGAAGGATGGACGGTAGAAGCAGGTCTGACCTTGGCCTTGTGGCAGTTCATCTTGCGCTAGTGTAGAGGTGAAGTCTCCGCCTGCCCGTTGAAGTTAGAGGAGGTACACAGCCTAAATGCCTCTCTGCATGTCGGAATCATTCTATGGGGCAGATAAAAGGCTAGTGATAGTAATATTAGAACCTGGATAATTTCTGAGGGGGTTTTGAGAAAGCAAAGAGGAGCCCTGCACAGTTGGGAAATGGTGTGTGACTACAAGAGCCAAGATCCTTGTACCTTAGGAGAAATGGAGAGACCTGCCTGTATTGATGGAGGGAGGGATGTGCTCTACTCTTCAGGGGAGCCTTGCAGAATTTGCTAAACAATCTCATCCTGAATCCTGACTTGATCATCAAGGTCATCTCAAGGTCATCCTTACAGGTGGAAGTGAGACATACTTTCACTCTCCCATCTCTTTTTACCAATTCTTATACTGGCCACTCCTTCCACGGCATGCTCTACTCCTTTGCTAGGTTTAACTATTCATTACAAATGTCATGCATCACTCAGAAAGCATACTGAGAGTCAATGCTTTATTATTAAGGAAATAGCAGGGCACAACTTGAAATCAGGATCAACAGGCCACAACTTGAGATCCGATCCGGAAACATGGGCCAAGTCTCCAAGGCTCCCCTGAAGAGCGCACATCCCTCCCTTCAGTGCAGGGAGGCCACGCCATCTCTCCTACAGTCCCGGCAAGCTGGCTCTTCTTTCAGTCATGCACACCTCCTCCTGGTTGTGCAGGCCTCCTCTTAGCTCTCGGAAGAAAACCTTTCTGGCTGTCCCCTCTGTATAGGCTTCTTCTTGGCCCCCATCAGAACTGGTTGCTGACACCCTGCCATCCGTCACCACCAACTATGTTACAGGTGGCTCTGCCACTGGACAACTTCTGGCCTTGTCACTGTCTCCATTGTCACAGCACGTGGCCCAGAGTTACAATTCTTTAAGAAAGTTTCTTTTTTCACTGCTTCTCTGTTTTCTCTTGCCTTTATACCTCCCTCATTGCTTCCTGTTTCCTGCCTGAAAACCCTCTGTCAGATAGACTGCTTGTGCACATGCACTGCAGGTCAAGTCCAAGGCATTGACCAATGTCATGGATCGATCACTCCTCTCTTGAGCATTAATTAGTCCCTTCTCCTTAGGCCACAGAAACTTAATTGTTCAGTAGGCTTTTGATACCTTATTTGCATAGCATATTGATCAATCCCTGCCAGGCGCATAGCTACCCCAGGGCAGACCACAGCCTAGGACCAACAAAAAGTATCAAATCAAGTAATTTACAGCTTTTCCAGGAATGTAAGCAACTCTCTAGGGTAGATAAAGTAGAGCAAAGGAAACTTCTAAGAGTAGAGAAGGAAAAAAACCACATCCCAGCTGCTTTTCCAAAGATGTGGGGCAAAGCAACGCCTGTATCTACAACAGCTCTCACCGCTAATCGCTGATACGAACCTTCTTAACCCAAAGTGTCTGTGTTAATAAGCAATAATCGTATATTTCTTATGTTTAAGAAACTGTGTGCAATGCTGTGTACAATAGAAATGTTGAAGATCTATTTTTTGTATGAGTCATACAGTCTTAAGTAACTATGAAAGGTGGTCATTTCAATGGTGAATATCCAGAACATGTGCTTATCAAAAAGAGAATGCTAACTGGCCTGAGGACACCTGGAAGGTTTCAGAGGCAGTACAGTACAAAGTGACCTTTGAAGGATATGTACATACATATTCAACCGCCTACAGAAAAGTTTGCATCCCAGATGCAAGTACTGTCAGAAAGTAATAGCAATAACAACGAACATTAAAAGTTGGAGTAAATTGTGCCCATACCATACTCGAAAATTATTACATTGACAAATTAAATAAATTACAAATCAGATATGGTAAGTCCATTCAAAACAGTAAGTTTTGAGGTGACTAGCTGACAAATTTGGTGCTTGAGAACTCCTATTTCTTAAAATGGGAATACGATTTTAGTGGGTTCCTACTTCCACTTTGGGACTGTTATCTTTATCCAGTTGGACTCCACATGAACTCATAGCTTTGGACACCAGGCAGGAAGACTGTGAATCCACAGACAGGTGAATCTGTCTTTTCTCTCTGTCATTCCAGGTACGATTTTGTCGAAGTTGAGGACCCCAGTGACGGAACTCTCTTTGGACGTTGGTGTGGCTCTGGTACTGTGCCGGGAAGACAGATTTCCAAAGGAAATCAAATCAGGATCAGATTTGTGTCTGATGAGTATTTCCCTTCTGAACCCGGGTTCCGCATCCACTACAACCTTGTCCCTCTAGTAAGTGCGATCTGAGAGCCGTGTTTTGATTGAGTCCACTGTTTGCTGACGCTCCCTTTCAATTGGAAGGATGACGGCAAAATATAAAATCCTTCTATGGGGCTTGGAACTCTCCTCATCCCCTTTCACCCAGAATTCAACTTAATACGAAGAACCTTAATTCAGTCCCTGTAGATGATTGGCAACATTAAATGCCACATAATGCAATAAAATACAATGTATTTTTTTCTAAGAGCTGGGGAGCTGTAGCACCTCTTTTCTCCAAATGATTATCCGGATTTTTCATGAGAATTTAATTTCCACTTTTAAATAATGAGAAAATGTGTTTATTGCTTAATCTTGAAACCTTGTGGCACTATTGTCAAAATTTGAACTCTATCATATCTTCCTCGATTAATTTCAAATTTGTATATTTAATTTTTAACTATAATTAATTTATAGTTTTTTAAACTATATTTTAACTATTTTTTAAACTATATTTTAACTATAGTTAATTTAACTATAATCAATTTTAAATTGATTCAAGAACTTTTCTTAAATGTCACTAATGGTATTTTGCTAAACATCACTCTTACTTTAAAGATAGGAATTTTGAAGGTGGCTTTACTCTCATAGTCTTTTTAAAATCATATATATTTTTGAAATTAATATATTTCAGTGGAATAGGGCCAGCACTGATGGACATCAATAATATTTTAACTAAATCCATGTGTGTAATACCTTAAAAGTGCATATTTGGGGTAATATTTTACTTCCCCTTAGTCCAAGTCAGGTGGCATCATTCTCTTCTGAACAAAAAAAAATATATATCTCTTATATGTGCTACAAATAGGAGTGATTAAAGAAGTATGAAAATTTTGATTTTTTTCCAAATCAATTTGGAAATTTATTTTCAAAATTTTTGAAATATATTTTCAAAAATTACTTGTCTCCATTTCCCTAGTCATTTTGATGCTTACCCTTTACTAATGTTTGCTAACGTTCATAGTACCGGTGATGCTGTGGGATAAGCAATGGGCTGCTAACCACCAAGTCAGGAGTTCAAAGCCATCAGCTGCTGTATAGGGCAAAGATGAGGATGTCTGCTTCCATAAAGATTTACACTCATAAAAACTCTATGTAGGCTTTCTGTGATTGAGAATTGACTCTGAAGTTTTACTTGGTTTGGGGGTTTTTTTGTGTGCCCAGAAAAGGAGAGTGTTGAAATCTTTGCTGGAATTCTACTCATTGTAATTGTATATTTCATTTTAAATTGTATTTTTCTTATTCATCCAGTCAATTTTACAATGAACTTTACGTAAGAATATGGTCGTTGTCCCTAGCTCTTAGAGATAACCTCTAAATCTTGGAAATTTCCCAGTGGTTAAAATGTCTTTGATGGGGCTGCCAGACCACACCGACATAACAGGCTGTGCTAAGGAAGCATCAGCTAAGAGATGCTAGACAGGCCAAAAAGAGCCAGCTGGTAAATTCAACCTCTTGGGAGCAGGGTGTATTGGCAGCTGAAGTCAGTCACTTCACATGAGCCCAGTATCAAAGCTCTGGCCACTGAATTTCCATGGGCTTTCTATTTGGTGATAGACAGCACGGCATGTCCTCTTTTGATGCATGCAAGCTCTTCATTTTTGTCCTTTTTGCGACATTAGATCTGTAATCTTAACACTTTCCTGAGTTCTGTGCATTGGATCTGAAGGAAGGGGGACTTCCTGTGGAGCAGAGTGGGGTGCTGTCATGACCTCAGAGCTTACTGCTGCCAACCTCATGAGGAGAGAGGGAAACCTTGAACCTGCAGTCAGGCGATCCGAAGTGAAGGAGGTTGAGGGACTCTCAGTTTACAGCTGGCATCTGAGACCTGGGGCATCTTTGGCAGACTGGCGTCCTTCGCCCTGTAGTTTATGAGTTCATACCTCGCCCCAGATGATTATTAAAAGAGGAAGACTTCCTGACTGGTGTCTGTTTTCCTAATCTACGGCTGCCATAGAAGAAACTCAAATGGATGGGTTAGCAAACAGAACTTTATTCTCTTACAGTTCAATACGCTAGAAGTCTGAATTTAGGGCAACAGTTTAATGGGAAAGCTTGCTGTCTGTCTGAGCTCTGAAAGAAATCCCCAAAATTCACTGTCATTAAGACAATGCTGACTCATACCAACCCTACAGGACAGAAACCTCGACCTCTTTACAGGAGTAGAAAGCCCGGTCTGTCTCCCCTGCCCAGCTCTAGGGCAAGTATAATCTATCTTATCTTGAGCCTTCCTCTGGATCTAGGAGTGTCTCAGCACAAAGACCCCAAGTCAAAAGGAAGCACTCTACTCCTGGTGCTTCCATTGTTGGTCTTATCTCTACTAACCCCCCCTGCATCGGGAGAAAGATGAGACGCTCTAGTCTCAAGTATTTACAGCCTTAGAAGGTCAATGTAGGATCACTGGGAGTCAGAAGCAGTCAGCGAGAGTGGGTTTTTGGTTAATGTTATTGTTAAACTGAAAATTCATATTTTGATTACTCAAACTCAAGTCAGTACAGTACCATTTAAAAACATTCGATGAAGGGATTTTATGCATTTATTAAGAATATTTTTAAAATAAATTTTCATTTAGTAATAAAATTATTTGTTATGCACGATTGAAGTTAAAAGGTATACCTCTAAAATTTGACTTCAATTTAGATTGTGCAACTTGGTCAATTTTCTCAGTTAAACTCATTGCCTTCAAGTTGGTTCCAACTCATGGTAACCCTCGCGTGTCAGAGCACTGCTATGCTCTATACGGTTTTCCATGGTTGGTTTTCCATAAGTAGAACACTGGAACTTTCTCCCATGGAGTGTCTGGGCAGACTTGAACCTACAACTTTTTGATTAGCAGTCCTGCATTTAGCTGCTTAGCCATTTGCACCATCCAGGGTATCTATAAATTATTTCAGGTATTTTTACATCCATCAAATAGTTTGCCTATATAAGTTCTTCACAATATCATCTTTATGATGATACCCAACAGTTTTCTGTCTTTTTAAGATAATATTTTTACAAAGAAGTAAATTTATGAATTTATTGATTTATTTTTTACCAAAGTTGGTTTGAGAATTCTTTTCTTCACTGTTACATTGTTACTGGATCCACATTTTCAATTTGGGGAACAGTCCATTTAAGGTGCTTAAACACTTAGGTATGAAACCAAATTGACAATCTTTTTTTTTTTTTTGCTTTGAATTCAAATAGTATGATTGCACAATTTTATTTACCTCAAACTTGTGACAAAAATTAATTTGAGGAGAAAAATAAATATACATTCCTTTTATTTAAAATGAATCATGGTTCATATTATATTAATTTAGAAGTATATAAATAATAATTTACTCTTGAGCCACAGATTAATACTAACGAAGGCTAAAATGTGCATGTGCCACTAATAAGGGTGTCTTGTTTTGAATTTATGACCCTCTGAGTTATCTGGTTTTGCAACCCAAGGGGTTGTTTAAGTGTGACATAATACATAAAGATAAAAACAACTAGCTTAGTCTGAATATGTTATAGACTTTCCATAAATACTTGAGTTCTAAATGATCATACAGTCTTTTTACCCAGCTTACCTAAGAGAAGATGCACTGGAAAATGTATTTTGATCTGTGAATGTTTATCAGGCTCGTGATCCTTGTGATGAGATAAAAAACTGTGTGTTCAATGCAATTACCACCCACTCTACTGGCTAAAGGGGACTTGGTGGCTAGATTGCTTACAGAAAAGTTGAAGGTTTAAACTCAGCTATTCCTTGGAGGAAGATTACGGCAGTCTGCTTCAGGAAATATTTGCACCCTTGAGAAATCCTATGGTCAGAATGAGTTAGAATCTACCAGAAAGCAGTATTTTTCCTCTTGATTATAAAAGACTACCTCCTGGATTTGAACTTCTACCAGAGACCAAATACTGTGACCGAGACCGAGACCAGATATGGCATCTGAGAGACTTTAGGAAAGATATAGTCATAGATTTCATAATTGAAATCAAATTCATTACCTTTTTAAATGGCTGTTAAAATAGTTCGATACGTTGTAAATATTACAGGGAAAGAAAACTCGGGCTAAAACAGCATAGTGGGCTGCTGTCAACTGGTGCTTGAACCAGCACACAGGCAGGCATTAGGTTGGCCTGGGGTGGCCTGCAGAAAACGAGCACAGGTGGAGAAATGGCACAGGCGGCCCAAACGTTCATCTGCTGTATATCTAAGAAAAAAAGAGTATGGAGCTGGAAATAAAGGCGCGTAGAATTCAAATCCTATATTGCATAGTAGGTTAATTTTGTGATTCCTTGCTGAAGAGTACATTGACATCAATTTTGTAATCTTGTACATTGTGATTCTCAGGAGTTTAAATTGACTATGATAGTTTCACCTTGAATTTCTTCTTCAATATGCTTTGTTTTGATCCCAGTTTCAATCTTTCTTTATATATGACTGCACTCATTGTACTCTTATTAACAGTCTGCAGAAATGTAAGCTTTGATGATCAAAAATTTGTCAAGTGAACAGATTGTAAGCTTTGCAGAATATTTAGTTATTGGTATATATTGCTAAATGAAATATTTTTTCAATTATCTTTCCCCATATCCTCAAGACACTACTAGGACAATAATGTCTTGATTTTGTCTATGTACCCAATGAATAAAAACCTAAGAGAAGGTGTGTTAGTTTCAGTTGACTAGAGAAACAAATTCATAGACACTCATATGTGTATAAGAAAGAGCTTTATGTTCAAGAGCACTGGAATAT
>NW_022109767.1:19250764-19267176 GCF_000313985.2 Echinops telfairi
AATCTATAAACTCCTCTTCAGACTCACGCAACACATGCAGTGACACCAAATTCAGAAAGATCACAGGCCAGTGGGTGGAAAGCCTGGTGGATCCAGTGGCAGTGGAAGCATCTCAGTGCTGGCAGGGGTCTCCACATGGCTCCTCCTGCTCCAGGGTTCTAGCTTTAGCTCCATGTGGCTTGGCTGCCAGAAGACGAAGCAGGGAGTCTGTGTGTGAGCTATTTATCTCCGTGGCACCTCCAAATGAGGTCATCAGGCTGTGACCCGATAGACCGGCTAGACTCTACCCCTTCCTAAATTGACACCATATTATGTAACTACCACAATAGGTTTTCCTGTCGGACAGCTCATTCAAATCTCTTGTGGCATTTGCAAAGATCTTTCTAAGCCCCTCCATCACTTATGTTTTTTATGGTGGGTTTTTTTGTGTGTTTTTTTTTTGCCAAGGATGAACTTCCTAATAGCACACACCCACTATGTTTGAGGCAATAGACTCACTGATTGCAAAATATGACCTTCGGGGCCTCTGACCATCATGGTGACCTTATTTGTAATGATAAAAACAGTAGACTCCTACATTCTTGCTATGAGGTTTGTTACTATGTGTCTAGCATTGTGCAAGACACATTTCAGTTGCTTCTGAATATTTCATAAAAATTTAGCCTTTTCCTTTCAAAAACTCAAAACTCACTGCTATTGAGCCCATGCTGACACAGCGACCCCCTGTGGCTTCAAGAGTAGAAAGCCCGGTCTTCCTGCGAGCTGCTGGTGTCTTTGAACTCTCTACCGTGTAGCTCCTAGCCCAGTGCTTAACCATTACACCATGATTTTCCTTTAGAATTTTTAAAAAACTAATGTAGAGCTGCAGTCACTTATTTATTGACATTGCTATTAATGACCATCAAGCCGACTCCAACTCATAGTGACCCAGGTCTAAAAGCATGAAACATTGCCTGGTCCTGCACTATCTTCACAGTCCTTGCTATGTTTTAGCCCATTGTTGCATCCACTCTTGAGACCTTTCTCTTTTTCAATGACTCTACTACCCACGATGTCTTTTCCCAGGGACCAGGCCCTCCTGAGAGCATAATCAAATGACCTGAGATGAGTTCTCCCAAGTCTTTTTTTCTTAAGAGCCTTCTGGCTGTACTTGTTCCCAGACAGATTTTTTTTTTCTTGCAATAGTCTGCATTCTCAGCCAACATCATGATTTAATTGCATCAATTCCTCATTTATTGTGCAGCTTTCACATGTATATGAAGTAATTAATATGACAACGGCTTGGGTCATATGTACCTTAGTCTTCAAAGTGACATGTTTGCTTTTGGATACTTTAAAGGTCTCTCTCTCTCTTTCTCTCTCTTTTTTAGCAAAAGATCTGCCCCATGAAATCTTTCCTTTGATTGGATTGTTACTATCATGGTCATTTATTATGGATACAAGTAAAATGAAACCTTTAGAAAGTTATACTAAAAAAAAAAGACAGTTATACTCAATTAATATGGCCCTTGCAGTGATAATCCCTTATATGATATATGAGAATTCTAGATTTTATCCTCCTCTGGCTATAGTCCAATTTTGGAGGGCATTATCTGCTAACAAACAGGTATAGGATGAGATTAAGTTCCGATCTTAGTGAAAGAAGGAATCGGAGCACTGGCTTTAATGGTTACCTTGGTTACTGTCAATTATAATGGGTGTGAGGAATTATATGCTATAGCTGAGAGAAAGCTGATTCTGTGTGACCCGGGCAAAGCCTGACTGATTAATAGGAGGCCATTGCCCACTGAAACATCTTGCCAGAGGCCTCAGGTAATATATGCATCAGTAAGATGCAGTCTAGGGGTGGAGAAGAGATGATTATATTTGGGTGAAATTTGATTGCACCATGGAACTCTAGGATTCCCGTATGCCATCCTGCTGCATATAAAATGAGCCCACTGACCAGCAGGGGCAGTGACCCCATCACCAGTAAAAGTCAGGCTGGAATGCATCTGCTTACCCATGCCTGACCTTCAGATTTGGGACTGAAGCACACCCAACAGCTCTTCAGTGAGTGACATTTCCGTGAACGTCCGTGAGTTCTATGGGACACTGGAGTGAGTTGCAGAACCAGGGAGCTGAGGGAACATATTCAAGGGGTGAACGGAGGGTGGGAATGAGGCAGACTAGTGTCTTGTAGGAGCTGAACTTCGGACTTTTTCAGTCTCCAGCTTCTTGGCGTTCAAACTCAAACCAAACCCATTGTCAGCCAGTTGATGCCAACTCAAAGCAGACACAATAGTATAGGGTAGAGCTGCCCCTCTGGGTTTCCAGGACTATAACTCTTTACAGAAGTAGGAAACCTAAACTGGTGGTTTCAAACTGCTGACCTTTTGGATCACAGCCAATGTGTAACCACTCTGCCACCAGGACCAGTTTGGTATTAATTCTTACCAAAAAAATATTATTACCACAGTGGACAACTGCAAACTCCTCTTCCGTTGTCTTAATGTTGCTTACTCACACAGTTAGGAGGATTCTCCCACCCTCTATAATGAGGTATACAATATATTGAAATCTTTGATCTTCATCTATAAGTGCTTCAAAGCATCGTGCTTACAGCAAGCAAGATTGTGACATCCGCATATTGTAGGTGTTCATGAGCCTTTCTCCAAACCTGATGCCTAATTTCCTTTCTATAGTTTAGCTTTTCATATTATTTGTTCAGCACACAGATTAAATATGGTAAAAGAATATACCCCTGATACACATATTTCCTGATTTTAAATCATGCAATATTCCCTTATTCTGATATTGGTCTATGAATATTCCATATGAACTCAAATAATTGTTCTGGAATTCCCATTCTTTGCAGTGCTTTAATAATGGGTCAATAAACACCGGTAAACACTGTTTTCATATGCTCTGCTTCCAGTCAAGATCCATCTAGTAACAGCAGATATCCCTTCCACATCTCCTTGATCAGGCTTGCATTTCTAGCAATTCTCTGGGAATGGATGTAATGCTACTCCCATGGTTTAATTGGGCTAAGTGAAATCTTACTTGAGTGTGATAATAATGATGTTGTTCAGTATTTTTTTAATTTATTGACTCACCTTTCTTTGGAAGAGACACAAATATGAATCGCTTCCTGTCAGTTGGCTAAATAGCTGCCTTCCAAATTTCTTGGCATAGACAAGTGAATGCACCTCCTATTGCACCTATTTGATGAAACATCTGAATTGGTATTTCTTCAATTCCTGGTGCCTTATTTTTGCTAATACCTTCGATGGAACTTGGTCTTCTTCCTTCTGGACTAGGAGATCTTGATTATATACTATCATCAGTCAATTATTTTGATGCAGTAACTCTGCATTCCTTCCCTCTTCTTTGGGTGGTTCCTGCCTGATCCCACATCAGCCCTGAGCCATAGCAGCCAGGTGTCCAACAGGAGGAAGCACTGTCTGGTCCTGCACCATTTGTATGCTTACGCCCATTGTTCCTGTCACTCTCAATGCATCTCCTTGAGATTCCTTGTCTTTTCCATTGACCCTCCACTTTACCAAGCCCGCTGTCCTTTCCTTTATAACATACCCGAGATTTTACCCATAGCATTCTTCAAGGTTGTCATTCAAGACTTGAATGCTTTCATAACTTCTCTCAGCTTGAGAAATGCCAATCTTCTCTTTTTTTTAAGTTAATCCTGGCTTTGTCCATGTCATAGTAATACTTTGTTTTCCCAAATTGCCGTGAAATGTTCTTTTCAGCTCTTTGACTTCATGTCTTCCTTTTGTTTTAGCTATTCTACCATTAAGAGTGTCAGAGTCTCTTCTGATATCCATATGTAACTTTCATTCTCTTTTTAATGACCTTTGATTTCTTCACATGTGATGGCTTGGATGGCATCACACTACTTGTCTGATCTTCTTTCATTAGTATTTCATCTGCCCAATAGTTTCCTAGAATACTCTCTAAATTTAGGTGAGTTGTACTGAATATTGGCCCTTGTGGACTTATTTTCATTTTCTTCACCTTCAACTTGGACTTGCATACGTATAACTGATAGTCTGCTCTGAAGTCTTCCTCATCTTTTTCTGATTGATAGTGAATTTCTCCCTCACCCCTTTCCACTGATGTAATTGATTTGGTACCTGTGTATTTTATCTATCAAGGTCCACATGAATAGGAACTATTTACAGTGTTGGAAAAGGTATTTACAATACATAAATCGGTAATAAATTCTATCATGCAATATCTAGCATCATATATATCAAGTCTGTATTTCCAAATACTTGTCATTCCTCTTTGATCAGTTTCAGACTACAAACATTGATCTAAATTTTCAGTTTTTTACAGCTTTGGCCTTAGTGGTTTGTTTGTAAATTTGCGTAATAGTTGTATATACTGTTCTTCTTAGGTGTATGTCCATTATCCTATCGTTGACTGAAGGATGACACTTGAAATGTTCATTTAGATGAATGTAAGGCAATTCTTCTTCAATTTGTCATTCTTAGTATAGTAAACGATATGATTTCTGACTCAAGGTGGTCACGACGGCCCATTTTCGTTCACTAATGCCTAGGATATTGACCTCTGTGTGTTTCATTTTGTTTTTGACAGTGTCTCTACCAATCCTGGATTTTGTTTCATGCATTCCATATTCTGATGTGCATCATCCTTTCTTATCATTTTGAGAAGTGCACTGTCAGCCAATGGAGGTACACCCAAGGCATTAATGTAACCGCTCGGGGTAGTTCTTCCTTGTCATTTTTGAGCGCCTTCCAGCCTGACGGGATGGTTTTTCAGGCTCTGTTTTCTATCGGAATTTTCTGGCTACGTTTTTTAGAATATGATTGTTGGTATTTTCTTCCTGTCTGTCATTGTCTGGAAGCTCCAATGAAACCTGTCTACGAAGGGTTCCCTGCTGGTGTTTATTTACTACCAGTTATGTTTGTTATTGCTGCATAATAGATAATTCATAACAACAACAACAAAGAAAAAGTAGGAAAGCCATAATAAATTCACCAATTATTCCTCAGGTTCTAACTTGGTAAATTCTTTTACCTAAAATATATGCTTACCTTTTCTCAAAGGACTGTTGTTAAAGAACAACAAAAACAGCAACACAGACTCACTGTCGTGGACCATTCCACTTCATAGTGCGCCTATAGGACAGGGCTGACCTGCCCCGTTAGTGCTTCTGAAACTTAAATCCTAACAGGAATACACAAGCTAACTCTTCTCCGAAGGAACTGCACAGGTTTCAATATTTGGGTGCTTGGAGACTGCCTGGGGCATTTCAAGTGCCTAGACTTTTTGTGATGAGGCGCTGTGGCGGTGGAGTGATTACATGTTGGGCTGCTAGCCACATGAAGGGCAGTTAGAAACCACGAGCAGCTCCGCAGGACAAAGACTGGACTTTTTATTCCCATAAATAGGTACATTCTCGGAAACCCACAGGGACTCACTATGAATCATCATTGACTCGATGGCACTGTTTGTTTTCAGAGAACCTATATATGGGTTTCTGTTTCTGTGAAGGGTTACAGTCTCAGAAGCCCAGAGGCAGCAGTGATTCAATGGCAGGGAGTTTGGTTTTTGTTTTTTTGGTTTGTTTGTTTGTTTGTTTGTTTGTTTTTAATAGCATATGTGTGATTTTATAAGCATTAATTTGCAAAACTGCCTCTATGGATTTTTATAATTAACCAATGGATATTTGGAATTTTTTGTACACAGCTTTTAAAAAGATTTTAAGGAAAATAAATCTAGGACAAGTTATAGGAATTTCTTTTTGTAAAAGTAAGGATGATACTTTGATTTTTTTTTTAACCTTGGAGAATCTGAATCAGTTTTTGATTCCCAACAACCTTTAAGGTCTAGCTCTTAATGAGCACGTGTCCAACAAGAAGATGTTTCATCTATTAGTTTAAAAATCTCAGAAATTGTTTTTTGGCCAAACATGTTACCATGTCACTTGATGCCATATGTTATTTAATTATGTGTGCTATTATTGATTTTCTATCATTAATAAAGATAAAATTAAAGAAGAATGAACATTCCTTTGAATAATGATGGTGAGCCAATATTTTACATTGCATATATTTAATATACAGGTATTTCCCTTTAATATTTTGATGTCAGTATCATTTCCCTGATTTTCAGCTCCTTTAGAAGAAAGCATAAATAACATTTATTCCCCTCACAACCGCTATTTTTCTATGGTAACTTGGTGTAATGGGCTATGGCTTTATTTTAGAATCAAATTTAGCAGATAATTAGCTGAAGTTATAGCTGCTTAGAGCTTTCTTTTTTAAAAGCCCAAAATATACTAGAGACATTTAAAGGCTTGTCATTTTAGGAGGTATTCCCCGCCCCCCCGTCCCCCCCAAAAACGGATTTTTTTCAAAGTTATGTACTGTATATACTCAAGTATAAGCCGACCCGAATATCAGCTGAGGCTCCTAATAATTTTATCACAAAAACTGCATTAAAAATGTGCTGAAAAACTCAGCATATACACGAGTATATCTGGTATTTCGATGGTTTTTGTTTTGTTTTGTTTTTTACAAAATAACCTTATCACCTTCAAAGTACTCTCTATTACATTTAACACATTTGCCAAGCCTGAAATTCCATTTCTGAAAATTGTTTTCAAGCTCATCTGTTTGGATGGCTGACAGCACCTCCCTCATTTTTTTCTTCACCTCTTCTGCATTGTCAAATTGCTGTCCTTTCATGTCCCTCTGCATTTGCAGAAAAAGAAAGAAGTCACATAGACCATCGTCAAGTGAGTGAGGTTTGTGGGGCAAGAAAGGCATGCTGTTTTCTGCTCTAAACCAGAGCAGTGGGCTGTGTGAGTAGGTACATTGCCATGGTGGCAAAACCAGTTTCACCTCTTCCGTAGATCAGGCCTTTTTGGTCAACATTGTTATGCAATCTTTTCAGAACCTCTAAAGAGAAAGCTTGATTAACAGTCTGACCTGGTGGAACAAACTCCAAATGTACTATGAGTCAACATTTTCATCTGTTCTTGGAAATTGACAGACGTTCAGAATGAGGTTTGTCATCAATTGACATTTCACCTCTTTTGAAATGAGAAAACCACTCGTGCACTTGAGTTTGTCCCATAGCGCTGCCCTTGTGAGCTGTATTCAACATCACAACAGTTTCTGTGGCATTTTTCTGAGCAGGAAACAAAATTTTCATCACTGCTTGCATGCTGTTCTCTTAAATTGGCCGTCACAAAAAACAAGGTTTGAGCGAAACTGCATTTACAAAAAAAGTCCCTGTTACCAGAGAGCCCCTTCTCAGGTGACGCCACTGGGTGCACTAACTCAGAGTGAGTTGTTGGATGCTCAACTAGCAAGAAAAATATGTGCTACAAAAGTTCCGCCCAGCAGAGCTTTTTTCCATTTGGGTGGGTGGGTACCCACTTGTAATCTAATCATAGAGAATTATTTATAAAAATATGTATTCTGCACTCATAGCCCGTTAATACATCATGAAATGAAAACAAAAAACAAAACAAAACAAAAAACTGTACAGCTCAATTCCGAACAACATGTATCCCATAATAAGGTGTTCATGCCTTTGCTTTGCTTTTACCTTCGTGCTGAAAGATCAAAGAGCAAGAGGGGGAAAATGAGAAGCCTGGTAGAGTAGCTGTGAGTGCTTGTTTGGGAAGAAATGAAGCAAAACTGAAATAGAACAGCGCACACTTGTTTCTGTTTTGAGGCCACACACAGAGATCTCTTAGGGAAAAAAGAAAAAAAAATTGTTTGATTTTGGAGTAATTTATAATAGATTTTGTATGTTTTACTCTGTGTATTCTAACATAACCACCATGATTTAAAACCTTAAGAATCACCCAAAGGTTGAAAGTATCATCTTTCTTCCCCCCACTAGCAAAGGACGTTATTAAAAGTGTTGGTTTTAAAAGTTTAACCTTCATAGACATAAGCATAATATATTTTTGACCAGAAAAAGTGCTTCAAAAAACCATACCTAGTTTTGAATGAAAATATACAAGTACAAATCTTATGTATTCTACTAATTGTATACTTTATAGAAAGAATTATACTTCGTAAATATAATGTTATTTGTGTGTACATATACTCATTCATACTCATTAAATATATGTATATATACACACACATGTATTTAAAGAGTATGAAGTTTGAAGTTTTTCTCCCTTCAGCCTGATTAGCATTCTAATGAGTAAACTACAGTCTCTGTGCTTTTTGTGTATTTTTTTTTAACACCACTCCCTTAAGATGGTTTTATTGAATATGCTAAATTTAACTCATTCTAATCTAAATTTCCTAAACAAAAGTCTTATCATAATTTCTCAATAATTTATTTGATGAATTTATCAGTTTAGGTTGAGAGGAATATATATTGGAACCACTATCAATTTGCTATTTAAATTTTCATCTTTTCTTAAGTGTCTGAAAAGATGGCCGCGGCAGGTTATGATGAATGAACTGAAGAGTTCAATAATCTAGTGAAATTCCCTTTTAAATTGCTTCTATGTTCTTTTATTTAATTGATTTATTTTTAAGACGTGGAACAAAGGGACTCGTGTTGGTGCACATTTTTGTTCTTGTTCGAAACTGGTCTTCAGAAATTAAAATATAGAACAGTGTGTCTTATAGCACTTTATGTGTTCATGACAATTTTATAAAGGACGTCCAGAGTGAAATCAGTATGAACCAGTGTGCACTGTACAAGTGTCTGTGACGTCTCTGGGGAGGGGTTAGAAGGATGCTCGATGGTGGAGGTGCCATTAAGGAATGCCATTAAGGATGGCCAAAGTATTAATAACTATTAATGATGCAGGATACAGAGAACACAGCCGTTCAGTGACTACTGACTCTGGATGGAGAAGAAGGTGAAGGGAGGGTGCCTGCCCATTCTTTCCTACATATGTCAGTTGTGTCTTTTACTGCTAATATCATGTACAGAAAAATCTTAAGACAAAATTAGATTTTATATTAAGCTTAAGAAATATCTCAACTAGCCTCATTTGAGATTAAATCCATCAAATTCATGGATTTACTCTTTTAGAGAAGAAAATAAAAGCAGAGTGCCTGGAATAAAAATACGTGAAGGAATATTGTAAAAATAATACAAATTTTAAAATATCAGTCAGAGTATATTCTGATTTTTTAAATTATAAATCTTAGTAACCGATTATACAACTTTCCCACATTATTATAGCAAATTGATTTTGATGAGAAAAGTTCAGGTTTAAATATTTGAAATACATTTTTGCGTATTTAATTAGGAGAAACAATTTTGTCCTTAGATCGTTTTTGAGAATTGAATGGGTGTTTCAAGTACTATATCTGTGTTGCAGCGTAAAGCACTTCTTGAATGATTAGAAAATATTAAAATGTATCATGTATAGTGAATCTTGAGATGACAGTATCTTTTCCCATCAAGAAAACGTAACAAAGGCAACCCATTCCCAAATTGTGTAATAACCACAGGCACAAAGGTTAGGATTTACAACACATGTTTCGAGGGGGACACAGTTCAATCCATAACACTATACAATGCTGCAAAGAACAGACTCTTGGCCAAGAACTGTTGTAAGTTCAATCCAATATGTTCCCCATGGACAGCGATCTCTTTCAAGTGTAGATTTTTTTATTTGTACTGATTGGTTTTGTTCCAGTTAGGCCCTTGCTACTTAAGAAAGAATTTCATTGACAGTATGATTTGTAGTTAGGAAAGGGTGGTAAGTACTGCTGTTGCAATGGTAAAGGGTGGATCACTTTTTGTTCATATGCATGAGCGTCTTAAATAATATAGGGGAGTTGAATGCTTGAGCCTTGATTATTGTTTCATCTCTAAAGCCAACGTTTTAGGGTGAAAATTAATACTGCCACCCAAACCAGATGGAGAGAGTTGTTTTTGATAACTATCAACAACCCTATCAATTTTCTCTCAAATGAGTGATATCTGACAAGGTATTTTGTCAGATTTTGAGAGAATTCAAAGATACATATGCTATTGACCTGGATCACTGAGTTCTTGCTTTGACTTAGAGAAAATATAGACGCTTACTGTGTTAAATACTTACTGCTGCTGCAATCCCTGTACCATAAGTGGGTAACAGTAGAGAAGAGAAATGTAAAGTCTAAATCAGGATCTTGCTAAATTGATTTTCCCCTTATAGGTAAACACAGGAGTTCCTCCATTCCTTTATTTATAGACAATCTTCAAGTGATCCCCCCCTGTGTGTGTGTGTGTGTGTGTGTGAGTACACACGCACACATGCCCATGTGTGTTTTTCTGTGTCTGTTTTGGTCCTTTTAACTCTGAAGGGATCAGGTTTCGGATGCATCCTTCATAGGATTGACCTCAACTGACTAAGTAATTATATTATAGTATTACATATTTGGAAGCAGTTAAGTGACATTGCATTAATTTATGTCACATGATATTATATTACATTATGTTATGTTATGTTAGAGAAGATCAATGCACTGTATAGCCCTGGATAATATTCCATTGCATTATAGAAGGTTATCTAGTGCCCGAGAAAAACTGATTTAATCGCTGACAGTTAATATATGCCTGCAATTAAAATAGTATTTAACCACAACACTGGGAATCCTAGCCTTACTGAAGTTGACAAATAAATTAACCCATCACACCTATATCTTATGGCTATCAAGTCATTTCCTACTCATATCAACCCTAAAAGTAACACCTGTATAGATAGTGTATGAATAGTGCCATAGAAGAAGGTTAGGAAGATTTTGTGGGTGATAAGTGACTATTGAGAGTGGAAGAGTGTCCTATTCTTGTCTTGAGGTCAAAGAGAAAATGCAGTATAAATTTGGTACCAAACTCGTCAGCGATGCGATTTATCCTCTTGGCCAAACTGAATTGTAGCCACACACTCCTGGTCCAAATTGGGGGAGCTCTGGCTCTTCAAAACTTAGTAGGCCATTGTGCTACCCTTTGACACCCCAGAGGTGAAAGCCTCACCATTTGAGACTCCAGAGAGGCTAGCTCCATGCTTTCGGTTTCCCATGATCCTTAAGACCGTTGCGGTACAAACTGTTCCAGGACAGTTCTTTTAATTTCTTGGAGGACAGAAGATGAATCTCCTTTGGCCTCTTTCCTGCCTGGAGTATTCCAAAGCAGACAATGTTCTTTCTCTTTATTCTTTCTCTAGTGTTCTCTAAACTCCATAACTTCAATCTGAGCTAATACTTTTCTGCAGTGGTACTTGTGGGTAGGAACTTCCCAATGAAGAACACTTAAAAGCTTAATCTCTTTAACAATGATTGTGTAGCCATGTACTTGGTGAAAATTGTAGGGCATGTATCTTTAATTTAGATAACAGAATTTTCAAAAATCCTAAAGTTCCATTTTCATTTGGCGGTTTATTCTTAAGTACATTTCTTTCTTCTCATATTTTACTATAAGCATTGAGCAGAAATTATGTAACCCCTTTAGACTCTTGCTTAAATAGCCTCTCAGTTGGATATCTAATTTATCACTTAGAAGTTCTACATCCCACCAAACTTTTGAGCATAATTCCAACAACTCTTTGCCACTGCATAAAAAGCATTACCTCTCCTCCATTGTCCAATCATATATTTGTCATTTTCTTTTATCGTTTCACATGAAGCACAATTAATGTCCACATGTCTAGCAACATTCCGTTGCTGGGACCATATGCATTTTCTAAGATGATAGAGATGTTCTCTATAGCTAGTCTCACTTCCTCTGAAAGCTCACCAGAATTGCCTTAGGTGGACAATTCTACCAACCAACTCTTTACTCCAATCTAGGCTTTTAGTATTAGGCATTTTAGCATTCTTCTGGGATCTACCCATTTCTTAGTTTCCGAACTGCTTGCACATTACTGTAAGAGCAGCACCCCACTGTCTCAGTTCCTATTCCTCATAGTTGCCTGGTGCTGCTGTAATAGGAGTATGCCAAGTGGCTTCAGCAACCTGGAAAGACTGACAATCACAGAAACACTATTGGTCCGTGAGTTTGATGGACTTGCTGGCAGTGGGCTAGGGGCTTCTTCAAATAGCAGAAAGCTCAGGCAGGCATTTGTAAGTAGGTTCTAAGATTTCAAGGGTTCTTTTTGTTTTAAGGTTTGCGGATGTATCAGGGCAATAGTTTTAGGGGTTTATTCAGCCTCCATGGCTCCAGAAAATCTGGAGTTCATGAAGACTTTAAATTCTGTTCTGCATTTTTTCCTTCCTTTTGATCAGGATATTTCTTTAATCATTGTGTGACATTATCCATTGATCTTTATTTTGATATTAGAATCATGACTAGTTAGTTGTATGTACTATGTACTAAGCTATTAAGCAATTGATTGAGTTATACACGCTTATGTGTTGGGTTACGATCCACACAGTCAGGAGTTCAAAAACCACTTCAGGAGAAAGACCTGGCTTTCTACTCCAGAAAACAGTTACATTCTCAGAGAGTCACTTTGAGTCAGCATTAACTCGATAGCAGTGAGTTTGGATAGTCTTTTTAAATATCACCAAGCAACTTGTTATATGTTCACGTTTGAGAAAATGCTACAATGCAAACATCCATCTATTGTAGTAAACCTATCCGTGAATGTGAACATTTTGAACAATAAAACTGAAATTTTAAACACTATCTTTCTTTAAATAATTTTGACACAATCATTTGAATATTATTTTACATCTATTATTTTGAAATTCTGTGTCTGCAGGCAGTCTTAGAACTAAACCAAAAATCAAATGCCTTTAGCACTTGGGATTTCTTAAGATTTTAGCTTTTGAAAGTCAAATACATCCTAGGCTTTTGAAAAGAAATAGTTTATTGATGTTAGCTTAAAAGTATCTGAAGCAGACAGGAAAGAATGGACACAGATGAAAATAGACCTTATAATTATGACTTTTATATCATTTAATTCCATATTATCATAATTATATATTTTAATGAACTATAAACATTTGGTAGTAGGAGAGATTCAGAAGCTTGGGAAAACTCATATACATAGAAATGAGGATATTCACCAGAGCTGTTCTAAATCTAGGGTAAAGCTAGGCTGTCTCTGTTGGTTTAAAAACTATTAGGAAATTCATTGAGGAAGGAAAAGCATACTTAAGATTTCCTCTAGCTACTTTGTTTTCCTGTTAATTCATCTAAGTACTAATCTTTTAATTATGTCATGGATATTTTAAATCCCTGAGAATTTGGTGAACTGTATTATAACTTACTCATTTATAGTAAAAAGAACAGGGATATGTTTTAATGGTTAAAGGGTTCATTCTTGATCCAATGTCTTTTAAAATTAAAAAGTCACTTTCAATATAAACACAGTGTGGAAAAAAAACCAACCATGTAACATGCATGTAAAGCCAGTATCTTACTTTTCACTCATAATCCATCACTTCTGAAAACATAATTTTTTTTCACTGATGTATCTTACCTGGGTTCTAGTAATCTTTCCAGCTCAAAGAAACCATCAGAATTGAATCATTACGGAAAACTTAATGGCAAAAATTGATGCAAGGAAATAAAATCCATTACTGTCAAGCTGACACAGGTTGACCTCAAACAACTGGTACTAGACATACCACGTGACCCAGCAGTACCTTTGCTGGGCATGGACCCCAAAGAAATAAGGGACAGAAGTTGTATCATGGTGATCTGTCATAGATCCCAGTAGCTCTGTGTTCCAGGAGCTTTTTAATGACTTCCTTTTTAGATGCATTTATCAATTCTTTTGTCCAAAGGTGCCTGTAGTTAGATTTGAACTCCCAACCCTTTGTTTATGAGCACTATAAGGATTTCTAGCACCCAAAGACTCTTTGCAAGGAATTAGTATGAGTGGAAACAAGTGTGCCTAATGGATAGGAAGTGTAAAATTGAGCACCGATTGAGCATTTGGGAGCCCTGGTGACAAACTGTGTTATGAGCTAGAAAGGTAATCTCAGCAAGTGCATCTACCAGCTGCCTGGTAGAAAAGGCTTGCAGCTCCTACAAAGAGCTACAGCCCCAGAAACCCACAGGGGCAGTTAGACTCTGTCCTTAGGTTCCCTGTGAGTCAGAATTGACTGGCTGGCAGTTTAGTTTTTTGTTTTGCTTGTTTTTCTTTTGTATTCATCCCTTTGGAAGGGAAACGACCTATAACATTTAATTTAGGATTTGCAGTTGTGTACTCTGTTTGAAATATAATAGGTACTCAATAAGTATTTAAGACGAATATGAGAGGAAACACACATACATGTAGAGAATCCCATCCAATCGACTGCCTGCCCATAGGCCCCTAGGGGCCCAAAGAAAGAAAATTCCTGGCCCTGGGTTGCCTTTGAGCTGACTGGAGGGCAAAGGTCTCTTCTCTGCAGAGGTGTTTAAGTCAGGTTTTGTTTAAGTGTGAATAAGAGCCATTATGGAAATACTTGGCTGGTACTTTTTTCTTTGTTTCTCCACTGCGTCATTATACAGAGAGAGGATTAAGGTTGTCATCTGTTTGCCCTGAAAGACTACCTGAATTATCTTAAGTACTTCTAAAACAGGTTTGTTTAAGAAAGCCAAGGTATCTACTTTATTTTTTTCCTTTCACTTCTGGCAACCAACAGGTAAGAAAAGTGTTGGTTGCCTAAGGCTCTAAAATAAAATCTGAGCTGGGAATTGGAAGTAAGTGTGGACAGCTCCACCCTCTCGAGGCAGTGTTAATATCTCCTCCAATTGTGTTTTCAAATATTGCTAAGGGGAAAAGGTTTTTTATGACTCCGAATGGATTTAACTGCAGTGAGTATGTTTGCATGCTTTTGTTTTGTTTTGTTTTGTTTTAAAGGAAATAAGGTGCCATTGTGGTAAAGTGGGTTACCAGTGGGCTGAGCCATGAGGTCAGCAGTTAGAAACCACTGGCTAGTCTGCAGGAGAAAAATGAGGCTTTCGACTCGCATCAAGGGTCACTGTCAGGAACCCCACAGAGGCAGTTCTGTCCTGTCCTGTAAGTTCACCGTGGAGCAGAATTCACCGGATGGCAGTGAGGTTGGTGGAGTTTGGGTGGCACGGTGATTAAACTGCTCACCAGAAGGTCGGCAGCTTGAACCCACCACCTGCTCCAAAGGAGAATGGTGTGGCCGGCTGCTTCTTTGAAGGTTTGCAGCCTTGAAAACACTGTTGATCAATTCTGTTCTGTCCAATAGGCAGGGTCACGGTGAGTCCAAATCTGTCCCAGGGCCCATAACAACCAAAAGGGTATGTTTTCTTCCTCCAGATGAATATCATTCTGATATGGTCTTAAAGAGAAGGGAGAGGGTTAAAAAAAAAGCATTTTCCTGCTGGCTACATGCCTGAAATAACATCAAGTGTAATTAGTTGTTTTAGGGAAAGAAATGTGAACGGCACTGAATTTGTGGAGACATTGCATGCCAAAACTTGACTTCCAGTACCTGAGTGAGGCAGTTTTAAAATAGATGACACATCCTTTGGATACGATTCTTTAGAAGTCATCTCAACATTCTGACACAAATATTTTCATTCCTCTCAGCGTATGATGAGTGATGTTTTCTGGTATTCTAGGCTGATTACTGATAAAAGGAACAGCCATGCCTACCCAGCCACACAGGGCACTGCTGTGTGTGCAAGATAGGAGAACGACTTTCAGATTGGTCTTCTGTAGGGGGCTGATTTGTCTCTGAATTAATTATGTCCACGCCACTCTTTCCCCTCATGGGACTTCAAAAAAGCTTAATATTTTATGACTGTATATCAAGAAGGGCAGATATGTTGAATATAAGACTGATGGTCTGCTCTATTAACCTTCACGTAATTCACAATAAAACATTTTTTAAAAATAGAGATGGGTACATTTGACTAAAGATTATAGTTGTACGTTGTAATACTAATTGTGGAGATGCACATTCTAACTGTGTAATTGAGTGTAATGTTCAGCATGGTCGGGTCATGCTTCTCTTTAGTTAAAATATAAACTTGTTCTTACAATCAAATTCATAATCGCATAAACATGCTTCACATGCCCCTCATTGTTCTCTCTGCCAGGAGACAGTCTTTATCTAGCATGCGCACGATGGCAGAATTCTGTGCCAATGAGTAATTTAAAGATCTTACTATTTAAATGATCCTATCGTTTGCTAAGATCCCGAGCCTTCAGTTGTCTGTGATCCTCTTGGCATCTGATTTTACTTTCTGATGATGCATGACAAAGAGACCCTGAAATGCTGAAAGGGTTCCACTACTCGCTGAGAGGTAGCCTGGAACTCTCCCAGTGGCATCTTGGGAAAGAGGCCTGAGAACCTGCTTCAGAAAGGCCACAGCCTTTGAAAACATGACCGAGTAGCTCTACTCCGTACAGAGAACGCCAATGAGTTGGAATCAGTGGTTACTAACAGTAGCAGCGTTTATAAGGAGAGGCTGTATTGAGATGTAGTTTAACT